>NW_027362820.1:3430000-3832500 GCF_046119375.1 Phyllobates terribilis
ATGACCTACTTAAACCTTTGAGGACCTTAAATTTTATTCAATCAAATTTTTTTCCAGTTTAAAACTATGGGACATATATGTGCCTTGGTCCTCAAAGGGTTTTTAAAGGGGCTGCAAACATAAATATGAAAAAAATAATTCAATTAGTGCTTTTTGTGTTCATTTAATTTTTATTTGAAGTCCATTTTTTTTATATACCTTTAAATTAAGCCCTACCCCGTGGAATGAAGCCCTACCTACATGACATCTGAGAGCTACATGGATCCCGCTTGTGAGGTGCCTGTCCGTCACTACTATTCAGTTTTAGGGTCCACTCACTAAGCCATATATTCTCTCATGCAAGAGAATAGGGCCAATTATGCTAATGACACTGGGCTCAAACTCTGTCAGAGCTTCAACTGAGTGTGATCCGATTCTCTCGCAGCACAGATATGGAGAAGATGGAGAACTTAATTTCTCCATCTTCTCCATAGTCTCTGTGAGTGTTCATCAGACTGCACTTGGATGACATCCGAGTGCAGTCCAATGTTTTACGTGCACCCATAGACTTGTATGGGTGCACATGGTCTGAATATCGAATGAGATTATTTTCTCATGCCAATAATCGCACTGTCCCATAGTATAACATAGGGCCGAGTCCTATCCGATAAAACATCACATAGCATTCGGCCGTGTTATACGACAGTGTGAGCGAGCCCTTAGAGTCAAGGAATATTTACATGCAGATGATGATATTACTCTCCAAGTGTATATTTTTTTAGGCGAGTTCATAGTAAATGCTTTGCATTTTTGACATGTGATCAACTAAAGAACAAGAAAGATTTAGGACCTCCCCTATAGAGAAACGGAAAATAGTTTGGAGGACTTGCATGTCCTTTTTTATTTATTATGAGAAAATCATAAAAGATCCCGTTTTTTAACCATGCTGTGACTTTCTGCTGAGGGAGAGGGAGAGAGCTGCCCTATTCAGAGTCTGTAATAAGACCTGCTGACAAAAGTGTTGAAGATACAGTCTAATGTGAATTAACAATGAAAAAAAGTTAATTTAACAAATGGCTTGTATTTTTTTTAACACAAACTTTTTTGTCTTTACAGCTCCTTTAAAGGGAATCTGTCATCAGGTTTTTGCCACCTAATCTGAGAGCAGCATAATGTAGGGTTAGAGGCACTGATTCCAGTAATGTGTCACTTACTGGGCTGCTTAGTGTTGTTTTGATAAAATCATTGATTTGTCAGCAGGTAATTATCAATAGATGACTAGTAAGTTCTGTAGGACCCCACCCCCATCACTGATCAGTAGATTTCTGTGTACACTGAGCATGGGCAGAAAGCTGCCAATCAGTGGTGTGGGTGGGGCTATACAGAGCGCAGCATTCAGAGAGCTGCTAGATCTGCAGCAGATAAAACGGTGATTTTCTCAAAATGACAACAAGCAGCTGAAAAAGTGACACATCGCTGGAATCAGGGTATCTGCCCCAATATTGTGCTGCTCTCAGATGAGGCTGCACAATTAATATTATGCCAAATTAATTTCCCGTGAACTATCACATGATCTATCACAGGGGATCATGTGACATGTCACGTGATAAATCAGGTGTGTGGAGGGGGCCCGCGCCTTCTAAACTGCCCGGGGCCCTTGCTACTCTTAATCCACCCCTGTCTATATCCCCGGAGCGGCCTGGCTGCCCCAGTATGCCGGCGAGTCGCATACCTTGGGCGACTTTAAAGAAAGGCTGTATAGACTGTTCAAAGTTTATCCCCTGACAGAAGAACAGAAAGTAAGCATACTGATAGGGCAGTTAACTGGTGCGGCCCAGCGGGAGGTAAAGTCTTGGACAGCTGAGGAGAAAAGGACTGTAAGGGGGGTTCTGACCCGTCTACGGGACACCTTTGATACCCGTACCTCAGCAGAAATCAAAATGCGGTTCTATGGATGTAAGCAGCGAGCTCAAGATAGCATCCGAGATTATGCCCTAAATTTACAGGAAGCATTGGGGGCAATTAAGCAAGCTGACCCTGGCAGCGTGCAGGATACAGATAAACTATTGACTGACCAGTTCATAGAAGGTCTGCTGTCCAGCGCCCACAGAACCCAGCTGCGCCTCATGGCCCTACAGAACCCCGATTTGACTTGTGCACAGTACAAAGATAGGGCCATCCAGGTGCTCCGAGAACCTGCATCGGGTGGCGTTGTAGCTTCCCGGCGCCCTGCCATCCCTTACCACCAGGGGGCGGCGCCCTATCCCGCAGACCTTGTGGGGGCTGATGCGCAGGCCCTAAATCCATCCCCGCCTGCAAACCTGCACCATCAGGTCCAAGAACTAACAAAGAGTGTTGCTGCATTGACCAGGACCGTACAGTCATTACAGATGGACCCGTCAGGACCAATCAAGCTGGCTTCCAGTCCGGAGGATGTCCCGTGGCGTTGACGGAGGAGGATCCCGTCATTCAGAGGGAGGCCCGCCGATCATTACACTGAGGATGGACAGCCGATTTGCCGCCGTTGTAGCCAGCCGGGACACGTAGCCAGGTACTGTACTTTAAATGGGTCCGACCTGGGGCAAAGGGCCAACCCCCAGGCATAAGGTCATCAGGCCCATCTAATTGGCGTGATAAGTACGTAGGGGGACGCCCGGTTTTACCCGTAGTGCTGGACGGTATCCCCATGAGTGCACTGCTGGACACCGGGTCCCAAGTGACTACCATCCCCTATGTACTTTTCAAGCAGTACTGGAGTGACACTGATATAACTCGTTATCCAGACGATGACTTGAGCATCATCGCCAGCAATGGTCAACCCGTGCCGCAGGTGGGGTTCAGAGAGATGACCATTAAGATTGGTAAAGTTGAACTGCCGGCACAGGGAGTGATCATTGTGGACATTGACCGTCGAGAAAGTCACCCTCAAATAACCTTTGGTACTAATGTGATTGAAAATTGTCTTTCAGAAGTAATTGTAATTTTGCAGCAGGTGGCGATGAATGCGAGCTCCAGCCAACAGAGGGTCCTCCAGAAAGAGATATGAGCCCTGATGAGATGGCAACAGGTAGAACTGTCTGGTGGTGAGATCGGTAGCGTGAGGATGAGCGACCCGTTCCCCATTGCTATGCCACCCAAAAGTGAAATGGTGTCGGACTGCAATCGGGTTAAGAGGGAGAGACTACCAAGCCATGGTAGAACCCGTGTACTCAGACAGCAGGCCCACCATTTTGACAGCCCGGGGGGTGGTCGATGTCCGCCATGGAAGGGTGCCCGTCCGGATCTTAAACATTGGGGAAAGGGAAGTACACTTGCCCCGGTACGCTACACTAGCCAAATTGTATACTGTTGAACACAATGCTGTCAGGGCCATGGAACCCTTGCCTCCATCTCCCCAGGTGGAGGGTAATGGTTCCCAGAAACCCAAGGAGGACTGGTGCCAGAAACTCCACGTGGGTGCTGACTCCACTCCCTTGCACCAAAAACAGGGAGTCTACCGGGTGGTTCAAGAGTACGAGTGAATCTTTAGTAAGCACCCGCTAGACTTCGGCAGAGTGAAAGGGGTAGAACACCACATCCCCACGGGGAGCCACCCACCAATAAAAGAAAGATACAGACCTGTACCACCCCGCACACTATCAGAACGCAAAGGGTATGCTGAGAGAAATGAAGGAAGCCGGGGTCATTAGAGACAGTTGTAGCCCCTGGGCAGCCCCCTTGGTTCTGGTAAAAAAGAAAGACTGTACTATGAGAATGTGCGTGGACTATAGAGAAGTCAATCGTATCACCCATAAAGACGCATACCCGTTGCCTAGAATAGAGGAGTCTTTGGTCGCACTAAAATCAGCTAATTTATTCTCTACTTTGGACCTTACTAGTGGGTACTGTCAGGTTCCTGTGGCAGAGGCTGATATGGAGAAGACCTCCTTCACCACCCCGATGGGATTAAGTGAATTCAACTATATGCCGTTCGGGCTCTGCAACGCACCCGGGACCTTCCAGAGGCTGATGGAATGCTGTCTAGGGCACCGAAACTTTGAGACGGTCCTACTTTACCTGGACGACGTGATTGTCTATTCGAAGACTTACGAGGACCATCTAAAGCACCTGGCCGAGGTGTTCGAGGCCCTGGCAGGCTTTGGCATGAAAGTGAAACCCTCCAAGTGCCATCTGTTAAAGCCGAAGGTACAGTACCTGGGACACGTGGTGAGTGCAGAAGGAGTAGCCCCCGACCCTGACAAAATCATGGCAATAAAGAACTGGCCAAGCCCCTCTAACATAAAAGAAGTGAGGCAGTTCGTCGGGTTGGTAGGCTACTACCGAAGGTTCATCCCCAGGTTCACCAAGATGGCAGCCCCTATGCAGGACCTCCTTATAGGACAATCTAAGACCAGAAGCCAAAAGCCACCCTTCAAGTGGGACAAGCCGGAAGAGGAGTCCTTCCGCCAGCTGAAGATGGCCCTCACGGGGGATGAGATCCTGGCCTACCCTGATTATGGCCAGCCTTTTATCCTCCACACAGACGCCAGTAATGTGGGGCTGGGAGCCGTACTGTCACAGAACCAACAGGGCAGAGAAAGGGTGATCGCGTATGCCAGCCGGAAGCTGAGGCCCACCGAGAGAAACCCGGAGAATTACATCTCCTTTAAGCTGGAGTCCTTGGCAGTGGTGTGGGCCGTAACAGAACGTTTCAAGCATTACCTGGCCTCTGTGAAGTTCACTGTGTACATGGACAACAATCCGTAGACACATCTGGACAATGCGAGACTTGGTGCCCTAGAGCAGCGGTGGATGGCCCGGCTAGCAAACTATGACTTCACCATGAAGTACCGGGCAGGCCGAGCCAATGCCAATGCAGATGCCCTATCGAGAATGCCCCACTTGCCCGATGAGGGAGACGATCCAGATGAGTTGGAGGAAATAGAGCTCCCTGCATTCCACCGGTACGGGGCCACTCAGTACTCCCACCGTGTAAGAGACAAAGACTTGACCACTGTCATGTTCAATCCCTTACCTCACCACGGCTGGGCTGAAACGCAAGATAGTGACCCTGCAATTCGCCTGGTGAAAGACCTGTTGACCCAGGCAGACGCTAGCCCTGGCTCGGACGCTCCAGAGGAAGCCAAGCAGTTATGGAAGGAGAAAAGCAGGCTATTCCTCTACGAAGGTAAGCTGTGCAGAAGGCTTGTCAACCACCGGACGCACGAGCTGACCTGGCAGGTAGTGGTCCCGAGACGAGATGCAGCAATGGTCCTGGAGGCCTACCATGACAGAGCGGGACACTTCGGGTGGAAGAAACTGGAGTTCCTACTGAGAGAGCGGTTCTACTGGGTCGGAATGAGAGGGGCCATAGAGAAGTGGTGCAGGGACTGCGGCCCATGTAACCTCAGAAGGAAGGACGGTACCAGCCAGAAGACGCCCTTGATGCCCATCGTCACCAGGCAGCCTCTTGAGCTGGTAGCTCTGGACCATGTGAAACTGGCTCCAAGCCGGTCGGGCTACGTCTATGCCCTGACAATAGTGGACCACTATTCCCGGTTCCTGGTGGTGGTTCCTGTTAAAGACTTGACAGCCCAAACAGCGGCCAGAGCCTTCTAACAACACTTCTGCCATCCACACGAGTATCCGGAACAGGTCTTGACAGATTAAGGTCCAGCGTTTGAGGCTGAGATCTTCCAGGAGTTCTGCAACCTCTACGGCTGTAAGAAGATTCGGACAACGTCTTACCACCCACAAACCAACGGGCTATGTGAGAAAATGAATAATATCGTCATTGATCTCCTCAAAACGTTGCCCCTGGAAGAACGCAGCCTGTGGCCGGAGAAGCTGCCAGACCTGATAGACTTATACAACCATATCCCGGTAAATTCTACAAATTGCACCCTGGCTTACCTGATGAGGGCAAGACCAGGTAAGCTGCCGATAGACCTGGAGATGGGAGTCCTCCCCACCTCCCCAGACGCGGACTGGGATACGGAACGGCGGCTACAGTACAAGAAGGTACAGGAGAGTGTGGAGAGGAGTCTGGCTCAAGCGAGAGAAAAGCAAGAGAGGCTCTTCAACCAACACGCCCCTGCTGGTCCCCTGGAACCTGGTGAGCAGGTCCTGAAGCGGAAGAGAAGGCTTCACAAGCTAGATGACCAGTGGGAGAGCGACCCGTACACAGTACTGCAGTCCAACCACAACAACCCGAAGGTATGTGTAATTACCAAGGATGGAGGAGAAACCACTAGCACCGTCTCCAGAGACCACCTAAAAAGGTGCCCCAAGCAACTACAGAGTGCAGGAGAAGATCAAGATGACCTTGAACCTGCAGAAGACAAGAAAGAAATGATCAGCACAGTTCTTGGAGAGTTCCCCCGCTCCTGGACTCGGATAAATGATGCAATAGTGGTACCCGTCCTACACTTCCTTCAACCAACCCAGCAGGAACCTACAGGAGAGCAGGAGGAATCAGAAGACCAAGCAGCCCTAGAGGCAGAAGAACCCATGCCAGCAGCCCAGGAGAGTCAACCCTCTGCTGACAGTGAGCCTGCCATACCTGCGGTAAGCCAAAGGACCCGCAGATAGCTGCCTGCACTGCCTGTAAACCCAGCTAGTAGCTGTACCCTGAATGCTAGTGGGGAAAGTCAGGTTAGACCACCACCAGACAGTGGGTTACGCAGGTCAACCCGGAGCACTAGGGGGCAAATACCAGCTCGCTGGAAGATCTAAATGCTGTATATTGTAAATGTTTTATGTTTGTTGCCTGGTTGCTAATTATGTTTTTCCAGTCTTTCTAGTTCATGGACTAACAGGTTATGGACGCTGAATAACCGGAACTGTCTTGTAGATAGTTGCACTTGGTGCCCTCTTTCGAAGATGGCCACGGAAGAAAAATCTGTCCGGTGTGGCCTCCTTGTGGCCCAAAGTAGAGAGCTCAGCCTTGTCGCCACGCCCAAGGCGAGGAACTTGGGGTTTATGGAAACAGGTCCCCACACCGTGGAAAACTTCACACCTTGTTGGGTGACATGGACACCCGGTCACGGAAGCGCCGTGACCTCAAGGACAAAATATACTTGTATATATGTTATGTTGTCATTTATACCCTGTATTTGTGTTTCCTGTTTAGTCCGGAGTACTAAATATTACTAGGGGAGAATGTGTCACCCCAGGCCTGGATGCCACAAACAATAATCTGTGTCTGAGAGCAGGAGGGAGGTCCCCTGGTTAGGGACAATTAGCATACAGCACCTCATGTCCCAGGCCAGCAGGGGGAGCTGGCTGCCCCTATAAAAGCTGGAACTGGGGGCAGGGTTAGAGAGAACTGGAAGACCTAGCTCAGGAGTGAGACTAGTCCCAGAGAAGGAGGGACAGTTCAGCTGTAGCTGAGGAGTCCGTGAGGCAGAGGAGAAACTGCAAGCCAGGGACAGAGGTGACGAGAGCCGGTCCTGGAAGAGAACCAATCTACCGGGCATTGGGGTCCGGAGCTGTCAGGGTTACAAGCCCAGCAGCAGAGAACCAACCTGCGAGGGATTTCAGGTCCCTTGGCCTAAGAAGCCTGGAGGCTCCGCCACACAGAGGGACCAGTACAGCGAGGAGCAAGCAACAGGTACCCAAGGCCCTAGTCGCAAGCCATACAGGCGAGAAGTACACGGCCAGCTCAGGGACGTGGGCTATTACACCACGAAAAGGGGGATAGTCAGAAAGAGCATAGAGAGAACGGTAGGCCTAAACACTCACCCTGACCAGTGGGGCTCGCCCGAATGCTCTCAGACACCCAGGCCCATTCCTAACCGGTACTGTTGGGTCATTAATAATATCTACAATAAAGACCCTGAACTGTTTGAAGCGGACTCTGAACTCTTACTATTGCAGCCTGCACTATCACCCCCAACATCCACCTTCACTGCCCTGAGGCTACACTCTTCCCGTGGGGAGTTATCCTACACCTGTGCTGCACACCAACACCAGCCTCAGCAGTCTGCCTCGCAGCGGCGGTTATCCCTGACCGCAATCCACGGGTGGCGTAGTCGGACATTCAAAACACTGATAAATAGACTGCCACCATTTGGTCTGACCACCCTGAGCCACGGGATCGGGTTGCCACTACTACCCCTATCAGCACCGTACACTAGAAGGCCCGGTTCCGTGTACCCCACGGCCCAGGGGGTGAGTCATGTGCATCAAATTATACATACACATATGGGGCAGTGGGGCTTCATACTATATACAGGTGCTTCTCACAAAATTAGAATATCATCAAAAGTTAGTTTATTTCAGTTCTTCAATGCAAAAAGTGAAACTCCTATATTATATAGAGTCATTACACACAGAGTGATCTATTATATAGAGTCATTACACAGAGGGATTTATTATATAGAGTCATTACACACAGAGGGATCTATTATATAGAGTCATTACACACAGAGGGATCTATTATATAGAGTCATTACACACAGAGGGATCTATTATATACAGTCATTACACACAGAGGGATCTATTATATAGAGTCATTACACAGAGGGATCTATTATATAGAGTCATTACACACAGAGGGATCTATTATATAGAGTCATTACACAGAGGGATCTATTATATAGAGTCATTACACACAGAGGGATCTATTATATAGAGTCATTACACACAGAGTGATCTATTATATAGAGTCATTACACACAGAGGGATCTATTATATAGAGTCATTACACACAGAGGGATCTATTATATAGAGTCATTACACACAGAGGGATCTATTATATAGAGTCATTACACACAGAGTGATCTATTATATAGAGTCATTACACACAGAGGGATCTATTATATAGAGTCATTACACACAGAGAGATCTATTATATAGAGTCATTACACACAGAGTGATCTATTATATAGAGTCATTACACACAGAGGGATCTATTATATAGAGTCATTACACACAGAGGGATCTATTTTGAGTGTTTATTTCTGTTAATGTTGATGATTATGGCTTACAGCCAATGAAAACACAAACGTCATTATCTCAGTAAATTAGAATACTTCATAACAACAGCTTGAAAAATGTTTTTAAAATCTGAAAAGTTGGCCTACTGAAATGTATGTTTAGTAAATGCCCTCAATACTTGTTCGGGCTCCTTGTGCATCAATTACTGCATCAATGCGGCAATGTGGCATGGAGGCGATCAGCCTGTGGCACTGCTGAGGTGTTATGGAAGCCCAGGTGGCTTTGATAGCAGCCTTCAGCTCATCTGTATTGTGGGGTCTGGGGTCTCATCTTCCTCTTGACAATACCCCATAGATTCTCTATAATAGATTCTCTATGGGGTTAAGGTCAGCCGAGTTTGCTGCCAATCAAGCACAGTGATACTGTTGTGTGTAAACCAGGTATTGGTACTTTTGGCAGTGTGGACAGGGGCCAAGTCCTGCTGGAGAATGACATTTCCATCTCCATAAAGCTTGTGGGCAGAGGGAAGCATGAAGTGCTGTAAAATGTCCTGGTAGACGGCTGCGCTGACTTTGGTCTTGATAAAACACAGTGGACCTACACCAGCAGATGACATGGCCCCCCAAACCATCACTGATTGTGGAGACTTCACACTAGACCTCCAGCAGCTTGGATTGTGGCCTCTCCACTCTTCCTCCAGACTCTGGGACCTTGATTTCCAAATGAAATGCAAAATTTACTTTTCATCTGAAAACAACACCTTGGGCCACTGAGCATCAGTCCAGGTCTTTTTCCCTTTGGCCCAGGTAAGACGCTTCTGGCGTTGTCTATTGGTCATGAGGGGCTTGACACAAGCAATGCGCCACTTGTAGCCCATGTCCTGGATACGTCTGTGTGTGGTGGCTCTTGAAGCAATGACTCCAGTAGCAGTCCACTCCTTGTGAATCTCCCCAAATTTTTGAATGGCCTTTTCTTAGCAATCCTTTCAAGGCTGCGGTTATCCCAGTTGCTTGTGCACCTTTTTCTACCACACTTTTTCCTTCCACGTCCATTAATATGCTCGGATACAGCACTCTGTGAACAGCTGCTTCTTTAGCAATGACCTTTTGTGGCTTACCCTCCTTGAGGAGTGTGTCAATGACTGCCTTCTGGACATTTGTCAAGTCAGCAGTCTTGCCCATGATTGTGGAGCCTACTGAAACTGACTAAGGGACCTTTTTAAATGCTTAGGAAGCCTTTGCAGGTGTTTCTTGTTAATTCTAATTTACTGAGATAATGACTTTTGTGTTTTCATTGGCTGTAAGCCATAATCATCAACATTAGCAGAAATAAACACTTAAAACAGATCACTCTGTTTGTAATGACTCTGTATAATATATGAGTTTCACTTTTTGGATTGAAGAACTGAAATAAATTCACTTTTTGATGATATTCTAATTTTCTGAGAAGCACCTGTATGTAGCAGTGCGGCAATTATACTATATACAGTCAGGAGTATAAGTACTTGATACACTGACAATTTCGAAAGTTTTTCCACCTACAAAGAATGAAGAGGTCTGTTTTGTTCTACTTAACTGCTGCAACTTGGACCTTTAACAGGATTTATATTTCACCTATGAGAAAGCATACTATGTGTATTTGGCAGATTAACTCAGGCATGTTTATGATAAACTGAATACCTGGATTGGAGTCCTATTTGTATACCGAATATTGACTATTAATGCTGGCAGAGTAAGTCTTAGGCTATATTCACACTAGGTGTTTTTTTCTGCAGCAAAACATAATCTCTTGGCAGGAAAGAAGTAGCGTCAAAAACGCAGGTTTTGGTGTGTTTTTTTGCAGTGGTTCTTGGTGCATTTTTGGTGCGTTTTTCAGGATCCCAAAGTTCAGCTTTGCTTCCACCATAGACACATCGAAACAAGTCACCATTGCAAGACATATGTTCATGAAAAAGTACACATTACAAATGTAACGGGGGTGGGGGGGTGAATTGGTCTGGAATGGTTTATCTAAGACCCTGGCAGTGCATTGAATTTGTAGGACACTATTTACTTTCACATTATGGTTTGCCATTGAGTTGCTCAGGCATTGTTCATTTTCACACCTCCCTGGGCCACACGTGTTGTTCAATCTCACGCCTAGCTCAACCAATGTTTACTTTGTAGGCATCACTAATTTAATTAAACTGTAATAATCCAAGCTGCTATCTCAGGTGACCAAGACAAGATGGTTTAAACTTGGGAAAATCACAAAAGTAAATGTGTGTCACATACTTGCTTTTTTCACTAAAAACGCAGCAAAATGTTCACACTAGGCTTTTTTTCAGCATTTTTTTCCACCACCCTTTTTTTTAATGGGTGAAAAACGCTGAAACAAGTGACATACTCTATTGCAAAAAGCCATGGAAAGCACAAAATACTGAGGACAAATAAGCAAGCTTTGTGCATGAGATTTCGGAAATCTCATAGACTTTGTTGGTACTGTAAAACGCAGCTGAAAATTTGCATAAAAAAGCCCGCTAAAAAAACGTCTAGTGTGAATATAGCCTTGTATAACAGTTCGCCAATGAGTTAGGATATATGACCACGATGCAGAAATGCTGCGGATTTTTCCTAAGCGTTTCTGCATCTCCCTGGGTTGTCAAGCGCTTTGCCAAGTGATTTTAGCATCACTTGGAAAAGTGCTTGACAACTTGGTCACACTATATAATTCCATGCAACCGGCATGGATTTATATAGTGTGACCAAGTTACAATGCTGCAAATGCAGCATCAATAATAAAAAAAAAGAATAATAATGGTGAAAAATAAAAAAAAACCATTATACTCATCTTCCGATGGTCCTCGATCTCCTTCTCCTGTGCGTCCGGTGTCTTCGGCGGATCATGGTGCTGTAAAAGGACCTTCCATGACGTCATTTAGTCATGTGACAGGTCACGCGACCGCTGATGCCAGCAGCACCGCCGGGAGCAGACAGGGGCCATCAGAAGGTAAGTATATGTTTATTTTTTATTTTAATTCTATTTTAACTACAGGTACTATGGTACCCGGGTCTGGAGGAGAGTCTCTTCATCTCCAGACCCGGGTACCATCCACGCATTGAGTCGCATAATATCCACATGTGTATGTGTAGTCATGCGGATGTTATGCGTTCCAATGCAAGTCAATGGCGGCTAAAACGCAGCGACTCCGCAAAATTAAAGGTCGTGCTGCAGATTTTTCCGCAATGATAATCTGCAGCGGAAATCTCCGCGGCATGTGCACAGCACATGCGGATTATCATTGGGGACCATTGCAGACCTATCACCAAGCGTTTTTTAAGTGTTTCCGTGGCGGAAGTTACGCTGCAGAAACGCCTAAAAAACGCATAGTGGGCACACAGCCTTAAAAGTTCTATGGTGAAGAAAAACACGTGAGATAATAAATGCGAAATATACAATATTTCCCATAATATGACTGAGGATATCTTTAGGGTGTATTCACTGTTTTTTCTTCTGCAGCAAAAATGCTGTGTTTTACAGTACCATCTTAGTGAATGACATTTCTGAAATCTCATTCACATGCTGTTTTTTTTGCATTTTTTTTAATCTGCAGCTTGTCAAGTCTTTCAGAGGTTTTGCAGCATTTTTCACCCATTCAAATGAATGGAAAAAAAAACACAAGTAAAAACACCTGAATTTTAAGCAGCGTTTTTCCTGCCTCCTTTGATTTTTGAGGTAGAAATAAAATGCTGCCAAAATCCAACTTGTGAACACACCTTTATCCTGGTTGTGTTCTAATTGGATATAAAATAGAACGGCCATGATAACATGGGTATTTAATTGTATGGTGTTTTCACTTTATATAATACCAGGCCGCATTCTATTTGCGCAGAGCTGCTCCGTGAAGATTCTATCACAAGATTCCGTGATGACATCACAGGTGATGGTGACATCACTGCTCACAGTCGCTATATATACAATGCACATAGGCTCACCCGTGCCTTTCTTGGCTCTATAGTGACTGATAGCACTTGCAGTTTTTCACTATGGCTGGAATTGTTTTGGACATTCCTCAGGTAAAAGCACTATTGTTGATCCTTATGATCAATCGTCCTAACAGTGTGCTTCTACCACCCGATGGCGTCCTCAGCTTCACTCACCGGCTGGTGATGGAGCTAGTAAAGGATTGCCTCACCAAACACCGACAACGTCGTCTAACGTCAGACTATCTGATGGATTTACTTCAGAACATCAGGACATTACTACACCAGGTAAGTGGCGGACACTCTGCACAGAACATCTCAATATTAATAGATAATAATGGAGGGATAGAAGCTTTTTCTTCTAATATATCGTATTTTGCAGACCATAAGACGCACCAAAAATTTTTGGGAGGTAAATAGGAAAAACATTTATTATAATAAAATGGGGTTCTGTCTTATAGTCCTGTCTTATAGTCCGAATTTTCGGTTGCTTACTGAGGGGGGTGGTGGCAGTGGAGCGAGATCACAGGAGGCAGAGTCGCTGCTGCAGGAAGTCGGCAGTAGGAGTGGGGCGCTGCTGCGGGCCCCAAGCTGGGAGGAGCGGGGTGTCCAGAAGGTGCGAGGCTGCGGACCCTGGGCATCAAGGAAATGTTAGCGGTAATTCAGGAGGGGAGGCCCTGCTCTGCTTATTGATTTCTCTGCAGTGGGCTTCAAGAAGTAGGCTGCTGGAGATGGCCAATACACAGATTGAGATCTCAGCTCCTCATTGAGCCGAGACCTAAATCTGCACATGCACTGCCTCCAGCGGCCATTTGCTTGAAGCCCACCGCCAGAAAATCAATGGGCAGAGCGGGGACTCCCCTCCTAAATCACCGCTAACATTTCCTTGAAGCCCAGGGCCCGCAGCCTCGCACCTTCTGGATACCCCGCTCCTCCCAGCTCGGGGCCCGCAGCAGTGCCCCACTTCTACTGCCGGCTTCCTACAGCAGTGACCCTACCTCCTGTGACCTCACTCCACCACAGCCACCCACCTGGTAAGCTACATTCAGACAATTATTATTATTAATAATCTGTCTGATATGCTGGGGTGGAGAGTTCCAGAGTAGGGCGGATGCACGGGAGAAATCTTGTATGCGATTGTGGGAAGAGGAGATAAGAGGGGAGTAGAGAAGAAGATCTTGTGAGGATCGGAGGTTGCGTGCAGGTAAGTACCGGGAGACTAGGTCACAGATATATGGAGGAGACAGGTTGTGGGTGGCTTTGCATGCCAAGGTTAGGGTCTTGAACTGGAGTCTCTGGGTAATGTGGAGCCAGTGAAGGGATTGGCGGAGCGAGGGGAAAAGCCAGGGAATAGCGGGGGGACAGGTGGATTAGTCAGACAGCAGAGTTTAGGATAGATTGGAGGGGTGCGAGAGTGTTAGAAGGGAGGTCAAACATTTTGGAAAAAAAGGCATCTTATAGTCCAAAAAATACGGTAAAACACGAGTCCCCAAATACAGTATGTAGTCATTGTATCTGCAGACAGAGAACCGATGTCACATACAATTTCCACCTCCATTCTGACCGCTCTCATCTCAAAATTCTCCTTTCCATTTTTCCTTCTTTATAGGCTGAAGAAAGATCTCAGACTGAAGATTTGGCTGTCTTTAAAGAACTGGCCGAAAAAGTCCTGTCTATACTAGAACGCTCATTGGAACGCCCGGTAAGGATCAATATTAATAGACGTATCTTAATCCACCGTATCTGAGGAGACTTTCTGAGAAAAGGTCTGAAGATGGCGCGGGATTTGTATCGTTACAATTGGTGCATCTGTAAATGTTGGTTTAGTCCTTCATGATTTATGTATTTGGTGATTTAGTGAAATCTTCCACATATTAATTATATATATTATATCTATCAGGAAACAACAGGAGGCGACGCCAAATATGGGCAAAATGTGACCCCGAAAATCCCTGACCCTAATAGGAGTCAGCCGGAGCTGAACAGCGATCTGATTACAGGTGAGCGATCACCCGACCTTCTACAAGGAATGTCCAGATATTACAGAGGACGGAGGATAATGTTAGATTTACTCTCTACTCTGTGTAATGGGAACCTGGCAGCACATTGTTACATATAGAAGTAGTGGTGTGACGGTATAGGCCATTGTCCCCTAATAATAATTGTTTGTAGAAATCCAATGTGCCAGTCAGGAGAAATGTAAAGTAGACACCATATACAAATCAGAATGGAAGTGCACTGGGGGCGTGAAAGAAGAAATCCAAGTGCAGTGACACGCCCCCAGTGCACTTCCAGGCTAATTTGCAAATCTCTCCTATGTTTCAGCTCTCTTACCATCACTCGTATGTGCAGCGTGGGTGGGGGCTTCCTCATTCATGTGATGGAGGGTCCATTCTGCAGTGCTATAGCAAGTAACATGAAATAAATTAAATTTAAATTGCATTACTGCTCTAGAAAATGGGAAAAAACTAAGATACTGAGCACATAGTTTGGCCAATTCATGAATGCCCAGCAGCCAATGACAAGGCGATCTTTTTGTTGGAATCCTCTCCTAATGTGAATCCTCTCCTAGGCTGAAGCCTACATTTATATGGGTAGGTAGGATCCTGTTGTAATTAAAACCACCCCGGGCTGATGGGTGGAGATAGGTTCCCAGCAAAAAAGGTCGCCTTGCCGTGACTGCTGGGCATGCACCGAGCAAAAGAAGGTCACCTTGCCGTGGCTGCTAGGCATGCACCCAGCAAAAGAAGGTCGCCTTGTCGTGACTACTGGGCATGCACCCAGCAAAAGAAGGTCGCCTTGTCGTGACTGCTGGGCATGCACCCAGCAAAAGAAGGTCGCCTTGCCGTGACTGCTGGGCATGCACCCAGCAAAAAAAAGGTCACCTTGCCGTCGCTACTTGGCATGCACCCAGAAAAAGAAGGTCGCCTTGCCGTGGCTGCTGGCCATGCATGAATTGGCCAAATTATGCGCTAAGTATCTTCCTTTTATCCTATTTTCTACAGCAGTAATGTAATTCAAATTTCATTTATTTCATGTTTACATGCTATAGCGCTACAGAGTGCAACTTTGTTAGTTATGTATTTGGATGGCTACTCTTAGTATGCACCTGTTCACACCCATTTTCTTTTCGGAAGTGATGGTCAGTCTTTTGTTATTTATAAAGGGGTTCCTCCATCATTTACATTACATTTATCTATGGATTCCCCGTATATTCTCATATTTAGAATCCCCATATAACGAGTATTAATCCCATTTACAGACATCTTGTCATTTCTCCGTTATGTTGCTGTATTATCTATGTAGGAATAATATCCTCTAATACATTTCATTTCTTCATCATTATTTTAGAAACAACTGAGCTGTCGAATCCTAACAATGGAATTAGTGAGATCCCGGAGATCCAAGAATCCGTAAGTATCATAGAGGGGGATGCGTGTGTGTCATCAGATCATGGGGTGTGAATGACTCGTCCAGTATTATCCCCCATACAACCATGGGACGTCTCTATTCTAAGTGTAGATGACCCTATGGTGTTAATTGCATTTGAATTACTGGGAATCTGTCACCAGGTTTATGCTATTTGGTCTGAGAGAAGCATGATGCAGGGACAGAGACCCTGATTCCATGTGTTGATTACTTTACTCGGTGGAGCAGTTGTGATAAAATCACTATTTTTTTCTGCTGCAGAGCTCTGAATGCTGAGTCTTGTATAACCCCGCCCACACCATTGATTGGCAGCTTTCTGTGTACACTGTGCATAGGCAGAAAGCTGCTAATCAGTGGTGGAGGCAGGGGTACAGAGCAATAGGACTACCTGGCTAGACAGATAGTCTTCTAGTGATAATCTACTGATTTTATTGAAACAGCCACACACAGCCTAGTAAGTAACACATCACTGGAATCAGGGTCTCTGCCCCTACATCATGGTGCTTTCAGAATACATAGCAAACACCTGGTGACAGATTACCTGTAAGTTCTCCTCTGTGTGATCTCCCACATTATCCAGAATGTTATAGTAATGTATGATGACCGTTGCAGGGCGGCTCCAGAATTTCGTGGGCCCTGGGCGAAAGAGTCTCAGTGGCCCCTTTAACACATACCACGATTCATGATGCACAGATACCGCAGATAAATATATATATATATATATATATGTATATATATATATAGTACAAGCCCGAAGATTTCACTTCTTACATTACATGAGCGATATCTATTGTAAATTCCACAATAACTCAGAAAGCGGCGAATCCTCACAGCTCACAGTGCAGACCGGACAGTAATGTCCTCCACACAGTATAATGGCACCACATAGCCCTCTATACCGTATTATGAGCTCCATATATTGCTCCATATAGAATAATGGACCCCATAAAATGCTCCACGCAGGCTGTGCCCCCATATAATGCCCCATGCAGGCCGTGACCCCACACATAATGCCCCATGCAGGCTGTGCCCCCCACATAATGCCCCATGCAGGCTTTGACCCCCCACATAATGCTCCATGCAGGCTGTGACCTCCACATAATGCCCCATGCAGGCTTTGCCCCCCCACATAATGCCCCATGCAGGCTGTGCCCCCCCCCCACATAATGCCCCATGCAGGATGTCCCACCCCACATAATGCCCCATGCAGGATGTCCCCCACACATAATGCCCCATGCAGGATATCCCCCCCACATAATGCCCCATGCAGGATGTCACCCCCCATATAATTCCCCATGCAGGATGTCCCCCCCACATAATGGTCCATGCAGGATGTCCCACCCCACATAATGGCCCATACAGGATGTCACCCCCCATATAATGCCCCATGCAGGATGTCACCCCCCCATATAATGCCCCATGCAGGATGTCCCCCGAACACATACGGCCCCATGTAGGATGTCACCTCTCACCCCACATAATGCCCCATGCAGGATGTCACCCCCCATATAATTCCCCATGCAGGCTGTGCCCCCCACATAATGCCCCATGCAGGCTTTGACCCCCCACATAATGGTCAATGCAGGCTGTGACCTCCACATAATGCCCCATGCAGGCTTTGACCCCCCACATAATGCCCCATGCAGGCTGTGCCCCCCCCACATAATGCCCCATGCAGGATGTCCCCCTCCCACATAATGGCCCATGCAGGATGTCACCCCCATATAATTCCCCATGCAGAATGTCCCTCCCACATAATGCCCCATGCAGGCTGTGCCCCCCACATAATGCCCCATGCAGGCTGTGCCCCCCCACATAATGGCCCATGCAGGATGTCACCCCCCATATAATTCCCCATGCAGGATGTCCCCTCCACATAATGCCCCATGCAGGATGTCCCACCCCACATAATGCCCCATGCAGTATGTCCCCCACACATAATGCCCCATGCAGGATATCCCCCCCACATAATGCCCCATGCAGGATGTCACCCCCCATATAATTCCCCATGCAGGATGTCCCCCCCACATAATGGTCCATGCAGGATGTCCCACCCCACATAATGGCCCATACAGGATGTCACCCCCCATATAATGCCCCATGCAGGATGTCACCCCCCCATATAATGCCCCATGCAGGATGTCCCCCGAACACATACGGCCCCATGTAGGATGTCACCTCTCACCCCACATAATGCCCCATGCAGGATGTCACCCCCCATATAATTCCCCATGCAGGATGTCCCCCCCACATAATGCCCCATGCAGGATGTCCCCCCAACACATACGACCCCATGTAGGATGTCACCTCTCACCCCATATATTGCCCCATGCAGGATGTCACCTCTCACCCCATATAATGCCCCATGCAGGATGTCACTTCTCCCCCCATATAATACCCCATGCAGGATGTGACTCCCCCCATATAATGCCCCATGCAGGATGTCACCCCCCATATAATGCCCCATGCAGAATGTCACCTCTCACCCCATATAAAGCCCTATGCTGGATGTCACTTCCCCCCCCATATAATGACCCATGCAGGATGTCACTTCTCCCCCTCATATAATACCCCATGCAGGATGTCACCCCCCTATATAATTCCCCATGCAGGATGTCCCCCCCATATAATGCCTCATGTAGGATGTCACCTCTCATCCCATATAATGCCCCATGCAGGATGTCACTTCCCCCCATATAATGCCCCATGCAGGATGTCACTTCTCCCCCCCATATAATACCCCACTCAGGATGTCCCTACCTCCCCCCCATATATTGCCCCATGCAGGATGTCACTTCTCCCCCCATATAATGCCCCATACCTCCATACATAAAAAAAAAATCAAATGCTCACCTCACTGCTCACCAGCTGTGGAGAGGTAAGTAGTGTGCCCGCCGTGGTCCTGGGCAAGCATTGGGGGGGGGGGGGGGAGCAAGGCCCACTAGCAGGCGCTGGCACCACTCTCCTCTGCTTACCGGTCCCATAGCGCGCCAGGGTGCCCGACAGCAAGTGGGCCCCTCGCCTACTCAGGGCCCCGGCACTTGCCTGGGTGTGCTGGGTGCTAGCGCCAGGTCTGCCCAGCGTCCGGTTTGTATCCTCCCAACATCATATCAGTGTAAATCATCTGGGACATAATATGGGTGGAGAAGTTTTTGCATCTGTAACTTTTTTCCTGCATCTTCAATAAATCAGTATTATTTCTTATTCTTTTATAGAGCGTGATGGATTCATTGGTTCCGGCGAGAAAGCCGCATATGAGCGACTATGAAACTACCAAACTCATCAGCAGTGGAAATTTTGGGTGAGATTTCTGTTGCCATAATCCACATTTCTCAGGGTTCCCTATGACAATGCTTCTGCCCCTGCACTCTGCCATTCAGTGTTATCATAGGGAAATTATATGATCTGTAGCAAATCAAACTGTAAGGAAAGCGATTTAAATAATATAATTACATATAATATATAATAATATAATATTATTACATTCGCCTGTGCTAGACCCTCATCTGTTCTTATGCTGCCTCCTCCACCTGAGCTTTTCTGCTCTCCACTCAGATCTTTGTTTTGATGGGGGGGCTCCATTATGAAGCTGATCAGAGAAGTTGGCTACACATGGTCACATGAAGGGTGACACCATATTGAAGTCAATGACATCTACACCCTCCACCATGACCATGTGGGCCCAATCACTGGCCTCAGCAGCAGAAGAGAGCCCTGGAGCACATTCATTTTGGACCAATTTTATTTGCACTAAATTGTATTTGGTCAGTTATAGCGAATCTGCCCAAAGAGAATTTCGATAGATTCTCGTATCTATAATGTGACCTGGGTGATGGCTCCGGCAGAAGTGGCATTGTGGAGACCTCCCATAGGTGATCTATGTAGTGCTATTTTATGTATTTCTAGATGTGGATTTATAGTGGCGGCCAGATTTCTAGTATTAAACATATGCAAATTGTCTCTTCAGAGAGGAAGCAAACTAGAACTCCACCTATAGGAAGTAGCAATCCTAAAAGTCAATATCGACCCTTTAACAAGCCTTGTCACATGACTTAGGATAATAGCCAAAACCAAAATCTCAATTTGCAGGAACTGTGTTCTGGGGTACTGCCCCTCTTCAGTGCAAAGTGTGAGATATGGTTTGACTGGGTGAGAGGTGTCTGACCGGTATCCAAGGGGTTGACGTTTCTCCTTGCGGACATGAGGAGACTATTAAGCCGCAATGCTCCTCTGGGAAATAGGATTGCTACTTCCTATAGGTGGCACTAGGGTGCTAGTTCTCTTCCTCTCTGAAAAGAGACAATTTGCATATTTCCCAGAAGAGCATTGCAGCTTAAAAGTCTCCTCACCTTGACATGCTTATTAAGGCTTTTTCCGCAAAGAGAAACGTTACCGCTTGGATCCCGGTCAGATGCCTCTCACCCAGCCAAACCATATCTCACACTTTGCACTGATGAGTGCTTGTACCCCAAAACATAGTGTCTGAAAATTGAGATTTTGGTTATGGCTATTATTCCATGTCATGTGATAAGGCTCGTTAAAGGGTCGATATTGACTTTTAGGATTACTACTTCCTATAGGTGGCACTAGAGTTCTAGTTCTCTTCCCCTCTGAAGAGACAATTTGCATATTTCCCAGAGGATCATTGAGGCTTAAAAGTCTCCTCACCTTGACAAGCTTAACATGTCACTCTCCGCAAGGAGAAATGTTACCCCTTGGATACCAGTATTAAACATATAATGATTTCTATAGATGGATTATTAATAAGGATTTATTATAACCGATGGATTCTCCTTCTCTCCAGGGCCGTCTACTTAGTGCATCATAAAGACTCACACCAGACCTTTGCTATGAAGAAAATGGCTAAGCGGAACCTAAATACTGCACAGAGATTGGAATGGGCCTTTTTGGAGAGGGACATCTTAACATTTGCTGATTGTCCCTTTGTGGTCTCCATGCTCTGCTCCTTTCCAACTAGATCTCACCTGTGTATGGTCATGGAGTATGTAGGAGGTAAGACACATCTATTGTATTATATTCAGCCCATGTCGGCTTTCATCTTATCACTGCTCATATCATTAGGACATTGTTGGTTACATCCCCACAGAGCATTTACTATAGGTTATCTATTACCAAGATGCTCGTAAATTCATTGATCTTGGTGCAGGGGCGCTATGGGGCTCATCAGTCGGAGGGGGTCTGTCGACGCTCGGCAGTGGGCAGCATCCCTCCACCTGTCATCACAATTTCAGCGGTATTTGCTTCTTCAAGGAGGTGGGGCTAGTGGGGGCAAAAATACTGAGTAGGTGGCTAGTAGGGGCCAAAATACTGAAAGGGGGCCGTATGACTAGATATGGGGGGACTGTGAATGCTGAGTGGAGGTCATCATATTAAGTGGGGTGCTGTGGGGGTCCTCACTCTGTATGGAGGCCCCCATTCTGTGTGGGGACATCATACTGAGTGGGGAGTTATGCGGACCATTATATTGTGTGAGGGACTGTGGGAACCATTATCCTGAGTGGGAGGGTTGCTGTGGGTGCCATCACACCGAGTAGGGGGTTGTGGCTGGCCTCCTTCTAAGTGGTGGCCTCCTTAGGAGGATTCACTGTGGGGACACCATACTCATTGAGTGTGGGTGTGGGCATTTTTGGGAGCATCATACTCTAAAATGGCCATAAAAGTTGTATTGCTGGTGAGAACACCAAGCTGCTTCAACAGGGATATAAATATATTTCTTTTTTATTTTTTAGGGTGGGGGGCAATTACAACTTTTGATATGGGGTCTTGTGATTTCTATGTACGCCACTATCTGTGTGATCTCCCCAGGATGTTTCCGCTCACTGCTCATTATACATCATGGTTATCTGCTCGTGGTATATCATGGTTATCTTCTGTATAAACCCCTCACCGGTCATATTTCCTTTCTTCTATAGGTGGAGACTGTGGGACCCTTCTAAGCACCAGGGGTCCTTTCTCTGTCCCCATGGCCCGCTTGTACTTTGCAGAGGCGGTACTTGCCGTGGAATACCTGCATAGTTACGGTGTGGTGCACAGAGACCTGAAGCCGGAAAAGTAAGTGCCCCCGTAGTATAATAAAGTGGGGAAAGTTGTCATTTACTATCATTCAGTCTGTGAGGCTAAAACCATCTTCTCTTTTGCAGCCTCCTGATTACATCTACTGGACATATTAAAGTTACCGATTTTGGGATTTCAAAACTTGGTCTAATGATACCGAAAACCAACACCTACAAGGAATTAGCAGTGGACATCTCCAGAGAGTTCCAGGACCGTGAGGTCAGCATCACCTACAAGAACTTAGCTTGTTATTTGCAAATCTCATCACACTATTGTCTCTTCTCTACGTTCTTCATTTCTAGAGAACTTTTCCACTAATATTTTATCTTCTGCATTGTGTTTTAACGATGATATCTTGTCATAATAATTGTTTCATCGATTCTCATCTCTATGTTCTGTTGGTTTCCAGTTCTGTGGCACCCCATGTTACATAGCCCCAGAGATCATCCTGAAAGAAGGCTATGGAAGACCTGTTGACTGGTGGTCATTGGGGATCATCCTGTATAAATTCCTGCTGGGATGTGTACCATTTGATGCTGATTCCCTCACTGAGCTTTATAAAAGGGTTGTCATTGGTGAGTAGAATAAACCGATCATTGCGTTGATTGGTTACATTTGTTTAGTTATTTCCTTTGCTTTATGTTACAGTCCAGTAAAGAGGTTTTATTTTCTGTAATTTTCTATGTAACAGGAGAACTAATTTGGAATTGTGATCGCGCTCCACCCCTGGATGCTCAGAATCTCATCACTGAGCTGCTCAGAAGAAATCCTGTGCGTAGACTTGGGACAGGTAACAGATATACTAGTATTAATATTCCCTTATTAGACCAAGGACATATCGCTCATGTCCATGAAGATCAGCATTTCTCTATCAGCTCATCTACTGTATTTCTAGTTCTCCACACTAAGACTTTCAGTTTATTTCCTTCATGTCGGCTCAGTTTTGTCATTAGTTCAGATTACGATAAACTGTTCAGATATGGAGCCATCCCTGACTATGTCCGCATCACTTTTGTTTTTCTTTTTCTAGGAGGAGCATTTGAGATCAAGGTTCATCCATTCCTGAGTGACTTGGACTTTGACAACATTCTGAGCCAGGAGCTGGAGTATGTTCCTCAGCTTGTTTCAGACGCAGACACCAGCTTATTTATCAGTAAGTAGAAGGAGACGTCATCTAGACTAAGCGACTGTTTGTCTCATCTTCCCTAATATGTGATCATCTGTTCCCATTAATATTAGTGATAAATAGTGACTGTGTTATACTGACAACCTCTAATAATACTTCATTACCTATTTCTTGTAGATCATTCTGATATAAACAAACATCTGGTCTCAAAGGATGAGGAAGGCACAAGTGAGAACAATGAGAGCCTTGACTTCCAAAATTTTACGTCATCTTCTGAAAAGCTTTGTAAAGTAAGTATGTGATTAATAAATCCAAAATATGTAAAAAAAATTTAAAAAAAACTCTAAAAGTACATAAAAAAATATTTTATATCTTATTTTTATCCGTATTTAGCTCTGTATCATCGCTACCAGGATGGTGAACAATGAGGATCTCAATGTCCCTCCAGAGTATACACCAGAAACCAACACAAACATCTCAGAAATGTGAGTAGATTATAAAGGGTCATTACTTCATTACTGGGAGTTCCAGGCTGATCTATGTACACAACACCAAATATAGGACATAAATATCAGAATATCAAATGCAGCATTCACCGCTTCATGGTTAACGTCATTGTACTTTTGGCTTCAGAAAATGCAGAAGATAACAGCCCATAATTGTGGCAGGTCATGCATTTTTAGCACTGCCTACTCTGTAGGAGAGCTGTAGTATTACTTGCCAGACATTCTTGGTAGTTGTGTTCTGATCCATAGAAGGTAGTTTTGAGCAGAAAACCTTCCCCACTATGACAGTCATATGTCCTATTAGGCCTTATAGTCAGTGTTCTTATAGTGAGACAACCCATTTTATACTATGTTTACTTACGATTTACATGTTTTTCTTCTTCAAACAGGCAGAAAGAATCTGTTCCTGTATGTAATACAGACGATGCTGTTACCATCTTGCCACCCTCGTCCCCATTGCCAGGTATGTACATGTCTACAGCACCAACAATGTGAATGTTGACTTCAAGGCTCAAATATTTCCACATGGTTTTTCTGGTCTACTATGTCATCCATGTTTCATGGATCTCAGCTATGTTGACCATGGGTTCATACTGTATCCCTATTTCCCTAATTTTGTACAGGAGTTTTTTTTCATGTATTCTGTATATTACGTTGCATCATCTATTAACCTAGTGAGATATAGCGACTGTGTTATACTGACACCCTCTAACAATCCTTCCTTACCTATGTCTTGTAGATCACTCTGATGAAAACAACCATCTGGTCTCAGAGGATAAGGAGGGCACAAGTGAGGACGATGAGAACTTTATCTTCCGAATATTTGCATCATCATCTTCTGAGAGGCTTTCTAAAGTAAGTATGTGATCGATAAATCCAAAATATGTACAAAAAAAGGATCTATAAAATTAAAAAGTATATATATTTAATAACTTATTGTTATCCACATTTAGCACTCTACCACCACTAACGGGATGGTGAACAACGAGGATCCCAAGGCCCCTCCAGAGTGTACACCAGAATCCAACACAAACATCTCAGAAATGTGAGTAGATTATGGGGTCATTACTGGGAGCTCCAGGCTGATATATGTGCACAACACCAAATATAGGACATAAATACCATAATATCAAATGCAGCATCCACCGCCCCATGGTTATGGGTCATTGTGCTTTCAGCTTTCGGAATTGTTGGAGATAACAGCCCATAATTGTGGCTGGTCATTCACTTTTAGTGCTGCCCTCATTGTAGGAGAGATGTAGTATGAAATGCCGGCCATTCTTGGTAGTGGTTTTCCTCTCAGCTCTTTATAAAAGGTAGTCTTGAGCAGAAGACCTTCCCCACTATGACAGTCATATGTCCTACTAGGCCTTATAGTCAGTGTTCTTCTAGTGAGACAACCCCTTTTATACGGAGTTTACTTGAGATTTACATGTTTTTCTTCTTCAAACAGGCAGAAAGTATCTGTTCCTGTATGTAATACAGACGATGCTGTTACCATCTTGCCACCCTCGTCCCCATTGCCAGGTATGTACATGTCTACAGCACCAGCAATGTGAATGTTGACTTCAAGGCTCAAATATTCCTACATGGTTTTATACAATACTATAGGTCTCTTATGTTATCCATATTATGACAAAGCAGATCCTATAAGAATATATAGTTACTGATTTTTTTTTTTAATTTTTCATCAGAATTTCCATCTCATGAAGAAAGAAAATCGGCAATAAATCTGAGTATGGAGCAACAAAACTCAGAAAATGGAAAAAATGGGAAAAAGAGACGAGGTAAGTGTGAGAATCAGCTCCATGTTGTGTGATGTCAGTGAGAATAATTCATGTGGAGTAGATGTCACCTGTCAGTGATGGGATTGTCACATGTATGATTGCTGACAATGACCCCTGACCTCTGTATGATAATATTCCTCTGCCGTCCAGCCACAGTGACTGCACAGCATTATCATGTAATATGGAGTCCCATCACTTACATTATATTTATTTCTCTTCTCATAGGTTCCATCTTCCGCCGGATCTTATCATCCTGCCGGCGTGGATTATCCAGGGCTGCTCGCGCATTTGCATGCTGTCACTGTTGCCCTAAAACATTCTAAAAGACGGGACACCTAAGCATCCAGCGCCCTGAAGTCCAGCAGATCCATCATCACTGCTGGAGCTGTATAGAAGGACCTTCACCATCTACCTGTGGCCTTCTGACTGGTCAACCTGGACAAGTTTCAGTAACGCCTCTGTCATCGGGCTCCACGGTATTCATACTGCTCGTCTGGCTTGTCATTTACTGATCACCTGGTATCTGACCTCGGCTATCTTCCTAACTTTGATTTAGTCTATTGATAATGTTCACGATTTTATTCATCCCATTATTAATTAAAAAAAAGTAAAATCTGTTACTGTTGCTCTGATTCCTTTTTGTCTTGAATTCACAAATACTTGTAACTCGCTAATTGCTCTTCTTCTCACTAAATGTATTTCTCATTATCCTTAATGCAGCAGTCAGTGTCATATTTCTGTCCAGCAGTTACACTGGTGCCTCCACCCTGTGCCAGTCATTACACTCATCCACAAACCTCTCCACACTGCTGCACAATCCTGCATCTCTACCATATCTACACTCCAATGAGCTAAGATTAACATCCTCCATAATCAGGACCTCCCACTCTCATGTCCAAGACATTTTCTCTGCTGCACCAGCTCTCAGGAGTGCACTACTGCAGGCAATCATGTTCATTCCCACTATCAGAGATTTTAAGTGTGCAGTAGAAACAGATTATTTGTGGCAGGACTATCAAATCACCTCACTATTCTAAGTTTTTCCTACAGCACTCAGTAGCACTTAATATTTGTACATATACAGATAATGGTTGGTGACTGGTTCATGCAGCCTTAATTCCACAAAGATAGAAATAAAAGGTCAACATGTTTCATACATCCAAACCATCCTTAATCATGGCAGAAAAACATAATTTTAAGTTCCCACTATGAATATTTGGTGAGATATCACAGCTGTGTATTTTCACAGCACAAAGAACGCATCTTACAGATCAGCAAATCACAGTGTGCTGACGCTTAGTGTTGTAGTTTTGAACAACACCATCCATTTTATCATATAATGTGTTGAAAAATGAGAAAAAATGCCAGGTTTGGGTTCCTTCATTTTACAGTGTGTATTGTGTTGTAAAAACAAACTGACAAAATGATTCAGAGTCAGTAGTACGATTACTGTGATACCAAACTTATAAGGTTATATATATATATATATATATATATATATATATATATATATATATATATACAGTGTTTAGCATAAATCAGTACACCCAAATAGATTTGTCAGCAAACCTGTAGTTTCCTTTCAGAATCATCATTTTATATGGGATACCATACTACAAAATACTCTCGCAAATTTGAGCCATTGAATGCAAACAAGATTTGGTATTTTGCAGACCCCAAAAAAGTAATTTTCTTAACAAACTCATTCAAGATCATGTTTCAAAAATGAGAACATCCCAGTAACAGTCTTAAGAGAAAAGCTAAGTTTAGACAACAAAATTCTAATTAACAAGAACTGAACCACAGGTAAGTGTAATTATTCATTAAACAGATGTCCAGCAGACAGGTGTCTGTAAAAGGAAGTTACTTAATAAAGAAAACTCCTTCCCATTTCATGCTATCAGCAATGGCACCACATAGAAGGGAAATGTCACAAAACCTGAGAAAGAAAATAATTTCTTTGCAATAAATGTGAAGTCTACAAGAAGATCAGCAAAACTTTACTTATCAGTCAGAAAACTGTAGCAAAAGTGATGCAAAACTATAACAAAGATGGAACTGCAACCATCTTACAGAGACGTCCAGGCCGACTATGGAAGTTAACACCTAAACAAAAGCGTGCTCTGATGAGAAGGGTAAGTGGCACCACATAGAAGAGAAATGTCACAAGACATTTCTGAGAAAGAAAATAATTTCTTTACAAGAAATGTGAAGTCTACAAGAAGATCAGCAAAGCTTTTCTTATCAGTCAGATGGAAGTTAACATCTAAACAAAAGCATCTTCTGATGAGAAGAAAATCGACAGGCAAATTCATTGCTATTAGCTGAAGAAGTAGAAAGCCAAACTAGGGCGAGTGTTTTCCATGACACGACACGGTGTACACTGCAAATGAATGGCATTCATGAGTGTCCTCCACAAAGGAAGCCTCTCTCCCTTAAAGCCCATGAACAATAAAAGTCTGTCTACAATTTGCCAGGGTCCATGCTTAAAACTATGAGGACTACCGGGACTCTATACTGTGTATGTGCATCTTACGTGTATGTCCGTATTTTATGTTTGTGTGCACTATGTATATGCATACGTTAAAATGTGTATAGAGTATTAGCATGTGCAAATTTTATATGTGTGCCTAATATAAATATACATGGAAATGTATATGTAGGTGGTGCCTGATGGAGGGTGGGGGGCCCAGATCAGAAGTCCTGATTAAGGGCCCTTCACTGTCATTGTCTGCCCCTTATATAAACAGTAAAATCTCCTTTAATAACTGGACTTCCATTGGGGTGGACTTCTCATAGATGGCCAGTATGCATACTATATTGTGAATCTGGGCATCTCTCACAGAAAATCTGATCTGGATATGAGGGTGGTCTTCTATAAGCGGTGATGTTTTGGAGAGATTTAGGGAAAAGTCCCAATGCTTATCCATCGATCTGGTAATTTGAGTAAAATATTTGTGTTGATAACTGATCACAAAGTCACAAAATATGTAAGATTTGGCATAACCTGGCTCATTTTTCAAAAAGTTATGCTCAATTTTTTTAGCACCAAGTTTTGTTGCTTTTTTGTAGACTTACACTAACTTAGTATATTGTGTGAGAATTAAATGAATTATGAATTAGTTGGCGCATTTTACCACACTCTGGGGGTCCCTGACAGTCCTTCTTTACCGGCCCTGTAGTGATGCCAATGTAAACTTCCAAGTGACCGCGCAGTCAATCACTGTCACGAATGCAGGACAACCTATGATTAGCTAATTTTTGGGAAATCCTTATAACAAAAGGGGATTGAAAATATTTACAATTATTTTAAAAGCATTAAAAAAAAACAGACCCAATACTTATAATTAGTTTGTTGAAAGTAGTCTAATTAAAGGGAGCTGAAAGGATTAGAGATTATGAACCCGATTCACCAGTGTTTTTGCCAGAAAACTGGCATAAAGCTCTTGAAAAGTTGCAAAGTTTTGTGACTTTTCCCATTTTCACATAATTTTAACTTCTTTAAAGCCCAAGACGTACTGATACGTATCTGCGCCCTGGGACTTAAGAGCCTGATACGTATTAGTACATCTTTGCGATCGCGCCCGCACACAGGCTGTGCGGGCGTGATCGCCGCCGGGTGTCAACTGATTGTCACAGCTGACACCCGGTGCTATGTGCTGGTAGAGGTCCCGCACATTAACCCCCGCAATGCTGCGATCGAAGTCGTTCGCAGCATTGCGGGGGCAAGGGGAGGTGATCGGGATAGTCACCTCTCCTGCCGGCGTCCAGCAATGTGTGCCGCGGCTTCCCTGATGTTGCCATGATGACCCGATTCACTGAGGGGTGCAGTTGTAAGAATGGTGTCACTTTTGGGTATTTTCAGTCATAAAGACCCCTCAAAGTGACTTCAAATGTGATGTGGTCCCTAATAAAATGGTTTTGTAAATTTTGTTGGAAAAATGAGAAATCGCTGGTCAATTTTAACCCTTATAGCTCCCTAATAAAAATAAATTTGGGTTCCAAAATTGTGCTGATGTAAAGTAGACATATGGGAAATGTTATTTATTAACTTTTTTTGTGTGACATATCTCTCCGATTTAAGGGCATAAAAATTCAAATTTTGAAAATTGCAAAATTTTCAACATTTTCGCCAAATATCTGTTTTTTTCACAAATAAACACAAGTGATATCGAAGAAATTTTACCACAATCATAAAGTACAATATGTCACGAAAAAATATTCTCAGAACCAGGGGGATCCGTTGAAGCGTTCCAGAGTAATTACCTCATAAAGTGAAAGTGGTCAGAATTGTAAAAATTGGCCTTCTCATTAACATGCAAACCACTTTGGGTTGTAAAGGGGTTAAGGACTCTACCTGCATATACAGTCATGGCGGAAAGTGCTGGCACCCTTGAAATTGTTTCAGAAAATTACACATGTTTTATTACACGCATGTTTATTTCCTTTGTGTTTATTGGAACAACACAAAAAAACTGAGAAAAAAAAGGCAAATTGGACATAATTTCACACAAAACTCCAAAAATGGGCCGGAATACATATATATATTTTTGATGGGACAACACTGAAGATGCGACACTTTGATACAATGTACTGTAGTCAGTGTACAGCTTGTTTAACTGTAAATTTGGTGTGCCTGCAAAATAACTCAACACACAGCCATTAATGTCTAAACCGCTGGCAACAAAAGTGAGTACACCCCTAAGTGTGTTCTCAGCTGATGTTATTTGTTGGTTTTTCTTTGCATCCCGAACAATTTTCTTGGCAGTTGTGGCTGAAATTTTTGTTGGTCTACCTGACTGTGGTTTGGTTTTTACAGAGCATCTGATTTTCCATTTGTTAATCACAGTTTGAACACTGCAGACTGGCATTATCAATTCCTGGGATATCTTTTTGTATCCCTTGCCTGTGTTATACTCTTTTTGCCTCCCTTTCCTGTGTTATACAGTTCAACTACCTTTTCCCGTAGATCCGTTGATAATTCTTTTGCTTTCCCCATCTCAAAATCCAGAAACGTCAGTGGCTGGATCCCAGAAACTCACTCAGCTTTATGCACACACACTGATTACAAGCAAACAGGTCATAGGTGAGGATGCTATCTTTAGTAGCCATTCAAACCCATTTGTGTCAAATTATGTGCATGTTATCAGGCCAAAATCACCAAAGTATGTGAACTTTTTGATCAGGATTATTTGGATGTTTTTGGTTGTCATTAGTGATGAGCGAGCACTAAAATGCTCGAGTACTCGTTGCTCGGGTCGAGCAAATTGAAATACTCGGGTGCTCAACCCGAGCAATGAGCCCAATATAAGTCTAGGGGAAACTTGAGCATTTTTCAGGTGGCTCCCCAAGGCGGTCTGCAGAGGGCCTAAAAATTGCACAAATCGATGGGAACTGTGCTCAAATGATATGGGAACAGCATGGGGAAGACCCCTGGAAGCATCTCTGACTCCCAGATCACTGCTGTCAACAACGTCGTCAGAGTATTACGCCACTTTTACGGCTCAAGGAAAATCCTTTCCAGGGTGATGACTTGTATATAAGGCAAAATAAATAAACAAAAACAAAAATACTCCTACACACCTTGGGCTATGTTCACACGTAGCATTTTTGACACGTTTTTGCACTTTTGCATTGCTTTCAACCAAGACAAATGCATTCACCAGGAAATGTCATTTTAACATTTTACAACCTTATCTGGCCATGTGGTGTGTGACACATCATCAGACACATGCATACAGTGCTGAAAAGACATGGGAACAGCAAGGGGAAGACCTCTGGAAACATCTCTGACTCCCAGGTCACTGCCTAAATGTGTGCCCATCATAAGTGATCCTTGGCACATGCGAAGATGCCTCCCGCTATGCACCTGTCGTTGCAGACTTGCAACAATCACCGTCCACGTCCTTGTCCCACTGCAGTGTTCAGTTGTCCCTACCCCATTCCTTGGAATGCAAGCACAAGAATGCCGGCAACCACCCACCCACAGGCTGCAATACTATGCTGCCAAATTTTTGACAGCTGCTTGCACTTGAAATGTGGCCTTTTAGGCTCGTGGAGGCGGAAGCTTTTCATAACCTCATGCCGGCGGCGGCCGGGTGTCCATACTCGGTCCCCAGCCGCCACTATATTTTCCGGTATCGCCTCCGCCTTCCACAAGCACGGGTCCCATAACATTACCCGTGCCCTCCCCAGTGCACTTACTGGGAAGGACCGCCTAACCACAAACACGTGGACAGGTGAATGTGGCCAGGGACGGTACGGAGCCAGTCCACAACTTTTTTTGCTAAGAGTTGTATTTAGCTCGGTGAAAGGACTGGCATAGAGGGAAGCCGTATCTACCCTGCTTGTCATTTCTCCCAGAAAATCCTGTAATTGAGCTTGTTGCAGAAGCAATGGCAGCCGATCCAACATCAACTCGCACTTGTCGGTGGTGCTTTGACACACACACATCTTTCTTTGCGCATTTAATTTCTTGAATACAGAGCTGGAAAATGGCCTGATCCGTAATGCGTTTTGAGAAATAACATGCATAAGCATGGCCGATCCGCATTAAAAAAGCAGCCAGAGAGTGTCCAGGAACCTTCCCCCACACTTTTCTTAGCCAGGGCTGCTTTTCGGCAGGGTTGGACGGGCCCACCAGAGAACCGGAGACTCCTCCGGCGGGCCCTGGCTTCTCCTTCAGGAGAGTTCATAGTGCCGAGGTGAGGCCATGATGATGATAGAGGCCATCATCTGCTTAGTTTTCTGTTACTTGGAATGCAATTGCAAGTATGCAGCCAGCCACCCACCCACCCACAGGCCGCAACACTAAACTGACAGATTTCTGGGCAGCTCTTTGCATTTGAAATATGGCATTTTAAGCTTGTGGAGATGGAAGCTTTTCACAACCTCATGCATGCGGCGGCCGGGTGTCCATACTCGGTCCCCAGCCGCCAGTATTTTTCCCGGTATCGCCTTCGCCTTCCACAAGCACGGGTCCCACAACATTACCCATGCCCTACCAAGTGCACTTACTAAGAAGGACTGCCTAACCACAAACACGTGGACAGGTGACTGTGGCCAGTCCACAACTTTTTTTGATAAGAGCTGTATTTAGCTCAGTGAAAGGACTGGCATAGAGGGAAACCGTATCTACCCTGCGTGTCATTTCTCCCAGGAAGTCCTCTAGCCAGGACTGCTTCTCGGCAGGGTTGGACAGTCCCACCAGAGAATTCTCTGGTGTGCCTTGGCCTCTACCTCAGGAGAGTTCATGATAGCGCTAACTTTGCAGCTGCTATGGGGCTCTTGAGCGGGTGAGAAAGGTTAGCCCTCAGAAACAAATCCTCTGGTGGGCACAATGTTTTTCAATCTGAAACAGCTTCTCAGTGGGAGTTGTATTTCACCACAGCCATATTCTTTAGCTCTGTGAAAGGACTGGCATAGAGGGAAACCGTATCTACCCCGGTTGTCATTTCTCCGTCACCAGGTTCCGCCCATTGTAACACACGACCATGCCTGGCTGTATGTTCAGCGGTGAGAGCCACAGATCAAGCTGCTGTGTTACAGCTTTCAACAACTATGCAGCGCTGGGCGGTTTGTCAATTAAGCATTAAGCATGTTATCTTCAGCACAGCCTGTTGCTGTTTGGCCAAGGTAGTGCTGCAGTGCTGTCAGCTTGTGACTGATGTGGTCATTTCGGAGATGGAGGAGGAGGTGCATGAGCTGAACAATGTGATTACATTGAGGTTAAATTGGTGATGCTGTTTTTTATACTAAAGAAAGATCCTATTGTTATGTTTTTTTATGCTTTTTTTTATGACAAATGCATTCACCGGGAAATGTCATTTTAACATTTTACAACCTCATCTGGCAATGTGGTGTCATCAGACACATCCTGTTTTATTTATGATGGAGGGACTCTGAAAGTCATAAAGCCTATTTTTATAGGGACATCAGACGGCCCTTACTATTCTTAAAAGGCCAGCAGTCGGCCCTAGCTATTGTTAGAGAGCCATCAGAGGGCTATGCTTTGTTGTTCCCATTATTAACAAGTGGGTCTCCTATACTGTTATTGCACATCCAGTGACTGCAAGGGTTGTCAAAAATTTGGACGCAACCTAATACCCCTTTGAAGAGACATAGAGGAGGGTCTCAGTAAAAAAAATGTTCCCATTATAAAGGAGCGGGTCTTCTTTAGTGTTTATGCCCATGCTGTGACTGCAAGGGTGGCCAAAATTTTTGAAAAAAACCACTAACAATTTAAAGACACAAAGAGCAGGGCCACAGTAACAAGGTACGACATGCTCCCATTTGAAAGGACAGGGTCTGCTATACAGTTATAGGGTATGCAGTGAGTCCAACAGCTGACCAATTTTAGGAAAAAACCCACTAAGAATTTAAAGACACATAGAGCAGGGCCACAGTAACGACAAATTCCCATTAAAAATGATAGGGTCGGCTATACTGTTATAGGGTATGCAGTGAGTCCATCGGCTGACAGATTTTAGGAAAAACCCCACTAAGAATTTAAGGACACAAAGAGCAGGGCCACAGTAACAAGGTACGACATGTTCCCATTAGAAAGTAGAGGGTCTGCTATACAGTTATAGGGTATGCAGTGAATCCAACGGCTGACAAATTTTAATGAAAAACCCCAATAAGAATTTAAAGACACATAGAGCAGGGCCACAGTAACAAGGTACGACATGCTCCCATTAGAAAGGACAGGGTCTGCTATACAGTTATAGGGTATGCAGTGAGTCCAACAGCTGACCAATTTTAGGAAAAAACCCACTAAGAATTTAAAGACACATAGAGCAGGGCCACAGTAACGACAAATTCCCATTAGAAATGATAGGGTCTGCTATACTGTTATAGGGTATGCAGTGAGTCCAACGGCTGACAGATTTTAGGAAAAACCCCACTAAGAATTTAAGGACACACAGAGCAGGGCCACAGTAACAAGGTACGACATGTTCCCATTAGAAAGTAGAGGGTCTGCTATACAGTTATAGGGTATGCAGTGAATCCAACGGCTGACAAATTTTAATGATAAACCCCAATAAGAATTTAAAGACACACAGAGCAGGGCCACAGTAACAAGGTACAACATGCTCCCATTAGAAAGGACAGGGTCTGCTATACAGTTATAGGGTATGCAGTGAGTCCAACAGCTGACCAATTTTAGGAAGAAACCCACTAAGAATTTAAAGACACATAGAGCAGGGCCACAGTAACGACAAATTCCCATTAGAAATGATAGGGTCGGCTATACTGTTATAGGGTATGCAGTGAGTCCAACGGCTGACAGATTTTAGGAAAATCCCCACTAAGAATTTAAAGACACACAGAGCAGGGCCACAGTAACAAGATATGACATGTTCCCATTAGAAAGGAGAGGGTCTGCTATACAGTTATAGGGTATGCAGTGAGTCCAACGGCTGACCAAGTTTAGGAAAAAACCCACTAAGAATTTAAAGACACATAGACCAGGCCACAGTAATGACAAATTCCCATTAGAAAGGAGAGAGTCTCCCATAGTGTTGGACTATGCAGTGACTGCAAGGGCTGCCAAAAATTTGGAGGCACTTCAATGGCCCTTGGAAGAGACGTGGAGGAGCGCATCATAAAAATTTTTTACCATTAGAAAGGAAGGGGCCTCCTATACTTGTAATGCCATGCACTAAGTGTATGGGCTGACAAACATTTACTCCTGGGAGGTATACATGAACATACTGTATAAAAAATTTTTTTTACGGGCATCATAAAAATGTAGCGCCCCGAGGGCTCGGCCGCTGCAGGGGTATTGCACCTCTGCCAGAGGTGTGATATTCCACTCCCAGGTAAGGATGGAGTATGGACCAGGGTTCAGTTAGCACACTCACCCCATTTCCGAGGGACAGCTCAACGGTGCTCCCATTAGACAGAAATGCAGGCACAACAGACCATGTCCCTGGCTGGAGAGGGGAGGGGGTAGGAATACCCAGTGATGTAGGAGCAGATAGGGGTTGGTTCCTGAGCGTAGATAGGAGCCCATTGTTTGCTGGTCACCTGGGCTCATGTTCTAGAGGGAGGTATAAAAGGTGGGCACCATCTTAGAACAGTGTTCAGTCAGAGAGAAGAAGTGACGGAGTGGGGGCCTCTGCAAGGGGCTCTTCTCCGTAGGCGGGCCTAGCCTCTGAGGCCCAGCCAGCACAGAGAGAAGAGAAGAAGAGAAGTTCAGTGAGTGGAGTAAGAGAAGGAGTTCAGCCAGAGAGGGCTGACAGGGAGCTGTGGCTCAGTCTGGGCCCAGCTCCACGAGGCAGGCCTAGGGTGAAGGCCAGGAACAGAAAGGAACAAGAACAGAAAGGAACAAGAACAGAAAGGAACAGAAGAGAAAGAGAAAGAGAGAAACAGAAGGGCTCAGGAACAAGACGGCAGAAGGGACCCTAAGAACCCACGAGAATACAGGGTGAAGGGTCAGGCAGATTAAGGGTACCGGATCCCAAGTTGGTGGAGGTGAAACAGCCCTCAGCCAAAGACCGGAGGACGTGATCAGTTATTGTTGTGACACCTCATCAAACCTGCTAGGAAGGCACCATATAGGACAGCGGGGAACGGGAACCACGTTTACCCGCACAAGTCCGCGGCAGCTGGACAAAAGTGGGTCACTGGTGAGGCAGGCCAGAGAAAGGATTGAAGGGGGTCCTGTGCCATGCTCCTGAACTGCCTGGGTTTGACCGAGCCCCTCACCTTGTGGACGCAGCACGGCTCGGGCGGTCATTGCTGACAGAAGTGACCCGGAGTACATGAACTGTGAGTAAAAGACATTGGACTGCAGTACGTTGTCTGCGTACGCTTTCGCTCCTCAAGCACTAACGGCACTGGGACTCTCTGCACCATCACCCCCACCATCCACTACACTGCCCTGGGGCTGCACTCTTCCCGTGGGGAGTCACACTACCTCAGCTGCATACATCATCAGCCCCAGCGGTCTGCCTTGCAGCGGCGGTTCATAATAACCACCATCCACGGGTGGCGTAGTCAAACATCACTTAGGACTGCTAAAGGACTACCACTGGTCTGACCACCCTGAGCCACGGAACCGGGACGCCACTACTACCCCCACCGTCTCCCTATTGCCCGGCTCCGAGTGCCCCACGGCCCAGGGGCGAGTCAAACACCCTTTAAAAAAATTATGTGGGTGTTGCATCATGGACCACGGTCACCCTGGTGATATGGTGGTGGAGGATGAGGAGAAGGAGGAGGACAAGAGCAAATAGCCAAAATCAGGAATCGTATACCCATGTGTGGGTGTGAAAAGGTGCATGGGAATACACCTCCCAAGAAAAGACACTGGATTTGAGTTTATGTTACGCTGCTATCATTCGGTGGTGTTGAGAAGTCTGGCCCAATCCAGCCCTTGTTCATTTTTATAAGAGTCAGCCTGTCAGCATTTTCAGTTAACAGGAGGATGCGCTTATCAGTTATAATTCCACCAGCGGCACTAAAAACCCGATCTGATAAAACGCTGGCGGCAGGGCAGGCCAGGACCTCCAAGGCATAGAGAGCCAGTTCATTCCACATATCTAGCTTGGATACCCAATATTTATAAGGCACAGAGGAATCACAGAGGACGTTGGTACGGTACGGCAAGGTACTCCCTCAGCATCTTCCCAAACTTTGCACTCCTTGTGAGAGTACCCTGCGCCTCAGGGCCTGTGCGATGGGAGGGTCTGAGAAAACACTCCCAGAACTTTGACAGTGTTCCCCTGCCTCTGCTGGATTGAAGTTGTGTCTCTCTCGCCTGTACTCCTTGGTTGTCGAATGAAGTGTGCCCTCTGCCTCCAGCGTTTTCAGATGGGAATTTTTTTAATAGTTCCGCAACAAGGGCCTTCTGGTACTGCCTCATTTTTGTACACCTGTCCGCCTCAGGAATAAGAGATATAAAGTTCTCCTTGTAGAGTGGGTCTAAAAGTGTCACCAACCAGTAATGACCTAAAATTTTGAGAATGCGAGGGTCATGGGAAAGGCAGCATAACATAAACTCAGCCATGCGTGCCAGACTACTAACAGGCAAGACTTCCGTGTCCTCACCAAGAGGATGACTGACTATGCTCTCCTCCTCCTCCTCTCTGTCCTCTGGCCATCCACGCTGAACAGACGGTATGACAGCTGTGCAGATAGCACCGTCTATAGTGCATGAAACTAGTTCCTGTCCTTCCTCCTCCTCTTCCTCATTGTCACCCAATCCACGTTGGGATGAGATGAGGCTTGGCTGTGTGTAATCACCCTGTATGGTTAATTGCTCCATCTTATCGTGCTCCGCCTGCAATGCATCATCTTTGATTGTGAGCAGAGAGTGTTTCAGAAGACAGAGAAGCGGGATGGTGAGGCTAATTATGGCGTCATCGCCGCTCACCATCTTGGTGGAGTCCTCAAAGTTTTGGAGGATGGTACATATGTCTGACATCCACGTCCACTACTGAGGTCTTATGTGTGGAGTCTGAACTGAATACCGATAGCCTTTTTGATGCTGGTACTCAACAACTGCCCTCTTCTGCTCACAAATCCTTCCCAACATCTGCAATGTAGAGTTCCAACGTGTGGGGACATCACCAGTCTGTGAGCCAGAAGCTGCAAACGCTGCTGAAACACTGCAAGGGCGGCGGAAGCTGTAGCTGACTTTCTAAAATGGGCACACAGGCGGCACACTTTAACAAGCAGATCCGGCAGCTCCGGGTAGGATTTGAGTAACCGCTGAACCACGAGGTTAAGCACATGGGCCAGGCATGGTACGTGTGTGAGCTCGCCTCGCCTCAGAGCCGCCACCAGGTTCCGGCCATTGTCACACACGACCATGCCTGGCTGTAGGTTCAGCGGTTTGAGCCACAGATCTGCCTGCTCTTTCGGAGCTGTCCATAACTCTTCAGCATTGTGTGTTTTTTCACCTAAGCATATTAGCTTCAGCACAGCCTGTTGCCTCTTGGCCGAGGCAGTGCTGCAGTGCTTCCAGCTTGTGACTGATGCGGAGATGGAGGCTGGGGAGGAGGAGGAGGCTGAGGAGCATGAGGTGCAGGAGCTGTAGACCGTGGGGGCAACCCTGATTGACCTAAGGCCTGCAATCCTTGGCGTCGGGAGGACGTGATCCGTCCCAAGGTCCGACTGGGTCCCGGCTTCCACTATGTTAACCCAGTGTGCCATCAGCGAGATGTACCGTCCCTGCCCACAAGCACTTGTCCACGTGTCCGTGGTTAGGTGGACTTTACCGGTAACTGCATTGTTGAGGGCACGGCTAATGTTTTGGGACACGTGCTTGTGTAATGTGGGGACGGCACACTGGGAGAAATAGTGGCGGCTGGGGACAGAGTACCGAGGGACGGCCGCCACCATCAGGTTGCGGAATGCTTCTGTCTCCACAAGCCTAAAAGGCAACATTTCGAGCCAAGCAGTCGTGAATTGTGAGAATTTAGCAGTGTGGTCTGTGGGACGTTGGCTGCATATTTGCGCTTGCATTCCAAGGACTGGAGTATGAACAACTGAACGCTGCGCTGGGGCAAGGACATGGACGTGCTTCCTGATGCTGCTACTTGAGAGTGTGCAATGACAGGTGCAGGGCAGGAGGCATCTTTGCATGCACTATGGACAGGGGATTGGCTTGAATGCACATCAGCAGAAGAAGCAATGGTGCCACCTGTAGACACTGTTCCTGGACCCTGGTGTTCGGCCCACAAAGTCGAGTGCTTTGCTGCCATGTGCCTGATCATGCTGGTGGTGGTCAGGCTGGTCGTTTTAACACCCCTGCTGATGCTGGTCTGGCTCGTGATGCAAATGGCCTTTTTGTAGCTATTGGCAGAGTCTTTAAAAAACAACCAGACTCGGGAAGACCTAACAGTTGTAGTGGCAACTTCCTTCGTGTTGGTGTTACGGGAAACGGTAGCCTGCCTTCTGTCTGCGGCCACCACACTGCTTCTTCCTGCCTGTTGGGGTGCTCTGCCTCCCTCCCCCTGTGTGCTGCTGTCCTTGCTCTGCATGTCCTCCTGCCAGGTTGGGTCAGTTACTATATCATCCACCACCTCGTCTCCCACTTCTGCACCCTGGTACTATTCCTGACTTTCTGCCAATTGTGTCTCATCATCGTCCACCTCTTGTGACAGTTTCCCACCGTCGCCTTCGTGTGACCGTGGCTGCTCAAATATTTGGGCATCGCTACACGTGATCTCCTCTTGCCCCGCTTCAAGTGGACCGGGCGAGAGGCCCGAATCTATAAATGGAAAAGTGAACAGCTCTTCAGATTGTCCAAGTGTGGGATCAGTTGTCTCTGGGTACTCGGCATGGTGGGAGGAAGGAGGATCAGGGTGAGGAATATGCGGTCCAGACTCACGGCTACTGAGACTTGACCGTGTGGAAGACAGGGTGGAGGTGGTGGTGGCTAAGTGACTGGAAGCATTATCCGCTATCCAACCAACAACCTTTTGACACTGATCTGGGTTGAATAGTGGTGTGCTGCGGTCCCATAGAAATTGGGACAGGAAGGTCAGGCGAGAAGATGTGGGTGTTTGTTGTGGCACAATTTCGGCTTGCCCACGACCTTGTCCTCGGCCTCTGCATGTACCATTACCATCACGTCCAGTTCCCCATCCCTTGCCACTTGCCTTGCCCATTTTAAATGGAGGATAGTATCTTCCACGCTCACTACAAATGACTGAGTTTGAAGCGAAGTTATATGTGATCGGTGTGATGGAGAAAACAGAGTTTTAAATACCTGGCCTGTAGGTAAGTAGTGTGAACAGCAAACTGCTGTGAATTGCTTCACTGACACACTGAAAAAATGGAGGCCAGAAATGGCAGTATTTTCTGACAACGTATATGTGATCCGTGTGACGGAGAAAACACAGTTTTAAATAGCTGGATTTCTAGCGCTCTAATATGGAAAGGACCTGGCTGTATTCTGCAGTGCCAACAAGCAAATGGCGCAGAAAAAAGATGTTCTCTGGATTGCTTTATAAGCAAATAATGAGGATTAAGATCCAAAGAAAAGTATTCCTCGCCCCTGAGACCTGGGCCTTTGTATAGAAATATCTAACAGCAGCAGAAGGCAGAATTGGAATGGAGCCTCTTGTGCTATATGCACTGCAGTCTGCTATATACACTGCCTGCCTATATACACTGCCTGCCTGATATCTCTGCAGATGGATTAGTCCTCAGAAGAACTGTTTGTTGAGATGGATATGTGTAATGTGCGGTTTTTCTCCCTACACTACCTAATACACAATCAAATCTCTCCCTAACGCAGCATCAGCTCTCCCTACACTGTCTGATCCGGAGTGACTGTGATGAGCATGGCGGCGCCAGGTCTGATATAGACCTGATGACGCTGTGCGGCCAGCCAACCACTGTAATGCCCACAACCAACATGGCTATGGCATTACAGTGCATGGCAGGCAATCCCTGCATGTTCATTGGCTCTGTAAAGAGCGCCAAACATGCAGGGAGGGGACCCGACTTCCTGCCCGACCAACCCGGAAATACTCGGTGAGCGCAGAGCATCTCGAGCAGTGAGATACTCGGGCAAGCACCGAGCAGTAGCGAGCATGCTCGCTCATCACTAGTTGTCATTAAGATTTAAAAAGAGAAAACACAGAAATGTGACAGTAAATGGCTTCACCCAACCAATAACCATGAGTGGAGAAAAAGTGTTTTTGTTATCATTCATTTTCTCTGAAACAAGGCCAAGAAAGCAAAAATTCTGCTGGGGTATGTAAACTTTTGAGCAGAACTGTATATGCGCCAGCCCCAGTGTCTCCTATTCTATATACTCCAGCCCCAGTGTCTCCTATTCTATATACTCCAGCTTCTTCTGTGATGTATATGCTCTAGCCCCAATGTATCCTGTGATGAATATACGCCAGCCCCATTGTCTCCTATTCTATATACTCCAGCTCCAGTGTCTCCTATTCTATATACTCCAGCTTCTTTTGTGATGTATATGCTCTAGCCCCAATGTATCCCGTGATGAATATACGCCAGCCCCAGTGTCTCCTATTCTATATACTCCAGCCCCAGTGTCTCCTATTCTAGATACTCCAGCTTCTTCTGTGATGTATATGCTCTAGCCCCAATGTATCCTGTGATAAATATAAGCCAGCCCCAGTGTCTCCTATTCTGTATACTCCAGCTCCAGTGTCTTCTGTGACGTAGCTAATATAGCCCTAATGTCTCTTATGCAGAGGCGTCGCATGATAAAGCAGTGGGACACAAGCTCCCTGCCCTATCACTATCTCTTTCATATGCCACAGATCGCCATAGGCCTGCGGTTAACGAGATGTCAGCATACTCACGCAGGTGGCTCGGTGACATCATTGCATCGCTCTGATCTGCAGTCCCGCCATGGAAGAGGAGACAGAGGCCGTGATGTAGGGAATCAGGATTAAGTGAGAATAAACTTTATTTTTTTAAATGATCGGGCAGTGGAGCCATCCTACTATATATCTGGAGTAGTGGGTCCATCATACTACATATGGAGTAGTGGGGCCATTATACTATATGTATGTGGGGCAGTGGGACCATCATAGTATATACAGGTGCATCTCACTAAATTAGAATATCTTCAAAAAGTTAATTTATTCCAGTTCTTCAATACTGTTTCAGTATGCTCCACAATCATGAGGAAGACTGCTGACTTGACAGATGTCCAGAAGGCAGTCATTGACACACTCCACAAGGTCCTAGAGTTCCAATTTTCATTTGGAAATCAAGGTCCCAGAGTCTGGAGGAAGAGTGGAGAGTCCACAATCCAAGCTGCTTGAGGTCTAGTGTGAAGGCTCCACAATCAGTGATGGTTTGGGGGGCCATGTCATCTGCTGGTGTAGGTCCACTGTGTTTTATCAAGACCAAAGTCAGCACAGCCGTCTACCAGGACATTTTACAGCACTTCATGCTTCCCTCTGCCGACAAGCTTTTTGGAGATGGAAATGTCATTCTCCAGCAGGACTTGGCCCCTGTCCACACGGCCAAAAGTACCAATACCTGGTTTACACAGAACAGTCTCACTGTGCTTGATTGGCAGCAAACTCGCCTGACCTTAACCCCATAGAGAATCTATTATAGAGAATCTATGGGGTATTGTCAAGAGGAAGATAAGAGACACCAGACCCAACAATGCAAATGAGCTGAAAGACAGCTTTTTGTATTGAAGAACTGAAATAAATTAACTTTTTGATGCTATTCTAATTTAGTGAGATGCACCTGTATATGGAGCAGTGGGACCATCATGCTATATATATGGAGGAGTGGGGGTATCATACTAAATATAGAGCAGTGTGTGTGTGTCACCCCAGGCCTGGATGCCACAAACAATAATCTGTTTCTGAAAGCAGGAGGGAGGTCCCCTGGTTAGGGACAATTAGCATACAGCACCTCCTGTCCCAGGCCAGCAGGGGGAGCTGTCTGCCCCTATAAAAGCTGGAACTGGGGGCAGGGTTAGAGAGAACTGGACGATGCCAGCTCAGGAGTGAGACTAGTCCCAGAGAAGGAGGGACAGTTCAGCTGTAGCTGAGGAGTCCGTGAGGCAGAGGAGAAACTGCAAGCCAGGGACAGAGGCGACGAGAGCCGGTCCTGGCAGAGAACCAATCTACCGGGCATTGGTGTCCGAGGCTGTCAGGGTTACAAGCCCAGCAGCAGAGAACCAACCTGCGAGGGATTTCAGGTCCCTTGGCCTAAGAAGCCTGGAGGCTCCACCACACAGAGGGACCAGTACATCGAGGAGCAAGCAACAGGTACCCTAGGCCTGAGTCGCAAGCCATACAGGAGAGAAGTACACGGCCAGCTCAGGGACGTGGGCTATTACACCACGAAAAGGGGGATAGTCAGAAAGAGCATAGAGAGAACGGTAGGCCTACACACTCACCCTGACCAGTGGGGCTCGCCCGAATGCTCTCAGACACCCAGGCCCATTCCTAACCGGTACTGTTGGGTCATTAATAATATCTACAAAAAAGACCCTGAACTGTTTGAAGCGGACTCTGAACTCTTACTATTGCGGCCTGCACTATCACCCCCAACATCCACCTACACTGCCCTGAGGCTACACTCTTCCCGTGGGGAGTTATCCTACCCCTGTGCTGCACACCAACACCAGCCTCAGCGGTCTGCCTTGCAGCGGCGGTTATCTCCAACCGCAATCCACGGGTGGCGTAGTCGGACATTCAAAACACTGATAAATAGACTGCACCATTTGGTCTGACCACTCTGAGCCACGGGATCGGGTTGCCACTACTACCCCCATCAGCACCGTACACTAGAAGGCCCAGGGGGCGAGTCAGCTTTGGCGTAGTCAGCAGAATTGTGACCAACCCTCCACAAACGGGTATTGCGTGCCTGGAAAAGACTCTATACATATCTGAGTGAAGTTTCCCGCCATTCGGGGCCGTTTCCCGCCAATCGGAGCCGTTTCCCGCCATCGGGCGCCATCTTCGGGACGCCGCGCGGGAAGAAGAGGGGCGTGGACGTCCAAAAACGCGCGAGACCTGAAGCCCCGCCCTACGCTGAGACGCTGCGCAAGGTCCTGGAAGGAGATCCATCGGATGCCGACGTCATCACCGAGCAACGCAAGGTCCTCGCCCAGAGCATCGCGAGCGGAGCCGCGGCCTACAGAAGAGGATCGCCAGAAGGTAGGCCCGGATCGCTCCCCCAGCAGCGGCCGCCGCTACTTCTTCATCGGCCGGGCCAGCACTGCAGCAGTTAACTTCCCTGTGCTGGCCCGGCCGCGTCACTGCTAGGAGACATAGCACTGTGCGCGGCTGTGTCTCCTAGCTGTGACGTCACGCAGTGCGCCCCGGCCTGCAGTGCTGCACCGGAAAAGAGAGAGAGCAGGCAGGAGGAATTGAGCCGGGGGTTGGTGAGTGTGTGTGTGTGTGTGGGCAGATGTGTGTGTGGGCAGGTGTGTGTGTGTTTGTGGGCAGGTGTCTGTGGGGGCAGGTGTCTGTGTGGGCAGGTGTGTGTGTGTGTGTGTGTGTGTATGTGTGTGTGTATATGTGTGTGTGTGTGGGCAGGTGTTTGTGTGTTTGTGGGCAGGTGTCTGTGGGGGCAGGTGTATGTGTGGGCAGGTGTGTGTGTGTGTATATGTGTGTGTGTGTGTATATGTGTGTGTGTGTGGGGGGGCAGGTGTGTGTGTGTATATGTGTGTGTGTGTATATGTGTGTGTGTATGTGTGGGCAGGTGTCTGTGTGGGCAGGTGTGTGTGTGTGTGGGCAGGTGTGTGTGTGTGGGCAGGTGTGTGTGTGGTCAGGTGTGTGTATATGGGTGTGTGTGTGTGTTTGTGGGCAGGTGTCTGTGTGGGCAGGTGTGTGTGTGTGTGTGTGGGCAGGTGTGTGTGTGTGGGCAGGTGTATGTGTGGGTGGGCAGGTGTTTGTGTGTGTGTGGGCAGGTGTGTATGTGTGTGTGTGTGGGCAGGTGTGTGTGTGTGTGTGGGCAGGTGTGTGTGTGTGGGCAGGTGTGTTTGTGTGTGGGCAGGTGTGTGTGTGTGTGGGCAGGTGTGTGTGTGTGTGGGCAGGTGTGTATGTGTGTGGGCAGGTGTGTGTGTGGGGGGGGGGGCAGGTGTGTGTGTGTGTCTGTGTGGGCAGGTGTGTGTTTGTGTGTGTCTGTGTGGGCAGGTGTGTGTGTGTGTATGTGTGTGTGTGTGTGTGTGGGCAGGTTAGAAAGTCTTGCCCTGTTGAACACTACACCTGACCTGAGGCCACCACCTCTTGGTTGTCCAATGTTCTTGCTTCTCTATGGCTCTTCTCAGATATTCATTATACCAGCTCCCCAGAATACCAAAGTTAGGGTGGGTGACCGCGAGCCCTGGTGGTGGTCATAACTGCGGCCACCCAGGGGCAATACTCCATAACAACAATCCCCTGAGGTGGTGTAGGATGTAAGGACCTATTCACACTACATTCAGCGCTTCATTCAGGTCTTTACACAAGGCTTACAACTGAATCCCTGAAATTCAGGATTGTGCTGTCTGAAATGAGACATCTGAAAGCAGAGAAAATGGAGCCTAAAGATTCAGACTTTAGCCTCGGTTTGCCTTTGTTCAAATCAATGGCTATGTCAAGGCACATCTGAATGCCATTTTTCAGGGATTTAGATAGACGACTGGAAAGAGGAGATAAATGCATTGCAAAATTCAGTGTGAATAGGCCCTTATATCTAGAGTCTTGATATTGATGCCACAAGCATTTTACTTGTTTTTAACTTAAAAAAAAAATACACACACAAATTATACACACACACACACTATACATACACACACACTATACATACTCACACATTATACACACACACACACACTATACATACACACACACACACACACTATACATACACACACACTATACATACACACACATTATACACACACACACTATACATACACACACACAAATGTGTGTGTGGGCAGGTGTGTGTGTGGGCAGGTGTGTGTGTGTGTGGGCAGGTGTGTGTGTGATGTCTGTCTGTTTGTGTGTGTGTGTGTGTGTGTGTGTGGGCAGATGTCATTGTGTGATGTCTCTTTGTATGTATTTTTGTGTTTCAAATGTGTTTATGCGTGTCTGTATATGTTTGTGTGTGTGTATGACTGCATGCGGCCTCCTGCTGAGTATAGTTGGCGCCGTGCGGCCTCTTGATGTCTCTGGGGGGGCTCCGTGCGGCCTCCTGCTGTGTATAGACGGCTACGTGCGGCTCCCCGCTGTGTATAGATGGCTACGTGCGGCCCCCCGCTGTTTATAGACGGCGCCGTGCGGCCCCCCGCTGTGTATAGATGGCTACGTGCGCCCCCCGCTGTGTATAGATGGCTACGTGCGGCCCCCCGCTGAGTATAGATGTCGCCGTGCGGCCTCCTGCTGTGCATAGATGGCTACGTGCGGTCTCCCGCTGAGTATAGATGGCGCTGTGCGGCCTCCTGCTGTCTCTGGGGGTAGCGCCGTGCGGCATCTATACTCAGCAGGAGGCCGCACGTAGCTATCTATACACGTATACTCAGCAGGAGGCCGCACGTAGCCATCTATACAGTGCAATCTATACACAGCGGGAGGCCGCACGGCACCATCTATACACAGCGGGAGGCCGCACGGCGCCATCTATACACAGCGGGAGGCCGCACGGCGCCATCTATACACAGCGGGAGTCTCAGTGCTTTGCAAGAGCAGTCAATAAATTCTGCTTGACTAATTCTGAGCACCATAAAGTCTGGTTCGCTTCTAACCTGCTGTCTTCATTTTCAGCTTGCTGAATTCTAACTCATTTACTGTCATTCGAGACGATGCCTTTGCTGGTCTCTTTCACCTTGAATACCTGTAAGTGCTCCACTTAATGTCATATTTTTGATTCTGTTCTTCTTCATCTTTTGGCATGTGCAATTGTATGAGCAAGTATTCATATGAATTTATGACCTACTTAAACCTTTGAGGACCTTAAATTTTATTCAATCAAATTTTTTTCCAGTTTAAAACTATGGGACATATATGTGCCTTGGTCCTCAAAGGGTTTTTAAAGGGGCTGCAAACATAAATACGAAAAAAATAATTCAATTAGTGCTTTTTGTGTTCATTTAATTTTTATTTGAAGTCCATTTTTTTATATACCTTGAAATTAAGCCCTACCCCATGGAATGAAGCCCTACCTACATGACATCTGAGAGCTACATGGATCCCGCTTGTGAGGTGCCTGTCCGTCACTACTATTCAGTTTTAGGGTCCACTCACTAAGCCATATATTCTCTCATGCAAGAGAATAGGGCCAATTATGCTAATGACACTGGGCTCAAACTCTGTCAGAGATTCAACTGAGTGTGATCCAATTCTCTCGCAGCACAGATATGGAGAAGATGGAGAACTTAATTTCTCCATCTTCTCCATAGTCTCTGTGAGTGTTCATCGGACTGCACTTGGATGACATCCGAGTGCAGTCCAATGTTTTACGTGCACCCATAGACTTGTATGGGTGCACATGGTCCAAATATCGAATGAGATTATTTTCTCATGCCAATAATCGCACTGTCCCATAGTATAACATAGGGCCGAGTCCTATCCGATAAAACATCACATAGCATTCGGCCGTGTTATACGACAGTGTGAGCGAGCCCTTAGAGTCAAGGAATATTTACATGTAGATGATGATATTACTCTCCAAGTGTATATTTTTTTAGGCGAGTTCATAGTAAATGCTTTGCATTTTTGACATGTGATCAACTAAAGAACAAGAAAGATTTAGGACCTCGCCTATAGAGAAACGGAAAATAGTTTGGAGGACTTGCATGTCCTTTTTTATTTATTATGAGAAAATCATAAAAGATCCCGTTTTTTAACCATGCTGTGACTTTCTGCTGAGGGAGAGGGAGAGAGCTGCCCTATTCAGAGTCTGTAATAAGACCTGCTGACAAAAGTGTTGAAGATACAGTCTAATGTGAATTAACAATGAAAAAAAGTTAATTTAACAAATGGCTTGTATTTTTTTTAATACAAACTTTTTTGTCTTTACAGCTCCTTTAAAGGGAATCTGTCATCAGGTTTTTGCCACCTAATCTGAGAGCAGCATAATGTAGGGTTAGAGGCACTGATTCCAGTAATGTGTCACTTACTGGGCTGCTTAGTGTTGTTTTGATAAAATCATTGATTTGTCAGAAGGTAATTATCACTAGATGACTAGTAAGTTCTGTAGGACCCCACCCCCATCACTGATCAGTAGATTTCTGTGTACACTGAGCATGGGCAGAAAGCTGCCAATCAGTGGTGTGGGTGGGGCTATACAGAGCGCAGCATTCAGAGAGCTGCTAGATCTGCAGCAGATAAAACGGTGATTTTCTCAAAATAACAACAAGCAGCTGAAAAAGTGACACATCGCTGGAATCAGGGTATCTGCCCCAATATTGTGCTGCTCTCAGATGAGGCAGCACAATTAATATTATGCCAAATTAATTTCCCGTGAACTATCACATGATCTATCACAGGGGATCATGTGACATGTCACGTGATAAATCAGGTGTGTGGAGGGGGCCCGCGCCTTCTAAACTGTCCGGGGCCCTTGCTACTCTTAATCCACCCCTGCCTATATCCCCGGAGCGGCCTGGCTGCCCCAGTATGCCGGCGAGTCGCATACCTTGGGCGACTTTAAAGAAAGGCTGTATAGACTGTTCAAAGTTTATCCCCTGACAGAAGAACAGAAAGTAAGCATACTGATAGGGCAGTTAACTGGTGCGGCCCAGCGGGAGGTAAAGTCTTGGACAGCTGAGGAGAAAAGGACTGTAAGGGGGGTTCTGACCCGTCTACGGGACACCTTTGATACCCGTACCTCAGCAGAAATCAAAATGCGGTTCTATGAATGTAAGCAGCGAGCTCAAGATAGCATCCGAGATTATGCCCTAAATTTACAGGAAGCCTTGGGGGCAATTAAGCAAGCTGACCCTGGCAGCGTGCAGGATACAGATAAACTATTGACTGACCAGTTTATAGAAGGTCTGCTGTCCAGCGCCCACAGAACCCAGCTGCGCCTCATGGCCCTACAGAACCCCGATTTGACTTTTGCACAGTTCAAAGATAGGGCCATCCGGGAGCTCCGAGAACCTGCACCGGGTGGCGCTGTAGCTTCCCGGCGCCCTGCCATCCCTTACCACCAGGGGGCGGCGCCCTATCCCGCATACCTTGTGGGGGCTGATGCGCAGGCCCTAAATCCATCCCCGCCTGCAAACCTGCACCATCAGGTCCAAGAACTAACAAAGAGTGTTGCTGCATTGACCAGGACCGTACAGTCGTTACAGATGGACCCGTCAGGACCAATCAAGCTGGCTTCCAGTCCGGAGGATGTCCCGTGGCGTCGACGGAGGAGGATCCCGTCATTCAGAGGGAGGCCCGCCGATCATTACACTGAGGATGGACAGACGATTTGCCGCCGTTGCAGCCAGCCGGGACACGTAGCCAGGTACTGTACTTTAAATGGGTCCGACCTGGGGCAAAGGGCCAACCCCCAGGCATAAGGTCATCAGGCCCATCTAATTGGCGTGATAAGTACGTAGGGGGACGCCCGGTTTTACCCGTAGTGCTGGACGGTATCCCCATGAGTGCACTGCTGGACACCGGGTCCCAAGTGACTACCATCCCCTATGTACTTTTCAAGCAGTACTGGAGTGACACTGATATAACTCGTTATCCAGACGATGACTTGAGCATCATCGCCAGCAATGGTCAACCCGTGCCGCAGGTGGGGTTCAGAGAGATGACCATTAAGATTGCTAAAGTTGAACTGCCGGCACAGGGAGTGATCATTGTGGACATTGACCGTCGAGAAAGTCACCCTAAAATAACCTTGGGTACTAATGTGATTGAAAATTGTCTTTCAGAAGCAATTGTAATTTTGCAGCAGGTGGCGATGAATGTGAGCTCCAGCCAACAGAGGGTCCTCCAGAAGGAGATAAGAGCCCTGATGAGATGGCAACAGGTAGAACTGTCTGGTGGTGAGATCGGTAGCGTGAGGATGAGCGACCCGTTCCCCATTGCCATGCCCCCCAAAAGTGAAATGATCTGGTGTCGGACTGCAATTGGGTTAAGAGGGAGAGACTACCAAGCCATGGTAGAACCCGTGTACTCAGACAGCAGGCCCACCATTTTGACAGCCCGGGGGGTGGTCGATGTCCGCCATGGAAGGGTGCCCGTCCGGATCTTAAACATTGGGGAAAGGGAAGTACACTTGCCCCGGTACGCTACACTAGCCAAATTGTATACTGTTGAACACAATACTGTCAGGGCCATGGAACCCTTGCCTCCATCTCCCCAGGCGGAGGGTAATGGTTCCCAGAAACCCAAGGAGGACTGGTGCCAGAAACTCCACGTGGGTGCTGACTCCACTCCCTTGCACCAAAAACAAGGAGTCTACCGGGTGGTTCAAGAGTACGAGATAATCTTTAGTAAGCACCCGCTAGACTTCGGCAGAGTGAAAGGGGTAGAACACCACATCCCCACGGGGAGCCACCCACCAATAAAAGAAAGATACAGACCTGTACCACCCCGCACACTATCAGAACGCAAAGGGCATGCTGAGAGAAATGAAGGAAGCCGGGGTCATTAGAGACAGTTGTAGCCCCTGGGCAGCCCCCTTGGTTCTGGTAAGAAAGAAAGACTGTACTATGAGAATGTGCGTGGACTATAGAGAAGTCAATCGTATCACCCATAAAGACGCATACCCATTGCCTAGAATAGAGGAGTCTTTGGTCGCACTAAAATCAGCTAATTTCTTCTCTACTTTGGACCTTACTAGTGGGTACTAGCAGGTTCCTGTGGCAGAGGCTGATAAGGAGAAGACCGCCTTCACCACCCCGATGGGATTAAGTGAATTCAACTATATGCCGTTCGGGCTCTGCAACGCACCCGGGACCTTCCAGAGGCTGATGGAATGCTGTCTAGGGCACCAAAACTTTGAGACAGTCCTACTTTACCTGGACGACGTGATTGTCTATTCGAAGACTTACGAGGACCATCTAAAGCACCTGGCCGAGGTGTTCGAGGCCCTGGCAGGCTTTGGCATGAAAGTGAAACCCTCCAAGTGCCATCTGTTAAAGCCAAAGGTACAGTACCTGGGACACGTGGTGAGTGCAGAAGGAGTAGCCCCCGACCCTGACAAAATCACGGCAATAAAGAACTGGCCAAGCCCCTCTAACATAAAAGAAGTGAGGCAGTTCCTCGGGTTGGTAGGCTACTACCGAAGGTTCATCCCCAGGTTCACCAAGATGGCAGCCCCTATGCAGGACCTCCTTATAGGACAATCTAAGACCAGAAGCCAAAAGCCACCCTTCAAGTGAGACAAGCCGGAAGAGGAGTCCTTCCACCAGCTGAAGATGGCCCTCACGGGGGATGAGATCCTGGCCTACCCTGATTATGGCCAGCCTTTTATCCTCCACACAGACGCCAGTAATGTGGGGCTGGGAGCTGTACTGTCACAGAACCAACAGGGCAGAGAAAGGGTGATCGCGTACGCCAGCCGGAAGCTGAGGCCCACCGAGAGAAACCCGGAGAATTACAGCTCCTTTAAGCTGGAGTCCTTGGCAGTGGTGTGGGCCATAACAGAACGTTTCAAGCATTACCTGGCCTCTGTGAAGTTCACTGTGTACACGGACAACAATCCGTAGACACATCTGGACAATGCGAGACTTGGTGCCCTAGAGCAGCGGTGGATGGCCCGGCTAGCAAGCTATGACTTCACCATCAAGTACCGGGCAGGCCGAGCCAATGCCAATGCAGATGCCCTATCGAGAATGCCCCACTTGCCCGATGAGGGAGAAGATCCAGACGAGTTGGAGGAAATAGAGCTCCCTGCATTCCACCGGTACGGGGCCACTCAGTACTCCCACCGTGTAAGAGACAAAGACTTGACCACTGTCATGTTCATTCCCTTACCTCACCACGGCTGGGCTGAAACGCAAGATAGTGACCCTGCAATTCGCCTTGTGAAAGACCTGTTGACCCAGGCAGACGCTAGCCCTGGCTCGGACGCTCAAGAGGAAGCCAAGCAGTTATGGAAGGAGAAAAGCAGGGTATTCCTCTATGAAGGTAAGCTGTGCAGAAGGCTTGTCAACCACCGGACGCACGAGCTGACCTGGCAGGTAGTGGTCCCGAGACGAGATTCAGCAATGGTCCTGGAGGCCTACCATGACAGAGCGGGACACTTCGGGTAGAAGAAACTGGAGTTCCTACTGAGAGAGCGGTTCTACTGGGTCGGAATGAGAGGGGCCATAGAGAAGTGGTGCAGGGACTGCGGCCCATCTAACCTCAGAAGGAAGGACGGTACCAGCCAGAAGAGGCCCTTGATGCCCATCGTCACCAGGCAGCCTCTTGAGCTGGTAGCTCTGGACCATGTGAAACTGGCTCCAAGCCGGTCGGGCTACGTCTATGCCCTGACAATAGTGGACCACTATTCCCGGCTCCTGGTGGTGGTTCCTGTTAAAGACTTGACAGCCCAAACAGCGGCCAGAGCCTTCCAACAACACTTCTGCCGTCCACACGGGTATCCAGAACAGGTCTTGACAGATCAAGGTCCAGCGTTTGAGGCTGAAATCTTCCAGGAGTTCTACAACCTCTACGGCTGTAAGAAGATTCGGACAACGTCTTACCACCCCCAAACCAACGGGCTATGTGAGAAAATGAATAATATCGTCATTGATCTCCTCAAAACGTTGCCCCTGGAAGAATGCAGCCTGTGGCCGGAGAAGCTGCCAGACCTGATAGACTTATACAACCATATCCCGGTGAATGCTACAAATTGCACCCCGGCTTATCTGATGAGGGCAAGACCAGGTAAGCTGCCGATAGACCTGGAGATGGGAGTCCTGACCCCCGAGGACACCTCCCCAGACGCGGACTGGGATACGGAACGGCGGCTACAGTACAAGAAGGTACAGGAGAGTGTGGAGAGGAGTCTGGCTCAAGCGAGAGAAAAGCAAGAGAGGCTCTTCAACCAACACGCCCCTGCTGGTCCCCTGGAACCTGGTGAGCAGGTCCTGAAGCGGAAGAGAAGGCTTCACAAGCTAGATGACCAGTGGGAGAGCGACCCGTACACAGTACTGCAGTCCAACCACAACAACCCGAAGGTATGTGTAATTACCAAGGATGGAGGAGAAACCACTAGCACCGTCTCCAGAGACCACCTAAAAAGGTGCCCCAAGCAACTACAGAGTGCAGGAGAAGATCAAGATGACCTTGAACCCGCAGAAGACAAGAAAGAAATGATCAGCACAGTTCTTGGACAGTTCCCCAGGTCCTGGACTCGGATAAATGATGCAATAGTGGTACCCGTCCTACACTTCCTTCAACCAACCCAGCAGGAACCTACAGGAGAGCAGGAGGAATCAGAAGACCAAGCAGCCCTAGAGGCAGAAGAACCCATGCCAGCAGCCCAGGAGAGTCAACCCTCTGCTGACAGTGAGCCTGCCATACCTGCGGTAAGCCAAAGGACCCGCAGATAGCTGCCTGCACTGCCTGTAAACCCAGCTAGTAGCTGTACCCTGAATGCTAGTGGGGAAAGTCAGATTAGACCACCACCAGACAGTGGGTTACGCAGGTCAACCCGGAGCACTAGGGGGCAAATACCAGCTCGCTGGAAGATCTAAATGCTGTATATTGTAAATGTTTTATGTTTGTTGCCTGGTTGCTAATTATGTTTTTCCAGTCTTTCTAGTTCATGGACTAACAGGTTATGGACGCTGAATAACCGGAACTGTCTTGTAGATAGTTGCACTTGGTGCCCTCTTTCGAAGATGGCCACGGAAGAAAAATCTGTCCGGTGTGGCCTCCTTGTGGCCCAAAGTAGAGAGCTCAGCCTTGTCACCACGCCCAAGGCCAGGAACTTGGGGTTTATGGAAACAGGTCCCCACACCGTGGAAAAGTTCACCTTGTTGAGTGACATGGACACCCGGTCACGGAAGCGCCGTGACCTCAAGGACAAAATATACTTGTATATATGTTATGTTGTCATTTATACCCTGTATTTGTGTTTCCTGTTTAGTCCGAAGTACTAAATTTTACTAGGGGAGAATGTGTCACCCCAGGCCTGGATGCCACAAACAATAATCTGTGTCTGAGAGGAGGAGGGAGGTCCCCTGGTTAGGGACTATTAGCATACAGCACCTCCTGTCCCAGGCCAGCAGGGGGAGCTGGCTGCCCCTATAAAAGCTGGAACTGGGGGCAGGGTTAGAGAGAACTGGAAGACCTAGCTCAGGAGTGAGACTAGTCCCAGAGAAGGAGGGACAGTTCAGCTGTAGCTGAGGAGTCCGTGAGGCAGAGGAGAAACTGCAAGCCAGGGACAGAGGCGACGAGAGCCGGTCCTGGAAGAGAACCAATCTACCGGGCATTGGGGTCCGGGGCTGTCAGGGTTACAAGCCCAGCAGCAGAGAACCAACCTGCGAGGGATTTCAGGTCCCTTGGCCTAAGAAGCCTGGAGGCTCCGCCACACAGAGGGACCAGTACAGCGAGGAGCAAGCAACAGGTACCCAAGGCCCTAGTCGCATGCCATACAGGCGAGAAGTACACGGCCAGCTCAGGGACGTGGGCTATTACACCACGAAAAGGGGGATAGTCAGAAAGAGCATAGAGAGAACGGTAGGCCTACACACTCACCCTGACCAGTGGGGCTCACCTGAATGCTCTCAGACACCCAGGCCCATTCCTAACCGGTACTGTTGGGTCATTAATAATATCTACAATAAAGACCCTGAACTGTTTGAAGCGGACTCTGAACTCTTACTATTGCGGCTTGCACTATCACCCCCAACATCCACCTACACTGCCCTGAGGCTACACTCTTCCCGTGGGGAGTTATCCTACACCTGTGCTGCACACCAACACCAGCCTCAGCAGTCTGCCTCGCAGCGGCGGTTATCCTTGACCGCAATCCACGGGTGGCGTAGTCGGACATTCAAAACACTGATAAATAGACTGCCACCATTTGGTCTGACCACCCTGAGCCACGGGATCGGGTTGCCACTACTACCCCCATCAGCACCGTACACTAGAAGGCCCGGTTCCGTGTACCCCACGGCCCAGGGGGCGAGTCATGTGCATCAAATTATACATACACATATGGGGCAGTGGGGCTTCATACTATATACAGGTGCTTCTCACAAAATTAGAATATCATCAAAAGTTAGTTTATTTCAGTTCTTCAATGCAAAAAGTGAAACTCCTATATTATATAGAGTCATTACACACAGAGTGATCTATTATATAGAGTCATTACACAGAGGGATCTATTATATAGAGTTATTACACACAGAGGGATCTATTATATAGAGTCATTACACACAGAGGGATCTATTATATAGAGTCATTACACACAGAGGGATCTATTATATAGAGTCATTACACACAGAGGGATCTATTATATAGAGTCATTACACACAGAGGGATCTATTATATAGAGTCATTACACACAGAGGGATCTATTATATAGAGTCATTACACACAGAAGGATCTATTATATAGAGTCATTACACACAGAGGGATCTATTTTAAGTGTTTATTTCTGTTAATGTTGATGATTATGGCTTACAGCCAATGAAAACACAAACGTCATTATCTCAGTAAATTAGAATACTTCATAACAACAGCTTGAAAAATGTTTTTAAAATCCGAAAAGTTGGCCTACTGAAATGTATGTTTAGTAAATGCCCTCAATACTTGTTCGGGCTCCTTGTGCATCAATTACTGCATCAATGCGGCAATGTGGCATGGAGGGATCAGCCTGTGGCACTGCTGAGGTGTTATGGAAGCCCAGGTGGCTTTGATAGCAGCCTTCAGCTCATCTGTATTGTGGGGTCTGGGGTCTCATCTTCCTCTTGACAATCCCCCATAGATTCTCTATAATAGATTCTCTATGGGGTTAAGGTCAGGCGAGTTTGCTGCCAATCAAGCACAGTGATACTGTTGTGTGTAAACCAGGTATTGGTACTTTTGGCAGTGTGGACAGAGGCCAAGTCCTGCTGGAGAATGACATTTCCATCTCCATAAGGCTTGTGGGCAGAGGGAAGCATGAAGTGCTGTAAAATGTCCTGGTAGACGGCTGCGCTGACTTTGGTCTTGATAAAACACAGTGGACCTCCACCAGCAGATGACATGGCTCCCCAAACCATTACTGATTGTGAAGACTTCACACTAGACCTCAAGCAGCTTGGATTGTGGCCTCTCCACTCTTCCTCCAGACTCTGGGACCTTGATTTCCAAATGAAATGCAAAATTTACTTTTCATCTGAAAACAACACCTTGGGCCACTGAGCATCAGTCCAGGTCTTTTTCTCTTTGGCCCAGGTAAGACGCTTCTGGCGTTGTCTATTGGTCATGAGGGGCTTGACACAAGCAATGCGACACTTGTAGCCCATTGCCTGGATACGTCTGTGTGTGGTGGCTCTTGAAGCAATGACTCCAGCAGCAGTCCACTCCTTGTGAATCTCCCCCAAATTTTTGAATGGCCTTTTCTTAGCAATCCTTTCAAGGCTGCGGTTATCCCGGTTGCTTGTGCACCTTTTTCTACCACACTTTTTCCTTCCACGTCCATTAATATGCTCGGATACAGCACTCTGTGAACAGCTGCTTCTTTAGCAATGACCTTTTGTGGCTTACCCTCCTTGAGGAGTGTGTCAATGACTGCCTTCTGGACATCTGTCAAGTCAGCAGTCTTGCCCATGATTGTGGAGCCTACTGAAACTGACTAAGGGACCTTTTTAAATGCTTAGGAAGACTTTGCAGGTGTTTCTTGTTAACTCTAATTTACTGAGATAATGACTTTTGTGCTTTCATTGGCTGTAAGCCATAATCATCAACATTAGCAGAAATAAACACTTAAAACAGATCACTCTGTTTGTAATGACTCTGTATAATATATGAGTTTCACTTTTTGGATTTAAGAACTGAAATAAATTCACTTTTTGATGATATTCTAATTTTCTGAGAAGCACCTGTATGTAGCAGTGCGGCAATTATACTATATACAGTCAGGAGTATAAGTACTTGATACACTGACAATTTCGAAAGTTTTTCCACCTACAAAGAATGAAGAGGTCTGTTTTGTTCTACTTAACTGCTGCAACTTGGACCTTTAACAGGATTTATATTTGACCTATGAGAAAGCATACTATGTGTATTTGGCAGATTAACTCAGGCATGTTTATGATAAACTGAATACCTGGATTGGAGTCCTATTTGTATACAGAATATTGACTATTAATGCTGGCAGAGTAAGTCTTAGGCTATATTCACACTAGGTGTTTTTTTTCTGCAGGAAAACATAATCTCTTGGCAGGAAAGAAGTAGCGTCAAAAACGCAGGTTTTGGTGTGTTTTTTTGCAGTGGTTCTTGGTGCATTTTTGGTGCGTTTTTCAGGATCCCAAAGTTCAGCTTTGCTTCCACCATAGACACATGAAAACAGGTCACCATTGCAAGACATATGTTCATGAAAAAGTACACATTACAAATGTAACAGGGGGGGGGGTGAATTGGTCTGGAATGGTTTATCTAAGACCCTGGCAGTGCATTGAATTTGTAGGACACTATTTACTTTCACATTATGGTTTGCCATTGAGTTGCTCAGGCATTGTTCATTTTCACACCTCCCTGGGCCACACGTGTTGTTCAATCTCACACCTAGCTCAACCAATGTTTACTTTGTAGGCATCACTAATTTAATTAAACTGTAATAATCCAAGCTGCTATCTCAGGTGACCAAGACAAGATGGTTTAAACTTGGGAAAATCACAAGAATAAATGTGTGTCACATACTTGCTTTTTTCACTAAAAACGCAGCAAAATGTTCACACTAGGCTTTTTTTCAGCATTTTATTCCACCACCCTTTTTTTTAATGGGTGAAAAACGCTGAAACAAGTGACATACTCTATTGCAAAAAGCCATGGAAAGCACAAAATACTGAGGACAAATAAGCAAGCTGTGTGCATGAGATTTCGGAAATCTCATAGACTTTGTTGGTACTGTAAAACGCAGCTGAAAATTTGCATAAAAAAGCCCGCTAAAAAAACGTCTAGTGTGAATATAGCCTTGTATAACAGTTCGCCAATGAGTTAGGATATATGACCACGATACAGAAATGCTGCGGATTTTTCCTAAGCGTTTCTGCATCTCCCTGTGTTGTCAAGCGCTTTGCCAAGTGATTTTAGCATCACTTGGAAAAGTGCTTGATAACTTGGTCACACTATATAATTCCATGCAACCGGCATGGATTTATATAGTGTGACCAAGTTACAATGCTGCAAATGCAGCATCAATAATAAAAAAAAAGAATAATAATGGTGAAAAATAAAAAAAAAACATTATACTCATCTTCCGATGGTCCTCGATCTCCTTCTCCGGTGCGTCCGGTGTCTTCGGCGGATCACGGTGCTGTGAAAGGACCTTCCATGACGTCATTTAGTCATGTGACAGGTCACGCGACCGCCGATGTCAGCGGTCGCGTGACCTGTCACATGACTAAATGGCGTCATGGAAAGTCCTTTTACCACCGCGAGCAGCCGAAGAGCCAGCAGCACCGCCGGGAGCAGACAGGGGCCATCAGAAGGTAAGTATATGTTTATTTTTTATTTTAATTCTATTTTAACTACAGGTACTATGGTACCCGGGTTTGGAGGAGAGTCTCTTCATCTCCAGACCCGGGTACCATCCACGCATTGAGTCGCATAATATCCACATGTGTATGTGTAGTCATGCGGATGTTATGCGTTCCAATGCAAGTCAATGGCGGCTAAATCGCAGCGACTCTGCAAAATTAAAGGACGTGCTGCGGATTTTTCCGCAATGATAATCCGCAGCGGAAATCTCCGCGGCATGTGCACAGCACATGCGGATTATCATTGGGGACCATTGCAGACCTATCACCAAGCGTTTTTTAAGTGTTTCCGCGGTTGAAGTTACGCTGCAGAAACACCTAAAAAACGCATAGTGGGCACACAGCCTAAAAAGTTCTATGGTGAAGAAAAACACGTGAGATAATAAATGCGAAATATACAATATTTCCCATAATATGACTGAGGATATCTTTAGGGTGTATTCACTGTTTTTTCTTCTGCAGCAAAAATGCTGTGTTTTACAGTACCATCTTAGTGAATGACATTTCTGAAATCTCATTCACATGCTGTTTTTTTTGCATTTTTTTAAAATCTGCAGCTTGTCAAGTCTTTCAGAGGTTTTGCAGCATTTTTCACCCATTCAAATGAATGGAAAAAAAAACACAAGTAAAAACACCTGAATTTTAAGCAGCGTTTTTCCTGCCACCTTTGATTTTTGGGGTAGAAAAAAAATGCTGCCAAAATCCAACTTGTGAACACACCTTTATCCTGGTTGTGTTCTAATTGGATATAAAATAGAACGGCCATGATAACATGGGTAGTTAATTGTATGGTGTTTTCACTTTATATATTACCAGGCCGCATTCTATTTGCGCAGAGCTGCTCCGTGAAGATTCTATCACAAGATTCCGTGATGACATCACAGGTGATGGTGACATCACTGCTCACAGTCGCTATATATACAATGCACATAGGCTCACCCGTGCCTTTCTTGGCTCTATAGTGACTGATAGCACTTGCAGTTTTTCACTATGGCTGGAATTGTTTTGGACATTCCTCAGGTAAAAGCACTATTGTTGATCCTTATGATCAATCGTCCTAACAGTGTGCTTCTACCACCCGATGGCGTCCTCAGCTTCACTCACCGGCTGGTGATGGAGCTAGTAAAGGATTGCCTGACCAAACACCGACAACGTCGTCTAACGTCAGACTATCTGACGGATTTACTTCAGAACATCAGGACATTACTACACCAGGTAAGTGGCGGACACTCTGCACAGAACATCTCAATATTAATAGATAATAATGGAGGGATAGAAGCTTTTTCTTCTAATATATTGTATTTTGCAGACCATAAGACGCACCAAAAATTTTTGGGAGGAAAATAGGAAAAACATTTATTATAATAAAATGGGGGTCTGTCTTATAGTCCGAATTTTCGGTTGCTTACTGAGGGGGGTGGTGGCAGTGGAGCGAGGTCACAGGAGGCAGAGTCGCTGCTGCAGGAAGTCGGCAGTAGCAGTGGGGCGCGGCTGCGGGCCCCAAGCTGGGAGGAGCGGGGTGTCCAGAAGGTGCGAGGCTGCGGGCCCTGGGCTTCAAGTAAATGTTAGCGGTAATTCAGGAGGGGAGACCCTGCTCTGCTTATTGATTTCTCTGCAGTGGGCTTCAAGAAGTAGGCTGCTGGAGATGGCCAATACGCAAATTGAGATCTCAGCTCGTCATTGAGCCGAGATCTAAATCTTCACATGCACTGCCTCCAGCGGCCATTTGCCTGAAGCCCACCGCCAGAAAATCAATGGGCAGAGCGGGGACTCCCCTCCTAAATCACCGCTAACATTTCCTTGAAGCCCAGGGCCCGCAGCCTCGCACCTCCTGGATACCCCGCTCCTCCCAGCTCGGGGCCCGCAGCAGCGCCCCACTTCTACTGCCGGCTTCCTACAGCAGTGACCCTACCTCCTGTGACCTCACTCCACCACAGCCACCCCCCTGGTAAGCTACATTCAGACAATTATTATTATTAATAATCTCTCTGATATGCTGGGGTGGAGAGTTCCAGAGTAGGGGGGATGCACGGGAGAAATCTTGTATGCGATTGTGGGAAGAGGAGATAAGAGGGGAGTAGAGAAGAAGATCTTGTGAGGATCGGAGGTTGCGTGCAGGTAAGTACCGGGAGACTAGGTCACAGATATATGGAGGAGACAGGTTGTGGGTGGCTTTGCATGCCAAGGTTAGGGTCTTGAACTGGAGTCTCTGGGTAATGTGGAGCCAGTGAAGGGATTGGCGGAGCGAGGGGAAAAGCCAGGGAATAGCGGGGGGACAGGTGGATTAGTCAGACAGCAGAGTTTAGGATAGATTGGAGGGGTGCGAGAGTGTTAGAAGGGAGGTCAAAAATTTTGGAAAAAAAGGCATCTTATAGTCCAAAAAATACGGTAAAACACAACGAGTCCCCAAATACAGTATGTAGTCATTGTATCTGCAGACAGAGAACCGATGTCACATACAATTTCCGCCTCCATTCTGACCGCTCTCATCTCAAAATTCTCCTTTCCATTTTTCCTTCTTTATAGGCTGAAGAAAGATCTCAGACTGAAGATTTGGCTGTCTTTAAAGAACTGGCCGAAAAAGTCCTGTCTATACTAGAACGCTCATTGGAACGCCCGGTAAGGATCAATATTAATAGACGTATCTTAATCCACCGTATCTGAGGAGACTTTCTGAGAAAAGGTCTGAAGATGGCGCGGGATTTGTATCGTTACAATTGGTGCATCTGTAAATGTTGGTTTAGTCCTTCATGATTTATGTATTTGGTGATTTAGTGAAATCTTCCACATATTAATTATATATATTATATCTATCAGGAAACAACAGGAGGCGACGCCAAATATGAGCAAAATGTGACCCCGAAAATCCCTGACCCTAATAGGAGTCAGCCGGAGCTGAACAGCGATCTGATTACAGGTGAGCGATCACCCGACCTTCTACAAGGAATGTCCAGATATTACAGAGGACGGAGGATAATGTTAGATTTACTCTCTACTCTGTGTAATGGGAACCTGGCAGCACATTGTTACATATAGAAGTAGTGGTGTGACGGTATAGGCCATTGTCCCCTAATAATAATTGTTTGTAGAAATCCAATGTGCCAGTCAGGAGAAATGTAAAGTAGACACCATATACAAATCAGAATGGAAGTGCACTGGGGGCGTGAAAGAAGAAATCCAAATGCAGTGACACGCCCCCAGTGCATTTCCAGGCTAATTTGCAAATCTCTCCTATGTTTCAGCTCTCTTACCATCACTCATATGTGCAGCGTGGGTGGGGGCTTCCTCATTCATGTGATGGAGGGTCCATTCTGCAGTGCTATAGCAAGTAACATGAAATAAATTAAATTTAAATTGCATTACTGCTCTAGAAAATGAGAAAAAACTAAGATACTGAGCACATAATTTGGCCAATTCATGAATGCCCAGCAGCCAATGACAAGGCGATCTTTTTGTTGGAATCCTCTCCTAATGTGAATCCTCTCCTAGGCTGAAGCCTACATTTATATGGGTAGGTAGGATCCTGTTGTAATTAAAACCACCCCGGGCTGATGGGTGGAGATAGGTTCCCAGCAAAAAAGGTCGCCTTGCCGTGACTGCTGGGCATGCATCGAGCAAAAGAAGGTCGCCTTGCCGTGGCTGCTAGGCATGCACCCAGCAAAAGAAGGTTGCCTTGTCGTGACTGCTGGGCATGCACCCAGCAAAAGAAGGTCGCCTTGTCGTGACTCCTGGGCATGCACCCAGCAAAAGAAGGTCGTCTTGCCGTGACTGCTGGGCATGCACCCAGCAAAAAAAAGGTCACCTTGCCGTGGCTACTTGGCATGCACCCAGAAAAAGAAGGTCGCCTTGCCGTGGCTGCTGGCCATGCATGAATTGGCCAAATTATGCGCTAAGTATCTTCCTTTTATCCTATTTTCTACAGCAGTAATGCAATTCAAATTTCATTTATTTGATGTTTACATGCTATAGCGTTACAGAGTGCAACTTTGTTAGTTATGTATTTGGATGGCTACTCTTAGTATGCACCTGTTTACACCCATTTTCTTTTCGGAAGTGATGGTCAGTCTTTTGTTATTTATGAAGGGGTTCCTCCATCATTTACATTACATTTATCTATGGATTCCCCGTATATTCTCATATTTAGAATCCCCATATAACGAGTATTAATCCCATTTACAGACATCTTGTCATTTCTCCGTTATATTGCTGTATTATCTATGTAGGAATAATATCCTCTAATACATTTCATTTCTTCATCATTATTTTAGAAACAACTGAGCTGTCGAATCCTAACAATGGAATTAGTGAGATCCCGGAGATCCAAGAATCCGTAAGTTCCATAGAGGGGGATGCGTGTGTGTCATCAGATCATGGGGTGTGAATGACTCGTCCAGTATTATCCCCCATACAACCATGGGACGTCTCTATTCTAAGTGTAGATGACCCTATGGTGTTTCTTACATGTGAATTACAGGGAATCTGTCACCAGGTTTATGCTATTTGGTCTGAGAGAAGCATGATGCAGGGACAGAGACCCTGATTCCATGTGTTGATTACTTTACTCGGTGGAGCAGTTGTGATAAAATCACTATTTTTTTCTGCTGCAGATCTCTGAATGCTGAGTCTTGTATAACCCCGCCCACACCATTGATTGGCAGCTTTCTGTGTACACTGTGCATAGGCAGAAAGCTGCTAATCAGTGGTGGAGGCAGGGGTACAGAGCAATAGGACTACCTGGCTAGACAGATAGTCTTCTAGTGATAATCTACTGATTTTATTGAAACAGCCACACACAGCCTAGTAAGTAACACATCACTGGAATCAGGGTCTCTGCCCCTACATCATGGTGATTTCAGAATACATAGCAAACACCTGGTGACAGATTACCTGTAAGTCCTCCTCTGTGTGATCTCCCACATTATCCATAATGTTATAGTAATGTATGATGACCGTTGCAGGGCGGCTCCAGGATTTCGTGGACCCTGGGCGAAAGAGTCTCAGTGGCCCCTTTAACACATACCACGATTCATGATGCACAGATACCGCAGATAAATATATATATATATATATATATATATATAGTACAAGCCCGAAGATTTCACTTCTTACATTACATGAGCGATATCTATTGTAAATTCCACAATAACTCAGAAAGCGGCGAATCCTCACAGCTCACAGTGCAGACCGGACAGTAATGTCCTCCACACAGTATAATGGCACCACATAGTTCTCTATACCGTATTATGAGCTCCATATATTGCTCCATATAGAATAATGGACCCCATAAAATGCTCCACGCAGGCTGTGCCCCCATATAATGCCCCAAGCAGGCTGTGACCCCACACATAATGCCCCATGCAGGCTGTGCCCCCCACATGATGCTCCATGCAGGCTTTGACCCCCCACATAATGCTCCATGCAGGCTGTGACCCCCACATAATGCCCCATGCAGGCTTTGACCCCACACATAATGCTCCATGCAGGCTGTGACCCCCACATAATGCCCCATGCAGGCTTTGACCCCCCACATAATGCCACATGCAGGCTGTGCCCCCCCCACATAATGCCCCATGCAGGATGTCCCCCTCCCACATAATGGCCCATGCAGGATGTCACCCCCCATATAATTCCCCATGCAGAATGTCCCTCCCACATAATGCCCCATGCAGGCTGTGCCCCCCACATAATGCCCCATGCAGGCTGTGCCCCCCCACATAATGGTCCATGCAGGATGTCACCCCCCATATAATTCCCCATGCAGGATGTCCCTTCCACACAATGCCCCATGTAGGATGTCCCACCCCACATAATGCCCCATGCAGGATGTCCCCCACACATAATGCCCCATGCAGGATATCCCCCCCCACATAATGCCCCATGCAGGATGTCACCCCCCATATAATTCCCCATGCAGGATGTCCCCCCCACATAATGCTCCATGCAGGATGTCCCACCCCACATAATGGCCCATACAGGATGTCACCCCCCATATAATGCCCCATGCAGGATGTCACCCCCCCATATAATGCCCCATGCAGGATGTCCCCCCAACACATACTGCCCCATGTAGGATGTCACCTCTCACCCCATATATTGCCCCATGCAGGATGTCACCTCTCACCCCATATAATGCCCCATGCAGGATGTCACTTCTCCCCCCATATAATACCCCATGCAGGATGTCACTTCCCCCATATAATGCCCCATGCAGGATGTCACCCCCCATATAATGCCCCATGCAGAATGTCACCTCTCACCCCATATAAAGCCCTATGCTGGATGTCACTTCCCCCCCCATATAATGCCCCATGCAGGATGTCACTTCTCCCCCTCATATAATACCCCATGCAGGATGTCACTCCCCTATATAATGGCCCATGCAGGATGTCACCCCCCATATAATTCCCCATGCAGGATGTCCCCTCCACTTAATGCCCCATGCAGGATGTCCCACCCCACATAATGCCCCATGCAGGATGTCCCCCACACATAATGCCCCATGCAGGATATCCCCCCCATATAATGCCCCATGCAGGTTGTCACCCCCCATATAATTACCCATGCAGGATGTCCCCCCCACATAATGCTCCATGCAGGATGTCCCACCCCACATAATGGCCCATACAGGATGTCACCCCCCATATAATGTCCCATGCAGGATGTCACCCCCCCATATAATGCCCCATGCAGGATGTCCCCCCAACACATACTGCCCCATGTAGGATGTCACCTCTCACCCCATATATTGCCCCATGCAGGATGTCACCTCTCACCCCATATAATGCCCCATGCAGGATGTCACTCCCCCCATATAATGCCCCATGCAGGATGTCACCCCCCATGTAATGCCCCATGCAGAATGTCACCTCTCACCCCATATAAAGCCCTATGCTGGATGTCACTCCCCCCCCCATATAATGACCCATGCAGGATGTCACTTCTCCCCTCATATAATACCCCATGCAGGATGTCACCCCCCTATATATTGCCCCATGCAGGATGTCCCCCCCATATAATGCCTCATGTAGGATGTCAATCCCCCCCATATAATGCCCCATGCAGGATGTCACTTCTCCCCCCCATATAATACCCCACGCAGGATGTCCCTACCTCCCCCCCATATAATGCCCCATGCAGGATGTCACTTCTCCCCCCATATAATGCCCCATACCTCCATACATAAAAAAAAAAAATCAAATGCTCACCTCACTGCTCACCAGCTGTGGAGAGGTAAGTATTGTGCCGGCCGTGGTCCTGGGCAAGCATTGGGGGGGGGGAGCAAGGCCCACTAGCTGGCGCTGGCACCACTCTCCTCTGCTCACCGGTCCCATAGCGCGCCAGGGTGCCCGACGGCAAGTGGGCCCCTCGCGTACTCAGGGCCCCGGTACTTGCCTGGGTGTGCTGGGTGCTAGCGCCGGGTCTGCCCAGCGTCCGGTTTGTATCCTCCCAACATCATATCAGTGTAAATCATCTGGGACATAATATGGGGGGAGAAGTTTTTGCATCTGTAACTTTTTTCCTGCATCTTCAATAAATCAGTATTATTTCTTATTCTTTTATAGAGCGTGATGGATTCATTGGTTCCGGCGAGAAAGCCGCATATGAGCGACTATGAAACTTCCAAACTCATCAGCAGTGGAAATTTTGGGTGAGATTTCTGTTGCCATAATCCACATTTCTCAGGGTTCCCTATGACAATGCTTCTGCCCCTGCACTCTGCCATTCAGTGTTATCATAGGGAAATTATATGATCTGTAGCAAATCAGACTGTAAGGAAAGCGATTTAAATAATATAATTACATATAATATAATATATAATAATATAATATTATTACATTCACCTGTGCTAGACCCTCATCTGTTCTTATGCTGCCTCCTCCACCTGAGCTTTTCTGCTCTCCACTCTGATCTTTGTTTTGATGGGGGGGGCTCCATTATGAAGCTGATCAGAGAAGTTGGCTACACATGGTCACATGAAGGGTGACACCATATTGACGTCAATGACATCTACACCCTCCACCATGACCATGTGGGCCCAATCACTGGCCTCAGCAGCAGAAGAGAGCCCTGGAGCACATTCATTTTGGACCAATTTTATTTGCACTAAATTGTATTTGGTCAGTTATAGCGAATCTGCCCAAAGAGAATTTCAATAGATTCTCGTATCTATAATGTGACCTGGGTGATGGCTCCGGCAGAAGTGGCATTGTGGAGACCTCCAATAGGTGATCTATGTAGTGCTATTTTATGTATTTCTAGATGTGGATTTATAGTGGCGGCCAGACTTCTAGTATTAAACATATGCAAATTGTCTCTTCAGAGAGGAAGCAAACTAGAACTCCACCTATAGGAAGTAGCAATCCTAAAAGTCAATATCGACCCTTTAACAAGCCTTGTCACATGACTTAGGATAATAGCCAAAACCAAAATCTCAATTTGCAGGAACTGTGTTCTGGGGTACTGCCCCTCTTCAGTGCAAAGTGTGAATGGTTTGACTGGGTGAGAGGTGTCTGACCGGTATCCAAGGGGTTGACGTTTCTCCTTGCGGACATGAGGAGACTTTTAAGCCGCAATGCTCCTCTGGGAAATAGGATTGCTACTTTCTATAGGTGGCACTAGGGTGCTAGTTCTCTTCCTCTCTGAAAAGAGACAATTTGCATATTTCCCAGAAGAGCATTGCAGCTTAAAAGTCTCCTCACCTTGACATGCTTAACATGGCTTTTTCCGCAAGGAGAAACGTTACCGCTTGGATCCCAGTCAGATGCCTCTCACCCAGCCAAACCATATCTCACACTTTGCACTGATGAGTGCTTGTACCCCAAAACATAGTGTCCGAAAATTGAGATTTTGTTATGGCTATTATTCCATGTCATGTGATAAGGCTAAAGGGTCGATATTGACTTTTAGGATTACTACTTCCTATAAGGGGCACTAGAGTTCTAGTTCTCTTCCTCTCTGAAGAGACAATTTGCATATTTCCCAGAGGATCATTGAGGCTTAAAAGTCTCCTCACCTTGACAAGCTTAACATGTCACTCTCCGCAAGGAGAAATGTTACCCCTTGGATACCAGTATTAAACATATAATGATTTCTATAGATGGATTATTAATAAGGATTTATTATAACCGATGGATTCTCCTTCTCTCCAGGGCCGTCTACTTAGTGCATCATAAAGACTCACACCAGACCTTTGCTATGAAGAAAATGGCTAAGCGGAACCTAAATACTGCACAGAGATTGGAATGGGCCTTTCTGGAGAGGGACATCTTAACATTTGCTGATTGTCCCTTTGTGGTCTCCATGCTCTGCTCCTTTCCAACTAGATCTCACCTGTGTATGGTCATGGAGTATGTAGGAGGTAAGACACATCTATTGTATTATATTCAGCCCATGTCTGCTTTCATCTTATCACTGCTCATATCAAGAGGACATTGTTGGTTACTTCCCCACAGAGCATTTACTATAGGTTATCTATTACCAAGATGCTCGTAAATTCATTGATCTTGGTGCAGGGGCGCTATGGGGCTCATCAGTCGGAGGGGGTCTGTCGACGCTCGGCAGTGGGCAGCATCCCTCCACCTGTCATCACAATTTCAGCATTATTTGCTTCTTCAAGGAGGTGGGGCTGGTGGGGGCAACAATACTGAGTAGGTGGCTAGTAGGGGCCAAAATACTGAAAGGGGGCCGTATGACTAGATATGGGGGGACTGTGAATGCTGAGTGGAGGTCATCATATTAAGTGGGGTGCTGTGGGGGTCCTCACTCTATATGGAGGCCCCCATTCTGTGTGGGGACATCATACTGAGTGGGGAGTTATGCGGACCATTATATTGTGTGAGGGACTGTGGGAACCAATATCCTGAGTGGGAGGGTTGCTGTGGGTGCCATCACACCGAGTAGGGGGTTGTGGCTGGCCTCCTTCTAAGTGGTGGCCTCCTTAGGACGATTCACTGTGGGGATACCATACTCATTGAGTGTGGGTGTGGGCATTTTTGGGAGCATCATACTCTAAAATGGCCATAAAAGTTGTATTGCTGGTGAGAACACTAAGCTGCTTCAACAGGGATATAAATATATTTCTTTTTTATTTTTTAGGGTGGGGGGCAATTACAACTTTTGATATGGGGTCTTGTGATTTCTATGTACGCCACTATCTGTGTGATCTCCCCAGGATGTTTCCGCTCACTGCTCATTATACATCATGGTTATCTGCTCGTGGTATATCATGGTTATCTTCTGTATAAACCCCTCACCGGTCATATTTCCTTTCTTCCATAGGTGGAGACTGTGGGACCCTTCTAAGCACCAGGGGTCCTTTCTCTGTCCCCATGGCCCGCTTGTACTTTGCAGAGGCGGTACTTGCCGTGGAATACCTGCATAGTTACGGTGTGGTGCACAGAGACCTGAAACCGGAAAAGTAAGTGCCCCCGTAATATAATAAAGTGGGGAAAGTTGTCATTTATTATCATTCAGTCTGTGAGGCTAAAACCATCTTCTCTTTTGCAGCCTCCTGATTACATCTACTGGACATATTAAAGTTACCGATTTTGGGATTTCAAAACTTGGTCTAATGATACCGAAAACCAACACCTACAAGGAATTAGCAGTGGACATCTCCAGAGAGTTCCAGGACCGTGAGGTCAGCATCACCTACAAGAACTTAGCTTGTTATTTGCAAATCTCATCACACTATTGTCTCTTCTCTACGTTCTTCCTTTCTAGAGAACTTTTCCACTAATATTTTATCTTCTGCATTGTGTTTTAACGATGATATCTTGTCATAATAATTGTTTCATCGATTCTCATCTCTATGTTCTGTTGGTTTCCAGTTCTGTGGCACCCCATGTTACATAGCCCCAGAGATCATCCTGAAAGAAGGCTATGGAAGACCTGTTGACTGGTGGTCATTGGGGATCATCCTGTATAAATTCCTGCTGGGATGTGTACCATTTGATGCTGATTCCCTCACTGAGCTTTATAAAAGGGTTGTCATTGGTGAGTAGAATAATCCGATCATTGCGTTGATTGGTTACCTTTGTTTAGTTATTTCCTTTGCTTTATGTTACAGTCCAGTAAAGAGGTTTTATTTTCTGTAATTTTCTATGTAACAGGAGAACTAATTTGGAATTGTGATCGCGCTCCACCCCTGGATGCTCAGAATCTCATCACTGAGCTGCTCAGAAGAAATCCTGTGCGTAGACTTGGGACAGGTAACAGATATACTAGTATTAATATTCCCTTATTAGACCAAGGACATATCGCTCATGTCCATGAAGATCAGCATTTCTCTATCAGCTCATCTACTGTATTTCTAGTTCTCCACACTAAGACTTTCAGTTTATTTCCTTCATGTCGGCTCAGTTTTGTCATTAGTTCAGATTACGATAAACTGTTCAGATATGGAGCCATCCCTGACTATGTCCGCATCACTTTTGTTTTTCTTTTTCTAGGAGGAGCATTTGAGATCAAGGTTCATCCATTCCTGAGTGACTTGGACTTTGACAACATTCTGAGCCAGGAGCTGGAGTATGTTCCTCAGCTTGTTTCAGACGCAGACACCAGCTTATTTATCAGTAAGTAGAAGGAGACGTCATCTAGACTAAGCGACTGTTTGTCTCATCTTCCCTAATATGTGATCATCTGTTCCCATTAATATTAGAGATAAATAGTGACTGTGTTATACTGACAACCTCTAATAATACTTCATTACCTATTTCTTGTAGATCATTCTGATATAAACAAACATCTGGTCTCAAAGGATGAGGAAGGCACAAGTGAGAACAATGAGAGCCTTGACTTCCAAAATTTTACGTCATCTTCTGAAAAGCTTTGTAAAGTAAGTATGTGATTAATAAATCCAAAATATGTAAAAAAAAATAAAAAAACTCTAAAAGTACATAAAAAAAATATTTCATATCTTATTTTTATCCGTATTTAGCTCTGTACCATCGCTACCAGGATGGTGAACAATGAGGATCCCAATGCCCCTCCAGAGTATACACAAGAAACCAACACAAACATCTCAGAAATGTGAGTAGATTAGAAAGGGTCATTACTGGGAGTTCCAGGCTGATCTATGTACACAACACCAAATATAGGACATAAATAACAGAATATCAAATGCAGCATTCACCGCTTCATGGTTAACGGTCATTGTACTTTTGGCTTCAGAAAATGCAGAAGATAACAGCCCATAATTGTGGCATGTCATGCATTTTTAGCACTGCCTACTCTGTAGGAGAGCTGTAGTATTACTTGCCAGACATTCTTGGTAATTGTGTTCTGATCCATGGAAGGTAGCTTGGAGCAGAAAACCTTCCCCACTATGACAGTCATATGTCCTATTAGGCCTTATAGTCAGTGTTCTTATAGTGAGACAACCCATTTTATACTGTGTTTACTTACGATTTACATGTTTTTCTTCTTCAAACAGGCAGAAAGAATCTGTTCCTGTATGTAATACAGACGATGCTGTTACCATCTTGCCACCCTCGTCCCCATTGCCAGGTATGTACATGTCTACAGCACCAACAATGGGAATGTTGACTTCAAGGCTCAAATATTTCCACATGGTTTCTCTGGTCTACTATGTTATCCATGTTTCATGGATCTCAGCTATGTTGACCATGGGTTCGTACTGTATCCCTATTTCCCTAATTTTGTACAGGAGTTTTTTTTCATGTATTCTGTTTATTACGTTGCATCATCTTTTAACCTAGTGAGATATAGCGACTGTGTTATACTGACACCCTCTAACAATCCTTCCTTACCTATGTCTTGTAGATCACTCTGATGAAAACAACCATCTGATCTCAGAGGATAAGGAGGGCACAAGTGAGGACGATGAGAACTTTATCTTCCGAATATTTGCATCATCATCTTCTGAGAGGCTTTCTAAAGTAAGTATGTGATCGATAAATCCAAAATATGTACAAAAAAGGATCTACAAAATTAAAAAGTATATATATTTAATAACTTATTGTTATCCACATTTAGCACTCTACCACCACTAACGGGATGGTGAACAACGAGGATCCCAAGGCCCCTCCAGAGTGTACACCAGAATCCAACACAAACATCTCAGAAATGTGAGTAGATTATGGGGTCATTACTGGGAGCTCCAGGCTGATATATGTGCACAACACCAAATATAGGACATAAATACCATAATATCAAATGCAGCATCCACCGCCCCATGGTTATCGGTCATTGTGCTTTCAGCTTTCGGAATTGTTGGAGATAACAGCCCATAATTGTGGCCGGTCATGCACTTTTAGTGCTGCCCTCACTGTAGGAGAGATGTAGTATGAAATGCCGGCCATTCTTGGTAGTTGTTTTCCTCTCAGCTCTCTATAAAAGGTAGTCTTGAGCAGAAGACCTTCCCCACTATGACAGTCATATGTCCTACTAGGCCTTATAGTCGGTGTTCTTCTAGTGAGACAACCCCTTTTATATGGAGTTTACTTGAGATTTACATGTTTTTCTTCTTCAAACAGGCAGAAAGTATCTGTTCATGTATGTAATACAGACGATGCTGTTACCATCTTGCCACCCTCGTCCCCATTGCCAGGTATGTACATGTCTACAGCACCAGCAATGTGAATGTTGACTTCAAGGCTCAAATATTCCCACATGGTTTTTATACAATACTATAGGTCTCTTATGTTATCCATATTATGACAAAGCAGATCCTATAAGAATATATTGTTACTGATTTTTTTTTTAAATTTTTCATCAGAATTTCCATCTCATGAAGAAAGAAAATCGGCAATAAATCTGAGTATGGAGCAACAAAACTCAGAAAACGGAAAAAATGGGAAAAAGAGACGAGGTAAGTGTGAGAATCAACTCCATGTTGTGTGATGTCAGTGAGAATAATTCATGTGGAGTAGATGTCATCTGTCAGTGATGGGATTGTCACATGTATGATTGCTGACAATGACCCCTGACCTCTGTATGATAATATTCCTCTGCCGTCCGGCCACAGTGACTGCACAGCATTATCATGTAATATGGAGTCCCATCACTTACATTATATTTATTTCTCTTGTCATAGGTTCCATCTTCCGCCGGATCTTATCATCCTGCCGGCGTGGATTATCCAGGGCTGCTCGTGCATTTGCATGCTGTCACTGTTGCCCTAAAAACCATCTTAAAGACGGGACACCTAAGCATCCAGCGCCCTGAAGTCCAGCAGATCCACCATCACTGCTGGAGCTGTATAGAAGGACCTTCACCATCTACCTGTGGCCTTCTGACTGGTCAACCTGGACAAGTTTCAGTAACGCCTCTGTCATCGGGCTCCGCGGTATTCATACTGCTCGCCTGACTTGTCATTTACTGATCACCTGGTATCTGACCTCGGCTATCTTCCTGACTTTGATTTAGTCTATTGATAATGTTCACGATTTTATTCATCCCATTATTAATTAAAAAAAAAGTAAAATCTGTTACTGTTGCTCTGATTCCTTTTTGTCTTGAATTCACAAATACTTGTAACTCACTAATTGCTCTTCTTCTCACTAAATGTATTTCTCATTATCCTTAATGCAGCAGTCAGTCTCATATTTCTGTCCAGCAGTTACACTGGTGCCTCCACCCTGTACCAGTCATTACACTCATCCACAAACCTCTCCACACTGCTGCACAGTCCTGCATCTCTACCATATCTACACTCCAATGAGCTAATATTAACATCCTCCATAATCATGACCTCCCACTCTCATGTCCAAGACATTTTCTCTGCTGCACCAGCTCTCAGGAGTGGACTACTGCAGGCAATCAGGTTCATTCCCACTATCAGAGATTTTAAGTGTGCAGTAGAAACAGATTATTTGTGGCAGGACTATCAAATCACCTCACTATTCTAAGTTTTTCCTACAGCACTCAGTAGCACTTAATATTTGTACATATACAGATAATGGCTGGTGACTGGTTCATGCAGCCTTAATTCCACAAAGATAGAAATAAAAGGTCAACATGTTTCATACATCCAAACCATCCTTAATCATGGCAGAAAAACATAATTTTAAGTTCCCACTATGAATATTTGGTGAGATATCACAGCTGTGTATTTTCACAGCACAAAGAACGCATCTTACAGATCAGCAAATCACAGTGTGCTGACGCTTAGTGTTGTAGTTTTGAACAACACCATCCATTTTATCATATAATGTGTTGAAAAATGAGAAAAAATGCCAGGTTTGGGTTCCTTCATTTTACAGTGTGTATTGTGTTGTAAAAACAAACTGACAAAATGATTCAGAGTCAGTAGTACGATTACTGTGATACCAAACTTATAAGGTTATATATATATATATATATATATATATACAGTGTTTAGCATAAATCAGTACACCCAAATAGATTTGTCAGCAAACCTGTAGTTTCCTTTCAGAATCATCATTTTATATGGGATACCATACTACAAAATACTCTCGCAAATTTGAGCCATTGAATGCAAACAAGATTTGGTATTTTGAAGACCCAAAAAAAGTAATTTTCTTAACAAACTCATTCAAGATCATGTTTCAAAAATGAGAACATCCCAGTAACAGTCTTAAGAGAAAAGCTAAGTTTAGACAACAAAATTCTAATTAACAAGAACTGAACCACAGGTAAGTGTAATTATTCATTAAACAGATGTCCAGCAGACAGGTGTCTGTAAAAGGAAGTTACTTAATAAAGAAAACTCCTTCCCATTTCATGCTATCAGCAATGGCACCACATAGAAGGGAAATGTCACAAAACCTGAGAAAGAAAATAATTTCTTTGCAATAAATGTGAAGTCTACAAGAAGATCAGCAAAACTTTACTTATCAGTCAGAATACTGTAGCAAAAGTGATGCAAAACTATAACAAAGATGGAACTGCAACCATCTTACAGAGACGTCCAGGCCGACTATGGAAGTTAACACCTAAACAAAAGCGTCCTCTGATGAGAAGGGTAAGTGGCACCACATAGAAGAGAAATGTCACAAGACATTTCTGAGAAAGAAAATAATTTCTTTACAAAAAATGTGAAGTCTACAAGAAGATCAGCAAAGCTTTTCTTATCAGTCAGATGGAAGTTAACATCTAAACAAAAGCATCTTCTGATGAGAAGAAAATCGACAGGCAAATTCATTGCTATTAGCTGAAGAAGTAGAAAGCCAAACCAGGGCGAGTGTTTTCCATGACACGACACGGTGCACACTGCAAATGAATGGCATTCATGAGTGTCCTCCACAAAGGAAGCCTCTCTCCCTTAAAGCCCATGAACAATAAAAGTCCGTCTACAATTTGCCAGGGTCCATGCTTAAAACTATGAGGACTACCGGGACTCTATACTGTGTATGTGCATCTTATGTGTATGTCCGTATTTTATGTTTGTGTGCACTATGTATATGCATACGTTAACATGTGTATAGAGTATTAGCATGTGCAAATTTTATATGTGTGCCTAATATAAATATACATGGAAATGTATATGTAGGTGGTGCCTGATGGAGGGTGGGGGGCCCAGATCAGAAGTCCTGATTAAGGGCCCTTCACTGTCATTGTCTGCCCCTTATATAAACAGTAAAATCTCCTTTAATAACTGGACTTCCATTGGGGTGGACTTCTCATAGATGGCCAGTATGCATACTATATTGTGAATCTGGGCATCTCTCACAGAAAATCTGATCTGGATATGAGGGTGGTCTTCTATAAGCGGTGATGTTTTGGAGAGATTTAGGGAAAAGTCCCAATGCTTATCCATCGATCTGGTAATTTGAGTAAAATATTTGTGTTGATAACGGATCACAAAGTCACAAAATATGTAAGATTTGGCATAACCTGGCTCATTTTTCAAAAAGTTATGCTCAATTTTTTTAGCACCAAGTTTTGTTGCTTTTTTGTAGACTTACACTAACTTAGTATATTGTGTGAGAATTAAATGAATTATGAATTAGTTGGCGCATTTTTCCACACTCTGGGGGTCCCTGACAGTCCTTCTTTACCGGCCCTGTAGTGATGCCAATGTAAACTTCCAAGTGACCGCGCAGTCAATCACTGTCACGAATGCAGGACAACCTATGATTAGCTAATTTTTGGGAAATCCTTATAACAAAAGGGGATTGAAAATATTTACAATTATTTTAAAAGCATTAAAAAAAACAGACCCAATACTTATAATTAGTTTGTTGAAAGTAGTCTAATTAAAGGGAGCTGAAAGGATTAGAGATTATGAACCCGATTCACCAGTGTTTTTGCCAGAAAACTGGCATAAAGCTCTTGAAAAGTTGCAAAGTTTTGTGACTTTTCCCATTTTCACATAATTTTAACTTCTTTAAAGCCCAAGACGTACTGATACGTATCTGCGCCTTGGGACTTAAGAGCCTGATACGTATTAGTACATCTTTGCGATCGCGCCCGCACACAGGCTGTGCGGGCGTGATCGCCGCCGGGTGTCAACTGATTGTCACAGCTGACACCCGGTGCTATGTGCTGGGAGAGGTCCCACACATTAACCCCCGCCATACTGCGATCGAAGTCGTTCGCAGCATTGCGGGGGCAAGGGGAGGTGATCGGGATAGTCACCTCTCCTGCCGGCGTCCAGCAATGTGTGCCGCGGCTTCCTGGATGTTGCCATGATGACCTGATTCACTGAGGGGTGCAGTTTTAAGAATGGTGTCACTTTTGGGTATTTTCAGTCATAAAGACCCCTCAAAGTGACTTCAAATGTGATGCGGTCCCTAATAAAATGGTTTTGTAAATTTTGTTGGAAAAATGAGAAATCGCTGGTCAATTTTAACCCTTATAGCTCCCTAATAAAAATAAATTTGGGTTCCAAAATTGTGCTGATGTAAAGTAGACATATGGGAAATGTTATTTATTAACTTTTTTTGTGTGACATATCTCTCCGATTTAAGGGGATAAAAATTCAAATTTTCAAAATTTTCGCCAAATATCTGTTTTTTTCACAAATAAACACAAGTGATATCGAAGAAATTTTACCACAATCATAAAGTACAATATGTCACGAAAAAATATTCTCAGAACCAGGGGGATCCGTTGAAGCGTTCCAGAGTAATTACCTCATAAAGTGACAGTGGTCAGAATTGTAAAAATTGGCCTTCTCATTAACGTGCAAACCACTTTGGGTTGTAAAGGGGTTAAGGACTCTACCTGCATATACAGTCATGGCGGAAAGTGCTGGCACCCTTGAAATTGTTTCAGAAAATTACACATGTTTTATTACACGCATGTTTATTTCCTTTGTGTTTATTGGAACAACACAAAAAAACTGAGAAAAAAAAGGCAAATTGGACATAATTTCACACAAAACTCCAAAAATGGGCCGGAATACATATATATATTTTTGATGGGACAACACTGAAGATGCGACACTTTGATACAATGTACAGTAGTCAGTGTACAGCTTGTTTAACTGTAAATTTGGTGTGCCTGCAAAATAACTCAACACACAGCCATTAGTGTCTAAACCGCTGGCAACAAAAGTGAGTACACCCCTAAGTGTGTTCTCAGCTGATGTTATTTGTTGGTTTTTCTTTGCATCCCGAACAATTTTCTTGGCAGTTGTGGCTGAAATTTTTGTTGGTCTACCTGACTGTGGTTTGGTTTTTACAGAGCATCTGATTTTCCATTTGTTAATCACAGTTTGAACACTGCAGACTGGCATTATCAATTCCTGGGATATCTTTTTGTATCCCTTTCCTGTGTTATACTCTTTTTGCCTCCCTTTCCTGTGTTATACAGTTCAACTACCTTTTCCCGTAGATCCGTTGATAATTCTTTTGCTTTCCCCATCTCAAAATCCAGAAACATCAGTGGCTGGATCCCAGAAACTCACTCAGCTTTATGCACACACACTGATTACAAGCAAACAGGTCATAGGTGAGGATGTTACCTTTAGTAGCCATTCAAACCCATTTGTGTCAAATTCTGTGCATGTTATCAGGCCAAAATCACCAGGGTATGTGAACTTTTTGATCAGGATTATTTGGTTGTCATTAGTGATGAGCGAGCACTAAAATGCTCGAGTACTCGTTGCTCGGGTCGAGCAAATTGAAATACTCGGGTGCTCAACCCGAGCAATGAGCCCAATATAAGTCTAGGGGAAACTTGAGCATTTTTCAGGTGGCTCCCCACGGCGGTCTGCAGAGGGCCTAAAAATTGCCCAAATCGATGGGAACTGTGCTCAAATGACATGGGAACAGCATGGGGAAGACCCCTGGAAGCATCTCTGACTCCCAGATCACTGCTGTCAACAACGTCGTCAGAGTATTATGCCACTTTTACGGCGTAAGAAACATCCTTTCCAGGGTGATGACTTGTATATAAGGCAAAATAAATAAACAAAAACAAAAATACTCCTACACATGTAGCATTTTTGACACGTTTTTGCACTTTTGCATTGCTTTCAACCAAGACAAATGCATTCATCAGGAAATGTCATTTTAACATTTTACAACCTTATCTGGCCATGTGGTGTGTGACACATCATCAGACACATGCATACAGTGCTGAAAAGACATGGGAACAGCAAGGGGAAGACCTCTGGAAACATCTCTGACTCCCAGGTCACTGCCTAAATGTGTGCCCATCATAAGTGATCCTTGGCACATGCGAAGATGCTTCCCGCCATGCACCTGTCGTTACAGACTTGAAACAATCACCATCCACGTCCTTGTCCCACTGCAGTGTTCAGTTGTCCCTACCCCATTCCTTGGAATGCAAGCACAAGAATGCCGGAACCCACCACCCACAGGCTGCAATACTACACTGCCAAATTTTTGACAGCTGCTTGCACTTGAAATGTGGCCTTTTAGGCTCGTGGAGGCGGAAGCTTTTCATAACCTCATGTCGGCGGCGGCCGGGTGTCCATACTCGGTCCCCAGTCACCACTATATTTCCCGGTATCGCCTCCGCCTTCCACAATCACAGGTCCCATAACATTACCCGTGCCCTCCCCAGTGCACTTACCGGGAAGGACCGCCTAACCACAAACACGTGGACAGGTGAATGTGGCCAGGGACGGTACAGAGCCAGTCCACAACTTTTTTTGCTAAGAGTTGTATTTAGCTCGGTGAAAGGACTGGCATAGAGGGAAACCGTATCTACCCTGCGTGTCTTTTCTCCCAGAAAATCCTGTAAATGAGCTTGTTGCAGAAGCAATGGCAGCCCATCCAACATCAACTCGCACTTGTCAATGGTGCTTTGACACACACACATCTTTCTTTGCGCATTTAATTTCTTGAATACAGAGTTGGAAAATGGCCTGATCCGTAATGCGTTTTGAGAAATAACATGCATAAGTGACTCGCCCCCTGGGCCATGGGGCACTCGGATCCGGGCAATAGGGGGAACGATGGGAGTAGTAGTGGCAACCCGGTTCCGTGGCTCAGGGTGGTCAGGCCAGTGGTAGTCCGTTACGTGTTGTTGATTATGTCCGACTACGCCACCCGTGGATTTGCGGTCATTAGGAACCGCCGCTGCAGGGCAGACCGCTGGGGCTGTTGATATGTGCAGCTGGGATGGTGTGACTCCCCACAGGAAGAGTGCGGCCCCAGGGCAGTGTAGTGGATGGTGGGAGTGATGGTGGTGAGAGTCCCAGTACTGGTAGTGCTGGAGGCGCGAAGGAGCACACAGACAATAGGTTGCAGTCCAGGGTCTTTACTGAAACAGGTAAACTGACCCATAAACAGTCCCAGCTAGGAGGGGACCTGGATGTCTGAGAGCAACGGGGAAATTGGCCCTGGTCAGGGTGAGGGTGTAGGCCTACCGTGCTTTCTGCGCTCCTTCTGGCTATCTCCTCGTTATAGGGTAACAGCCCACGTTTCCGAGCTTTCCGTGTATTCTTGACTGTATGGCCTGCGACGTGGGTTCCTTTCTGCTCCCAGCCTTGTACGGCTTTACTGGTCCCTTCGGTTGTGGCAGGGCCTCCAGGCTTCTTAGGCCAAGGAATATACAGTCCCTTGCGGACTGGTTCTCTGTTGGGGGATGTGGAATCCTTCCAGCCTCAGACACCAAAGTCTGGTAAGGTCAGTCTCTGATTTGCCAAGACAGGCTCTCTTCGCCTCTCGTCTCTGGCTGGTGGCTCTCCTCCTGCCACACTTCCTCTTAGGTGCAATCAACTGTCTGTCCCTGTTCTGCTCTGGGACAAATCTCAGTGCTGAGACAGGCCATCAAGTTCTCTCTAACCCTGCCCCCAGTACCAGCTTTTATAGGGGCAGCCTGCTCCCCCTACTGGCCTGAGACAGGAGGCATTGCATGCTAATGTTCCCCTGACCAGAGAACCTCCCCCTTGCTCTCAGACACAGCTTTAATTACACTTGTGGCATCCAGGCCAGGGTGACACATTCCCCCCTAGTGAAATTTAGTACTCCGGGACTAAACAGTAAACAAAGACAATATGCATAACAATAAAACATTAATAGACAGACGACGCACAAATTGAGTTCTTAAGGTCACAGTGTGGTCTGTGACCGGGTGTCCATATCACCAGCACAACGGGGAGCCTTAACCAGGTGGGGGTCTGTCCTACCGCAAGTCCTTCACAGTCTTAGTTCATTCCTGGATTAGGCTCCGAACGCAGTCCATACAAGGTTCCGGTTACAAAAAGTCCATAACCTGTGAGTCCTTACGGTAACTGCAAGAAACTGAAACACAGAATTACCAAACATGCATGTAACTTTTGGCAACAGGGTTATTTACATTTTTAGTACATCCTATATTCTCCAGCGAGCGGGTATCTGTCCCTTTGTACTCCTGGTTGATCTACGTAGCCCACTGTCTGGTGGTGGACCAACCTGGCTTTCCCCACTAGCGTTAGGGGTACAGCTACCAGCTGGGTGTACAGGTAGGGCAGGCAGCTGTCTGCGGGTTCTTTGGCTTACCGCAGGCATGGCAGGCTCACTGTCAGCAGAGGGTTGACTCTCCTGGGCTGCTGGTACACGCTCTTCTGCCTCTGGAACCGCTTGCTCCTCTTCACCTTCCGGCTCTGGTGTTGGTTGTTGCTGTGCCGGTTGCAGGAAATGCAGGACAGGTACCACTATGGCATCATTTATGCGAGTCCAGGACTGAGGGAACTCTCCGAGAATGGTGCTGATCATTTCTTCCTTGTCCTCTGCGGGTTCAAGGTCACTCTGATCCTCTTCTGCACTACGGAGTTGCTCGGGGCATCTTTTGAGGTGGTTGTTAGAACCTTGCTCTTAGGTTTTTTCCTTTGCTGGTCACATGACCTTGTTGGCCTATTTAATCCTGCTCCGCCCTTCTGGCTTTGCTGGACTTCATTGTATAACTACTTTCTAGCTAGCCTGTGCTCTGTATCTAACTCTGTTAGTTTGCTTGGTCTACGGACCTCTGTGTTCTATATATTTTGTTTGTTCGTCTGTCTGCTGCTATTTCTGTTAGGAGGTGTCCATTCTCCTCCCAGTCCTTAGTACTTGTAGGGATTCCTTCTCCACATCTATAGGTCTCCGTACAGACTAGCTTAGGACTTTAGCAGGTCTGATCGCAGGATCAGGTCTCCTGTTACATCGTAGGGATAAAGCTGAGTTCTATCGTAGGGACAGATCTCCTCTCTTTCCTTAGCTCTGGTAGCAGAACATAACAGTAAGTTCAGCCTACAAATTCTCTAAGGAAAGATTTTTCTGTTCCATCATGGTGTCGGTTCTGGATTTGGCTAAACGCCTGCAGGGACTCTCTCTGGAGGTGACCGAGCTCCGTCAGCACGTGAGTAACTGTCCTGGAGCACATTTCTTGGAGCCTAAGGTACGTTTGCCGGATTTATTTTTTGGTGAACACCGAGAATTTTTTTCATGTAAAAATGCTTGCTTATTGTATTTTCGTTTGAGACCCAAGTCCTCTGGGGATGAATCCCAGCGCATAGGGTTCATAGTGTCACTTTTGCGCAAAGAACCTCAGGAGTGGGCCTTTTCTTTGCAACCTAGTGATTCATGCTTCAGATCAGTGGATAGTTTTTTTTCTGCTTTGGGGCTATTATATGATGATCCTGACCGTGTCTCATCAGCTGAGACTGAGTTAAGACGTTTGAGACAGGGATCAGGTAATGTGGAAAAATATTGTACTCATTTCCGTCGATGGTCTACTCAAACAGGGTGGAACGATTCTGCTCTGAAAAGTCTGTTTCTTGCTGGGCTCAATGAAAGGGTTAAAGACCTGCTAATTGCTTATCCTACACCTGAAGATTTGCAACAGGCTATGCAATTAGCTATACGGGTGGATAGGAGACTGTGTGCAAGGGTTAATGAGAGCAAATCCTCTGCTATGTCAGTTTCTGGTTATGAGAATGTGTGTACTAACAGTGGTGAACCGATTGAGATTGGATCGGTGGCACCTCGCTCTCAAGAAAAAGACCGTAGATTTTCTGAAGGCTTGTGTTTCTATTGCGGAAAATCTGGTCATTTGATTAAAGGCTGTGAGCTTCGTATGAAGAAAGAAAAAAAAATGGTCAGTCATGCCCGTATTGCCTGTTTAAATTCCAAGGGTGTATTTTTAGCTGCTTCCACGATTGCTCAGGAAAAATTAATGGAATTTCGGGTGTTTGTTGATTGTGGGTCTACTCTGAATGTAATTGATGGGGGATTCTTGGAAAGACTCAATTTAAAACCCGAACCTTTATCATCCCCCATTGCTGTGGTTTCTGTGGATGGTTCCCCTTTGAAGAATATTACTCTCAAGGTCTGTAAATTTCCTCTCACTATTAATGGTGTTCACCATGAGAAATTGGATTTGGTAGTTTTGAATAACTTGCCTTCTCCAGTAATATTGGGATTGCCCTGGTTAAAATTTCACAATCCTGTACTGGATTGGTCTACCAGTGAAATTAAATCCTGGAGCCATAAATGTTATGACAAGTGTTGTAACGGGCGTATTGCAGCTTTGGATAGGGGAGAATTGCCTGTTCCTATTCAGGATTTTTGGAGAGTTTTTTCTGAGAAGGAATCGCAGGTTTTGCCTCCCCATAGAGACTATGATTGTTCTATTGAATTTGTCCCTGGAGCGACTCTTCCTAAAAGTCGTTTATTTAACCTTACTATTCCTGAGAGGAAGGCTTTGGAGGAATACATACAAACAAGCTTGGCCGCCGGTCACATTAGGCCCTCTAAGTCTCCTGTGGCGGTTGGATTTTTTTTTGTAAAAAAAAAGGACGGCGGTTTACGTCCTTGTCTGGATTTTCGTGAGATTAACAAAATTACTGTACGCAATCCTTACCCACTGCCATTGATTCCTGATCTGTTTAACCAGTTAATGGGGGCCAAGTGGTTCTCTAAAATTGACCTTAAGGTGGCATACAATCTGTTGCGCATGAAGGAGGGTGACGAATGGAAGACTGCTTTTAACACTCCTGTGGGTCATTTTGAGAATCTGGTTATGCCTTTTGGTCTTACTAATGCTCCTGCATTTTTTCAGAATCTTATTAATGACATCCTTAGACCTTTGATCGGCAAAAATGTGGTTGTGTATTTGGATGACATTTTGATTTATTCGCCGGATCTGGAGTCTCATTGGCGGAGCGTACGTGAGGTATTACAGTTATTAATGGACAATTCGCTTTTTGCTAAGCTGGAGAAATGTGAGTTCGCTGTACAGAGAATTAGTTTTTTGGGTTACATTATCTCCAGCGAAGGTTTTGAGATGGACCCGGTTAAAGTTCAAGCTGTACAGGAATGGCCTAGATCTATTGGTTTGAAATCGATACAGAGGTTTTTAGGTTTCGCCAATTATTACAGAAAATTCATAAAAAAAATTTCTAGTATTGTCAAACCTCTGACCGATCTCACCAGGAAAGGTGCTGATGCGGTTCAGTGGTCTTCTGAGGCCATTGAAGCTTTTGTGTATCTCAAGGAGAGGTTCACCTCTGCTCCCATCCTTATGCAGCCTGATGTGACTAAGCCGTTTTTGGTTGAGGTGGATGCTTCCTCTGTGGGGGTTGGCGCAGTATTGTCTCAGGATAACGGGGATGGATTACATCCCTGTGCCTTTTTTTCAAAAAAATTTTCGGAGACTGAACTGAATTACGATATTGGTAATCGGGAATTATTGGCTATTAAACTCGCATTTGAACACTGGCGCCATTTCTTGGAAGGTGCGGAATTTCCCGTTCAGGTTCTTACGGATCATAAAAATCTGATATATCTTGATGCTGCCAAGCGCCTGAATGCCCGTCAGGCTAGGTGGGCACTGTTTTTCTCGCGGTTTAATTTCTCCGTTACTTACATCCCTGGTACTAAGAATGTTAAGGCGGATGCCTTGTCTCGCAGTTTTTCTCCCATAGTCGGTGCTGAGAAAGAGGAGAACATTTTACAAGAAGGTGTTGTGATAGCTGCTTTGGACTCCGTTTTGGAAGATGAGATTCTTAAAGCACAGGAGAATGCCCCATCTAACACTCCCCATGGGAGGTTGTTTGTGCCTGGGACCTTTAGGAGAGATTTGTTTGTTGAGTGTCACGAATCTCGGTTGGCAGGTCATCCCGGAATCTCTGAGACCAAGAGACTGGTGGGTCGCAGTTTTTGGTGGCCTGGATGGCAGAAGGAAGTCATTAAGTGGGTGCGTCAATGTACTATATGTGCTAGATCTAAGTCCTCACATACTCCTGCTGCGGGGTTGCTTTGTCCTTTGGAGGTTCCCAGTGCTCCTTGGACACATTTGGCTATGGACTTTATAACTGACCTTCCCCCCTCTGAGGGTTTTACTGTCATCTGGGTGGTCGTGGACCGTTTTAGCAAGATGTGTCACTTGGTTCCCTTCATCAAACTGCCCTGCGCTAAAACTCTCGCTAAGGCCTTTGTCAAGGAAATTGTCAGACTTCATGGCGTTCCTACTGACATTGTTTCTGATAGGGGTCCTCAGTTCGTGGCTCGTTTTTGGCGTGCCTTTTGTGACAGGTTGGGAGTTCATTTGTCGTTCTCGTCCGGATATCATCCTGAATCTAATGGCCAGACAGAAAGGAAAAACCAGGATGTTGAGCAGTTCTTGCGTTGTTTTGTGGCAGACAATCAAGAGGGGTGGTCTGAGTTTCTGTCACTTGCTGAATTTGCTCTGAACAATCATACATCTTCTTCTGCTGGTTGTTCGCCTTTTTTTTGTTGTTCTGGGAGACATCCGTCGTTTGGGTCGTTCTCCAAGTTGGGATCTGCCGTGCCTGAGGAGGAGAATTTTTCCGGTGATTTGGAGAGAGTTTGGACGGATGTGCGTGGTAATCTTCAGGAGGCCAACAGAAAATCTAAAGACTACTTTGATAGGAAACGACAGGAGGTTTTGTTCGCTGTTGGTGACATGGTTTGGTTGTCCTCTAGGAATCTGCGGTTGAGGATTCCTTCTAAGAAATTGGGTCCCAAGTTTGTAGGGCCCTTCAAGGTGCTTCAGGTTGTCAACCAATCTGCTGTTAGGTTGGAGGTTCCTACCTCCTGGAGAATTAATCCGGTATTTCATGTCTCTCTGTTGAAAAAAGCTGTTGTATCGGATTGTGACGCCTCTGCCTCTGTTCCTCCGGTGGTGGAGGACGGGGAATATAAAATTTCTCGCATCCTTAACTCTAGACGGTATAGAGGTAGTTTGCAGTATCTTGTGGCCTGGAAAGGTTTCGGACCCGAGGATAACTCTTGGGTGAGGTCGGATGATGTTTCCGCGTCCAGACTTATCAGAGCGTTTCACAGGAGATTTCCTGATAAGCCTGGTCCTAGGGGATCCGGAGGATCCTCTTAGAAGGGGGGGTACTGTTAGAACCTTGCTCTTAGGTTTTTTCCTTTGCTGGTCACATGACCTTGTTGGCCTATTTAATCCTGCTCCGCCCTTCTGGCTTTGCTGGACTTCATTGTATAACTACTTTCTAGCTAGCCTGTGCTCTGTATCTAACTCTGTTAGTTTGCTTGGTCTACGGACCTCTGTGTTCTATATATTTTGTTTGTTCGTCTGTCTGCTGCTATTTCTGTTAGGAGGTGTCCATTCTCCTCCCAGTCCTTAGTACTTGTAGGGATTCCTTCCCCACATCTATAGGTCTCCGTACAGACTAGCTTAGGACTTTAGCAGGTCTGATTGCAGGATCAGGTCTCCTGTTACATCGTAGGGATAAAGCTGAGTTCTATCGTAGGGACAGATCTCCTCTCTTTCCTTAGCTCTGGTAGCAGAACATAACAGTGGTCTCTGGAGACGGTGCTAGTGGTTTCTCCTCCGTCCTTGGTGATTACTCACACCTTTGGGTTGTCGTGGTCAGACTGCAGTACGGTGTAGGGTTTCCTTTCCCACTGGTCGTCCAACTTATGTAGCCTTCTCTTCCGCTTCAGGACTTGCTCACCAGGTTCTAGGGGACCAGCAGGGGCGTGTTGATTGAAGAGTTTTTCTTGCCTCTCTCTCACCTGGGCCAGGCTCTTCTCCACACTCTCCTGTACCTTCTTGTACTGCAGTTGCCTTTCCGTATCCCAGTCCGCATCTGGGGAGGTGTCTTCAGGTATTAGGACTCCCATCTCCAGGTCTACGGGCAGCTTACCTGGTCTAGCTCGCATCAGGTAAGCCGGGGTGCAGTTTGTAGCATTCACCGGGATATTGTTGTATAGGTCTATCAGGTCCGGCAGTTTTTCTGGCCACAGGCTGCATTCCTCCAGGGGCAACGTCTTCAGGAGATCAATGACTATATTGTTCATCTTCTCACACATCCCGTTGGTTTGGGGGTGGTAAGGCGTTGTACGAATCTTCTTACAGCCATAGAGGTTGCAGAACTCCTGGAAGATTTCAGCCTCGAACGCTGGACCCTGGTCTGTCAGGACCTGTTCCGGATACCCGTGTGGATGGCAGAAATATTGCTGGAAGGCTCTGGCCGCTGTTTGGGCTGTCAAGTCCTTTACCGGGACCACCACTAGAAAACGGGAATAGTGGTCCACGATTGTCAGGGCATAGATGTATCCAGACCGGCTTGGAGCCAATTTGACGTGGTCCAGAGCTACCAGCTCAAGAGGCTGCGTGGTGACGATGGGCCTCAATGGTGTCTTCTGGCTGGCACGGTCCTTCCTCCTTAGGTGACAAGGGCCACAGTCTCTGCACCATTTTTCTACAGCTCCTCTCATGCCGACCCAAAAGAACCTTCCTCTTAGTAGGAACTCCAGTTTCTTCCAACCGAAGTGTCCCGCTCTGTCATGGTAAGCCCCCAGGACCATAGCTGCATCCTGCCTTGGAACCACGACTTGCCAGGTCAGCTCGTGCGTCCGGTGGTTGACAATCCTTCTGCACAACTTGCCTTCGTAGAGGAACAGCTTGCTCTTCTCCTTCCACAGCTGCTTGGCTTCCTCTGGGGCATCTGGATCTAGGCGGGCGTCTTCCCGGGTCAGCAGATCTTTCACCAGGCGGACTGCAGGGTCACTATCTTGGGTCTCGGCCCAGCTGTGGTGAGGTAGGGGATTGATCATCACAGTTGTTAGATCCTCCTCCTTCACGCGGTGAGAGTGTTGAGCGGCTCCATACCGGTGAAACGCGGGGAGTTCTACCTCCTCCAGCTCTTCTGGGTCTTCGTCACCCTCAGGTAAGTGAGGCATTCTTGATAGGGCGTCAGCATTGGCATTGGTTTTGCCTGCCCGGTAATTGATCACGAAGTCATAGTTGGAGAGACGGGCCATCCACCGCTGTTCTAGGGCACCCAGTCTTGCATTGTCCAGGTGTGTCAACGGGTTGTTGTCCGTGTACACTGTGAACTTTGCGGAGGCCAGGTAATGCTTGAAGCGTTCCGTCACGGCCCACACCACCGCCAAGAATTCTAGCTTGAAGGAGCTGTAATTCTCCGGGTTCCTCTCGGTGGGCCTCAGCTTCCGGCTGGCGTACGCGATCACCCTTTCTCTGCCCTGTTGGTTTTGGGACAGTACGGCTCCCAGTCCCACATTACTGGCGTCTGTGTGGAGAATGAAAGGCTGGCCATAATCAGGGTAGGCCAGGATCTCGTCCCCTGTGAGGGCCATCTTTAGCTGGCGGAAGGACTCCTCTTCCGGTTTATCCCACTTGAAGGGTGGCTTTTGACTTCTGGACTTAGACTGTCCGATCAGGAGGTCCTGCATAGGAGTTGCCATCTTAGTGAACCCAGGGATGAACCTTCGGTAGTAGCCTACCAACCCGAGAAACTGTCTCACCTCTTTGATGTTCGAGGGGCTTGGCCAGCTCTTGATTGCCGTGACCTTGTCAGGGTCGGGGATCACTCCTTCCGCGCTTACCACGTGCCCTAGGTACTGGACCTTTGGTTTCAACAGGTGACACTTCGATGGTTTCACCTTCAGGCCGTAGCCTGCCAGGGCTTCGAACACCTCGGCCAGGTGCTTTAGATGGTCCTCGTAGGTATTCGAATAGACGATCACGTCGTCCAGGTAAAGGAGGACCGTTTCGGTGCCCTAGACAGCATTCCATCAGCCGCTGGAAGGTCCCTGGTGCGTTGCAGAGCCCGAAAGGCATACAGTTGAACTCACTCAGTCCCATCGGGGTGGTGAAGGCGGTCTTCTCCTTGTCAGCCTCTGCCACAGGAACCTGCCAGTACCCACTAGTAAGGTCCAAGGTAGAAAAGAAGTTAGCTGATTTTAGTGCGGCTAAAGACTCCTCTATTCTAGGCAGCGGATATGCGTCTTTGTGGGTGATACGGTTGATTTGTCTATAGTCCACGCACATTCTCATGGTGCCGTTTTTCTTTTTGACCAGAACCAAGGGGGCTGCCCAGGGGCTACAGCTGTCTCTAATGACCCCAGCTTCTTTCATCTCTCTTAGCATGCCCTTTGCGTTCTGGTAGTGTGCAGGGGGTACAGGTCTGTGTCTTTCTTTTATCGGTGGGTGGCTCCCTGTGGGGATGTGGTGTTCTATCCCCTTTACTCTGCCAAAGTCTAGCGGGTGCTCACTAAAGACTCTCTCGTACTCCTGTACCACCCGGTAGACTCCTTGTTTTTGGTGCAGGGGAGTGGAGTCAGCACCCACATGGAGTTTCTGGCACCAGTCCTCCTTTTGTTTCTGGGAGCCATTACCCTCCGCCTGAGGAGATGGAGGCAAGGGTTCCACGGCCCTGATAGCTTTGTGTTCGACCACAAACAGCTTGGCGAGTGTAGCGTACCTGGGTAAGTGTACTTCCCTCTCCCCAATGTTGAGGATGCGGACGGGCACCCTCCCATGACGGACATCAACCACCCCCCGGGCTGTCAAAATGGTGGGCCTGCTGTCTGAGTACACGGGTTCTACCATGGCTTGGTAGTCTCTACCTCTCAACCCGATTGCAGTCCGACACCAGATCATCATTTCACTTTTGGGAGGCATGGAAATGGGGAATGGGTCACTCATTCTTACGCTACCGATCTCACCACCAGACAGTTCTACCTGCTGCCGTCTCATCAGGGCTTTTATCTCCTTGTTGAGGACTCTCTGTTGGCTGGAGCTAGCATTCACCGCCACCTGTTGTAGAATTACAACTACCTCTGAAAGACAATTTTCAATTATGTTAGTACCCACAGTTATTTTAGGGTGACTTTCACGACGGTCAATGTCCACAATAATCACTCCCTGTGCCGGCAGGTCAACTTTACCAATTTTAATGGTCATCTCCTTGAACCCCATCTGCGGCACGGGTAAGCCATTACTGGCGATGATGCTCAAGTTACTGTCTGGATACCGTGTGATATCAGCATCAGTCCAATACTGCTTAAAAAGTACATAAGGGACAGTGGTTACTTGCGACCCAGTATCCAGCAAGGCGCTCATGGGGATACCGTCCAGCACCACGGGTAAAACCGGGCGCCCCCCAACGTACTTATCACGCCAATTATAAGGGCCTGGTGATCTTATGCCTGGGGGTTGGCCCTCTGCCCCAGGTTGGACCCGTTTAAATTACAGTACCTGGAAATGTGTCCAGGCTGGTTGCATCGACGACAAATGGGCTGTCCATCCTCTGCGTAGCGGTCTGTGGGCCTCCCTCGGAACGACGGGATCCTCCTCTGTCGACGCCACGGGACATCCTCCGGACTTGAAGCCAGCTCGATGGGTCTTGACGGGTCCACTTGTAACGCCTGGACGGTCCTGGTCAACGCCGCGACGCTCCTGGTCAGCTCCTGGACTTGGTGGTGTAGGTCTTTCGACGGGGCTTGGTTCAGGGCCTGTGCATCAGCCCCCACGGGGTCCATGGAGGAGGGTGCCGCCTCCTGGTGGTAGGTGAGAGCAGGGCGCCGGGGGTTTATAGCGCCACTGGTTGCGGTTTCACGGAGCACCCTTATGGCCCTGTCCTTAAATTGGGCAAAGGTCAGATCAGGGTTCTGAAAGAACATGAGGCGCAGTTGGGCCCTGTGGGCGCTAGACAGCAGACCTTCTATGAATTGTTCTGTTAGCAGCTTATCCGTTTCCTGCACACTGCCAGGGTCAGTTTGTTGAATAGCCCTCAAGGCTTCCTGCAGATTTAGGGCATAGTCTCTGATGCTGTCCTGTGCCCGCTGCTTACATCCATAGAACCTCATTTTAATCTCAGCGGAGGTACGCGTGTCAAAGGTACCCCGCAGCCGGGCCAGAATACCCTTCACAGTCCTTTTCTCCTCAGTGGGCCATGATTTTACCTCCCTCTGGGCTGCGCCAGTTAACTGCCCTGTTAATATGCTGACCTTCTGTTCCTCTGTCAGGGGGTAAACCTGGAACAAACTGTACAGCCTTTCCTTAAAGTCAGTTAGGGCATGGGGCTCCCCTGAGTACTTGGGCAGCCAGGCTGCTCCAGGGATGTAGGGCAGGGAAAAGGGCATCACCGCTGCTGCAGCTGCGTTGGTGGTAGTGGGCGCCTCTGTGTCCGACATCTTCCTCCCCCCTAGTCAAGCGTGGCCTACCTTCCGACGATCCTCTTCTGTAGGCCGCGGCTCCGCTGCTGCTGCTATGGACGAGGACCTGGCGTCGCGTCCTGATGACGTCAGCGTCGCTCTCTCTCCCTTCCAGGACCTTGCGCAGCGTCGGTGCGTGGGGCGGAGCTTCGGATCTCGCACGGTTTTGACGTCCACGCCCCTCTTCTTCCCGCGCGGCGCCCTGAAGATGGCGTCCGATGGCGGGAAGCAGCTGCGGATGGCGGGAAGACGGCAGAAGACGGCGGGAAACGGTCCAAGATGGCGTCTGATAGTGGGAAACGACTCCGGATGGCGGGAAACTTCGCCACAGGTAAGTTACAAAAGTCTTTTTCAGGCACGCAGTACCCGGTGGTTGCGGGCACGAAATCCTGCCGACTACGCCAATGCTGACTCGCCCCCTGGGCCGTGGGGCACTCGGATCCGGGCAATAGGGGGAACGATGGGAGTAGTAGTGGCAACCCGGTTCCGTGGCTCAGGGTGGTCAGGCCAGTGGTAGTCCGTTACGTGTTGTTGATTATGTCCGACTACGCCACCCGTGGATTTGCGGTCATTAGGAACCGCCGCTGCAGGGCAGACCGCTGGGGCTGATGATATGTGCAGCTGGGATGGTGTGACTCCCCACGGGAAGAGTGCGGCCCCAGGGCAGTGTAGTGGATGGTGGGAGTGATGGTGGTGAGAGTCCCAGTACCGGTAGTGCTGGAGGCGCGAAGGAGCACACAGACAATAGGTTGCAGTCCAGGGTCTTTACTGAAACAGGTAAACTGACCCATAAACAGTCCCAGCTAGGAGGGGACCTGGATGTCTGAGAGCAACGGGGAAATTGGCCCTGGTCAGGGTGAGGGTGTAGGCCTACCGTGCTTTCTGCGCTCCTTCTGGCTATCTCCTCGTTATAGGGTAACAGCCCACGTTTCCGAGCTTTCCGTGTATTCTCGCCTGTATGGCCTGCGACGTGGGTTCCTTTCTGCTCCCAGCCTTGTACGGCTTTACTGGTCCCTTCGGTTGTGGCAGGGCCTCCAGGCTTCTTAGGCCAAGGAATATACAGTCCCTTGCGGACTGGTTCTCTGCTGGGGGATATGGAATCCTTCCAGCCTCAGACACCAAAGTCTGGTAAGGTCAGTCTCTGATTTGCCAAGACAGGCTCTCTTCGCCTCTCGTCTCTGGCTGGTGGCTCTCCTCCTGCCACACTTCCTCTTAGGTGCAATCAACTGTCTGTCCCTGTTCTGCTCTGGGACAAGTCTCAGTGCTGAGACAGGCCATCAAGTTCTCTCTAACCCTGCCCCCAGTACCAGCTTTTATAGGGGCAGCCTGCTCCCCCTACTGGCCTGAGACAGGAGGCATTGCATGCTAATGTTCCCCTGACCAGAGAACCTCCCCCTTGCTCTCAGACACAGCTTTAATTACACTTGTGGCATCCAGGCCAGGGTGACACATAAGCATGGCCGATCCGCAGGGCCGGCTCCAGGTTTTTCTGGGCCCCGGGCGAAAGAGTCTCAGTGGGCCCCTTTAACACATACCACGATTCATGATGCAGAGATACGGCGGAGAAATATATATATATAGTACAATGCAAAGATTTCACTTCATGAGTGATATCTATTGTAAATTCCACAATAGCTCAGAAACCGGTGAATCGCTCCACACAGAATAGTGGCCCCCATATAAGGCTCCATACGGAATACTGGTCCCCATATAACGCCCATACGGAATACTGGCCCCCATATAACGCTTCATACGGAATACTGGCCCCCATATAAGGCCCCATACGGAATACTTGCCCCCATATAAGGCCCCATACGGAATACTGGCCCCCATATAAGACCCCATACGGAATACTGGCCCCCATATAAGACCCCATACGGAATACTGGCCCCCATATAAGACCCCATACGGAATACTGGCCCCCATATAAGACCCCATACAGAATACTGGCCCCCATATAAGGCCCCATACGGAATACTGACCCCCATATAAGGCTCCATGCGGAATACTGACCCCCATATAAGGCTCCATGCGGAATACTGACCCCCATATAAGGCTCCATGCGGAATACTGACCCCCATATAAGGCTCCATGCGGAATACTGGCCCCCATATAAGGCTCCATACGGAATACTGGCCCCCATATAAGGCTCCATACGGAATACTGGCCCCCATATAAGGCCCCATATGGAATACTGGCCCCTATATAAGGCTCCATATGGAATACTGGCCCCCATATAAGGCTCCATACGGAATACTGGCCCCCATATAAGGCTCCATACGGAATACTGGCCCCCATATAAGGCTCCATACGGAATACTGGCCCCCATATGGAATACTGGCCCCCATATAAGGCTCCATACGGAATATTGGCTTCCATATAAGGCTCCATACGGAATACTGGCCCCCATATAAGGCTCCATACAGAATACTGGCCCCCATATAACGCTCCATACAGGATACTGGCCCCCATATAACGCTCCATACAGGATACCGGTCCCCATATAATGCTGCATGCAGGCTGTTACCCCCCACATAATGCCCCATACAGGCTGTCCCCCCCTTATAATGCTCCATGCAGGCTGTTACCCCCCACATAATGCCCCATACAGGTCCCTCCCTTTTAATGCTCCATGCAGGCTGTTACCCCCCACATAATGCCCCATACAGGCTGCCCCCCCCCCTTATAATGCTCCATGCAGGCTGTTCCCCCCCACATAATGCCCCATACAGGCCCCCCCCTTTTAATGCTCCATGCAGGCTGTTACCCCCCACATAATGCCCCATACAGGCTGCCCCCCCCTTATAATGCTCCATGCAGGCTGTTACCCCCCACATAATGCCCCATACAGGCTGCCCCCCCCTTATAATGCTCCATGCAGGCTGTTACCCCCCACATAATGCCCCATACAGGTCCCTCCCTTTTAATGCTCCATGCAGGCTGTTACCCCCCACATAATGCCCCATACAGGCTGCCCCCCCCTTATAATGCTCCATGCAGGCTGTTACCCCCCACATAATGCCCCATACAGGCTGCCCCCCCCCCCTTATAATGCTCCATGCAGGCTGTTCCCCCCCACATAATGCCCCATACAGGCTGCCCCCCCTCTTTATAATGCCCCATGCAGGCTGTCACCCCTCCTCTTTATAATGCTCCATGCAGGCTGTCACCCCTCCTCTTTATACTGCCCCATACAGGCTGTCACCCCTCCTCTTTATAATGCCCCATGCAGGATGTCCCCCCCTCTCTTTATAATGCCCCGTGCAGGCTGTTCCCCACCTTATAATGCCCCATGCAGGCTGTTCCCCACCTTATAATGCCCCATGCAGGCTGTCACCCCTCCTCTTTATACTGCCCCATGCAGGCTGTCACCCCTCCTCTTTATAATGCCCCATGCAGGCTGTCACCCCTCCTCTTTATACTGCCCCATGCAGGCTGTCACCCCTCCTCTTTATAATGCCCCATGCAGGATGTCCCCCCCTCTCTTTATAATGCCCCGTGCAGGCTGTTCCCCACCTTATAATGCCCCATGCAGGCTGGTCCCCACCTTATAATGCCCCATGCAGGCTGTCACCCCTCCTCATTATAATGCCCCAAGCAGGAATCCCCCCCTCTTTATAATGCCCCATGCAGGCTGTTCCCCACCTTATAATGCCCCATGCAGGCTGTCACCCCTCCTCTTTATAATGCCCCATGCAGGCTGTCACCCCTCCTCTTTATAATGCCCCATGCAGGCTGTCACCCCTCCTCTTTATACTGCCCCATGCAGGCTGTCACCCCTCCTCTTTATAATGCCCCATGCAGGATGTCCCCCCCTCTCTTTATAATGCCCCGTGCAGGCTGTTCCCCACCTTATAATGCCCCATGCAGGCTGGTCCCCACCTTATAATGCCCCATGCAGGCTGTCACCCCTCTTCATTATAATGCCCCAAGCAGGAATCCCCCCCTCTTTATAATGCCCCATGCAGGCTGTTCCCCACCTTATAATGCCCCATGCAGGCTGTCACCCCTCCTCTTTATAATGCCCCATGCAGGATGCCCCCCCTCTCTTTATAATGCCCCGTGCAGGCTGTTCCCCACCTTATAATGCCCCATGCAGGCTGGTCCCCACCTTATAATGCCCCATGCAGGCTGTCACCCCTCCTCATTATAATGCCCCAAGCAGGAATCCCCCCCTCTTTATAATGCCCCATGCAGGCTGTTCCCCACCTTATAATGCCCCATGCAGGATGCCCCCCCCTCCCCTCTTTATAATGCCCCATGCCTCCATACATTAAAAAAAAAAAAAAATCAAATACTCACCTCCCTTCTCCTCACCTGCTACCTGCTGCCCGCTGCCTGCTGCCCGCCGCTCGGCTCCGAACTCCAGCGTTGTCGGCGTCTTCCCGCTCAGAGCTCCCTGTGATGGCTCAGGGGAGGGCGCGGTGTAAAGACGTCACCGCGCCCTCTGACCTGAGACGTCACAGGGAGCGCAGAGCAGGAAGACAGCTGATCTGCGGAGGCACGGGGAGAGGTAAGTATCGGGCTGCCGGGGCCCTGAGCAAGCGGCGGAGAAGGGCGGGCGCTGACACCGCTCTCCTCCGCCCATAGCCCAGCGGGGTGCGCGACCGCCAGTGGGCCCCTCTGCCTGCTCAGGGCCCCGGCATTTGCCCGGGTGCGCCGGGTGCTGACGCCGGCCCTGCCGATCCGTATTAAAAACGCAGCCATAGAGTGTCCAGGAACCTTCCCCCACACTTTTCTTAGCCAGGGCTGCTTTTCGGCAGGGTTGGACGGGCCCACCAGAGAACCGGAGACTCCTCCGGCGGGCCCTGGCTCCTCCTTCAGGAGAGTTCATAGTGCCGAGTTGAGGCCATGATGATGATAGAGGCCATCATCTGCTTAGTTTTCTGTTACTTGGAATGCAATTGCAAGTATGCAGCCAGCCACCCATCCACCCACAGGCCGCAACACTAAACTGACAGATTTCTGGGCAGCTCTTTGCACTTGAAATATGGCCTTTTAAGCTTGTGGAGGTGGAAGTTTTTCACAACCTCATGCAGGCGGCGGCCGGGTGTCCATACTCGGTCCCCAGCCGCCAGTATTTTTCCGGGTAGTTACATAGTTACATAGTTACATAGTTTATAAGGCCGAAAAAAGACAAGCGTCCATCCAGTTCAGCCTATTTCTTGTGCACTGCAGCTATTCCGCAGCGTTGATCCAGGGGAAAGCAAAAAAAAACAAAACAAAAAAAAACAAACATGCGGTATAGGCCAATTGACATCATTGAGGAAAAAATTCACTTCCCGACACCAATCTGGATTAATTAACTATCACTAAGCATAAGATGTAATTTTATTGTTCTCAAGAAAGGCGTCCAGGCCTCTCTTGAACTCTTTAAGTGAGTTGGACATCACCACTTCCTCTCCCAGAGAGTTCCAGAGTCTCACGGCTCTGACCGTAAAGAATCCCCTTCTATGCTGGTGCAGGAACCTCCTTTCCTCCAGACGCATAGTGTGCCCCCTCGTCTTTGTCACCATCCTTGGTATAAACAGGTCATGGGAGAGATCTCTGTACTGCCCCCTGATGTATTTATACATGTTTATGAGGTCTCCCCTAAGCCTTCTCTTTTCCAACGTAAATAGGCCTAATTTTGACAACCTCTCTGGGTATTTTAGTCCCTCCATTCCCTTTATTACCTTAGTCGCCCTCCTTTGTACCCTCTCTAGCTCCAATATGTCTTTCCTGAGCACCGGAGCCCAGAACTGTGCACAATATTCTAAGTGCGGCCTTACCAGCGCTTTATACAGAGGAATAACAATGTTCTCATCATATGCCCCTATTCCTCTTCTGATGCATGCCATGACTCTATTTGCCTTCGCAGCTGCTGCCTGACACTGGGCACTCCAATTTAATTTGCTATTAACCAAGACGCCCAGGTCCTTCTCCATGTCAGATTTCCCCAACGTTTTCCCATTTAATATGTATGGGTGACTGCTGTTTTTCTTTCCCATGTGCATGACCTTACATTTATCGGCATTGAACCCCATTTGCCATTTTTTGGCCCAACTCCCCAATTTATCTAAATCCTCCTGTAGCTGTGCCCTATCCTCATCTGTGTTAACTACTTTACAAAGTTTAGTATCATCTGCAAATATTGCTATTTTAATATGCAACCCTTCCACTAGATCATTAATAAATATATTAAATAATATAGGGCCCAAGACAGACCCTTGAGGCCCCCCGCTAGTAACCCTGACACCCCCTGAGCTTACTCCATTGATAACCACCCTCTGCTTTCTATCACTCAGCCAGCTATTTACCCACTTGCACACATTATCCCCCAGACCAAGCATTCTCATTTTATATACCAACCTTTTGTGTGGCACGGTATCAAACGCTTTGGAGAAGTCAAGGTATACAACATCCACTGACTCTCCCCGGTCCAGCTGTGAGCTCACCTCCTCGTAGAAGGCCATCAGGTTTGTTTGGCAGGAGCGATCTCTCATGAATCCATGTTGATATGGAGTTAGACAGTTATTATCATTAAGATATTCTACAATAGCATCTCTAAGAAATCCTTCAAACAATTTACCCACAACAGACGTTAAGCTGACTGGTCTATAGTTCCCAGGGTCACTTTTAGACCCCTTTTTGAATATTGGTACCACATTTGCTTGGCGCCAGTCTAGTGGGGCAGTCCCTGTCCATAAAGAGTGCTTGAATATAAGATACAGCGGTCTGTCTATCACATTACTTAATTCTTTTAGTACCCGGGGGTGTATGCCATCTGGGCCTGGTGACTTGTCTATTTTGATATTATTTAGGCGTTTCTGAACTTCCTCCTGGGTTAGGTGGGTGATATTTAGCGGAGGGTTTACTTTATCACTTTGCATTTCCTCCGATAAATTGTTTTCTTTTGTGAAAACAGTGGAGAAAACAGTATCGCCTTCGCCTTCCACAAGCACGGGTCCCACAACATTACCCATGCCCTACCCAGTGCACTTACTAAGAAGGACTGCCTAACCACAAACACGTGGACAGGTGAATGTGGCCAGGGACGGTACGGAGCCAGTCCACAACTTTTTTGATAAGAGTTGTATTTAGCTCAGTGAAAGGACTGGCATAGAGGGAAACCGTATCTACCCTGCGTGTCATTTCTCCCAGGAAGTCCTCTAAAGCTGCTTGCACTTGAAATGTGGCCTGAACATTACTGCTGGTACTTTTCTGTGGGAATTTTCTTGCCTCCTACCAGCCTGGAATATTTCCAGCAAACTATGGTACAACACCATGGTATTAGCACTGCCCCCAGTACCAGTAGCGAAGCCATCCTCAATTTCCTTCTCTGGAATTTTATTTGGTAGACTGAGTGGCTGCCCAAATACATTTTCTCACAAAGGAGCTGATGATAGAGTGGCAGTAGGTTCAAGTTTCTCCAGCCTGTTAGATATTAGAGGGTGAACGGCAGCACATTGGATCAGTGGTTAGCACTGAAGTCTTGCAGCACTGGGATCCTGGGTTCAAATCCCAGCAAGGACAACATCTGCAAGAAATTTGTATGTTCTCCCCATGTTTGCATGTGTTTCCTCCTCAGTAAAAACAGAGTGTCCTGGAATCTTCCCACACACTTTTCTTAGCCAGGACTGCTTCTCGGCAGGGTTGGACAGTCCCACCAGAGAATTCTCTGGTGTGCCTTGGCTTCTACCTCAGGAGAGTTCATGATAGCGCTAACTTTGCAGCTGCTATGGGGCTCTTGAGCGGGTGAGAAAGGTTAGCCCTCAGAAACAAATCCTCTGGTGGGCACAATGTTTTTCAATCTGAAACAGCTTCTCAGTGGGAGTTGTATTTCACCACAGCCATATTCTTTAGCTCTGTGAAAGGACTGGCATAGAGGGAAAACTTATCTACCCTGGTTGTCATTTCTCCGTCACCAGGTTCCGCCCATTGTAACACACGACCATGCCTGGCTGTATGTTCAGCGGTGAGAGCCACAGATCAAGCTGCTGTGTTACAGCTTTCAACAACTATGCAGCGCTGGGCGGTTTGTCAATTAAGCATTAAGCATGTTATCTTCAGCACAGCCTGTTGCTGTTTGGCCAAGGCAGTGATGCAGTGCTGTCAGCTTGTGACTGATGTGGTCATTTCGGAGATGGAGGAGGAGGTGCATGAGCTGAACAATGTGATTACATTGAGGTTAAATTGGTGATGCTGTTTTTTATACTAAAGAAAGATCCTATTGTTATGTTTTTTTATCTTATTTTTTATGAAAAATGCATTCACCGGGAAATGTCATTTTAACATTTTACAACCTCATCTGGCAATGTGGTGTCATCAGACACATCCTGTTTTATTTATGATGGAGGGACTCTGAAAGTCATAAAGCCTATTTTTATAGGGACATCAGACGGCCCTTACTATTGTTAAAAGGAGAGCAGTCGACCCTAGCTATTGTTAGAGAGCCATCAGAGGGCTATGCTTTGTTGTTCCCATTATTAACAAGTAGGTTTCCTATCCTGTTATTGCACATCCAGTGACTGCAAGGGTTGTCAAAAATTTGGACGCAACCTAATACCCCTTTGAAGAGACATAGAGGAGGGTCTCAGTAAAAAAAATGTTCCCATTATAAAGGAGCGGGTCTTCTATAGTGGTAATGCCCATGCTGTGACTGCAAGGGTGGCCAAAATTTTTGAAAAAAACCACTAACAATTTAAAGACACAAAGAGCATGGCCACAGTAACAAAGTACGACATGTTCCCATTAGAAAGGAGAGGGTCTGCTATACAGTTATAGGGTATGCAGTGAATCCAACGGCTGACAAATTTTAGGAAAAACCCCACTAAGAATTTAAGGACACACAGAGCAGGGCCACAGTAACAAGGTACGACATGTTCCCATTAGAAAGTAGAGGGTCTGCTATACAGTTATAGTGTATGCAGTGAATCCAACGGCTGACAAATTTTAATGAAAAACCTCAATAAGAATTTAAAGACACACAGAGCAGGGCCACAGTAACAAGGTACGACATGCTCCCATTAGAAAGTAGAGGGTCTGCTATACAGTTATAGGGTATGCAGTGAATCCAACGGCTGACAAATTTTAATGAAAAACCTCAATAAGAATTTAAAGACACACAGAGCAGGGCCACAGTAACAAGGTATGACATGCTCCCATTAGAAAGGACAGGATCTGCTATACAGTTATAGGGTATGCAGTGAGTCCAACGGCTGACCAATTTTAGGAAAAAACCCACTAAGAATTTAAAGACACATAGAGCAGGGCCACAGTAACGAAAAATTCCCATTAGAAATGATAGGGTCGGCTATACTGTTATGGGGTATGCAGTGAGTCCAACGGCTGACAGATTTTAGGAAAATCCCCACTAAGAATTTAAAGACACACAGAGCAGGGCCACAGTAACAAGATATGACATGTTCCCCTTAGAAAGGAGAGGGTCTGCTATACAGTTATAGGGTATGCAGTGAGTCCAACGGATGACCAAGTTTAGGAAAAAACCCACTAAGAATTTAAAGACACATAGACCAGGCCACAGTAATGACAAATTCCCATTAGAAAGGAGAGAGTCTCCCATAGTGTTGGACTATGCAGTGACTGCAAGGGCTGCCAAAAACTTGGAGGCACTTCAATAGCCCTTGGAAGAGACGTGGAGGAGCGCATCATAAAAATTTTTTACCATTAGAAAGGAGCGGGCCTCCTACACTTGTAATGCCATGCACTAAGTGTATGGGCTGACAAACATTTACTCCTGGGGGGTATACATGAACATACTGTATAAAAAAATTTTTTTACGGGCATCATAAAAATGTAGCGCCCCGAGGGCTCGGCCGCTACAGGGGTATTGCACCTCTGCCAGAGGTGTGATATTCCACTCCCGGGTAAGGATGGAGTATGGACCAGGGTTCAGTTAGCTGCATACAGCACACTCACTCCATTTCCGAGGGACAGCTCAACAGTGCTCCCATTAGACAGAAATGCAGGCACGACAGACCATGTCCCTGGCTGGAGTGGGGAGGGGATAGGAATACCCAGTGATGTAGGAGCAGATAGTGGTTGGTTCCTGAGCGTAGATAGGAGCCCATTGTTTGCTGGTCACCTGGGCTCATGTTCTAGAGGGAGGTATAAAAGGTGGGCACCATCTTAGAACAGTGTTCAGTCAGAAAGAAGAAGTGACAGAGTGGGGGCCTTGGTTGTCGAACGAAGTGTGCCCTCTGCCTCCAGCGTTTTTAGATGGGAATTTTTTTAATAGTTCCGCAACAAGGGCCTTCTGGTACTGCCTCATTTTTGTACACCTGTCCGCCTCAGGAATAAGAGATATAAAGTTCTCCTTGTAGAGTGGGTCTAGAAGTGTTACCAACCAGTAATGACCTAAAATTTTGAGAATGCGAGGGTCATGGGAAAGGCAGCATAACATAAACTCAGCCATGCGTGCCAGACTACTAACAGGCAAGACTTCCGTGTCCTCACCAAGAGGATGACTGACCATGCACTCCTCCTCCTCCTCTCTGTCCTCTGGCCATCCACGCTGAACAGACGGTATGACAGCTGTTCAGATAGCACCGTCTATAGTGCATGAAACTAGTTCCTGTCCTTCCTCCTCCTCCTCTTCCTCATTGTCACCCAATCCACGTTGGGATGAGATGAGGCTTGGCTGTGTGTAATCACCCTGTATGGTTAATTGCTCCATCTTATCATGCTCCGCCTGCAATGCATCATCTTTGATTGTGAGCAGAGAGCGTTTCAGAAGACAGAGAAGCGGGATGGTGATGCTAATTATGGCGTCATCGCCGCTCACCATCTTGGTGGAGTCCTCAAAGTTTTGGAGGATGGTACATATGTCTGACATCCACGTCCACTACTGAGGTCTTATGTGTGGAGTCTGAACTGAATACCGATAGCCTTTTTGATGCTGGTACTCAACAACTGCCCTCTTCTGCTCACAAATCCTTCCCAACATCTGCAATGTAGAGTTCCAACGTGTGGGGACATCACACACCAGTCTGTGAGCCAGAAGCTGCAAACGCTGCTGAAACACTGCAAGGGCGGCGGAAGCTGTAGCTGACTTTCTAAAATGGGCACACAGGCGGCATACTTTAACAAGCAGATCCGGCAGCTCCGGGTAGGATTTGAGTAACCGCTGAACCACGAGGTTAAGCACATGGGCCAGGCATGGAACGTGTGTGAGCTCGCCTCGCCTCAGAGCCGCCACGAGGTTCCGGCCATTGTCACACACGACCATGCCTGGCTGTAGGTTCAGCGGTTTGAGCCACAGATCTGCCTGCTCTTTCAGAGCTGTCCATAACTCTTCAGCATTGTGTGTTTTTTCACCTAAGCATATTAGCTTCAGCACAGCCTGTTGCCGCTTGGCCGAGGCAGTGCTGCAGTGCTTCCAGCTTGTGACTGATGTGGTCATTTCGGAGATAGAGGCCGAGGAGGAGGAGGAGGCTTAGGAGCATGAGGTTCAGGAGCTGTAGACCGTGGGGGCACGGATAATGTTTTGGGACACGTGCTTGTGTAATGTGGGGACGGCACACTGGGAGAAATAGTGGCGGCTGGGGACAGAGTACCGAGGGACTGCCGCCGCCATCAGGTCGCGGAATACTTCTGTCTCCACAAGCCTAAAAGGCAACATTTCGAGCCAAGCAGTCGTGAATTGTGAGAATTTAGTAGTGTGGCCTGTGGGACGTTGGCTGCATATTTGCGCTTGCATTCCAAGGACTGGAGTATGAACAACTGAACGCTGCGCTGGGACAAGGACATGGACGTGCTTCCTGATGCTGCTACTTGAGAGTGTGCAATGACAGGTGCAGGGCAGGAGGCATCTTTGCATGCACTATGGACAGGGGATTGACTTGCATGCACAACAGCAGAAGAAGCAATGGTGCCACCTGTAGACACTGTTCCTGGACCCTGGTGTTCGGCCCACAAAGTCGAGTGCTTTGCTGCCATGTGCCTGATCATGCTGGTGGTGGTCAGGCTGGTCGTTTTGCCACCCCTGCTGATGCTGGTCTGGCTCGTGATGCTAATGGCCTTTTTGGAGTTATCGGCAGAGTCTTTAAAAAACAACCAGACTCGGGAAGACCTAACAGTTGTAGTGGTAACTTACTTCGTGTTGGTGTTACGGGAAACGGTAGCCTGCCTTCTGTCTGTGGCCACCACACTGCTTCTTCCTGCCTGTTGGGGTGCTCTGCCTCCCTCCCCCTGTGTGCTGCTGTCCTTGCTCTGCATGTCCTCCTGCCAGGTTGGGTCAGTTACTATATCATCCACCACCTCGTCTCCCACTTCTGCACCCTGGTACTATTCCTGACTTTCTGCCAATTGTGTCTCATCATCGTCCACCTCTTGTGACAGTTTCCCACCGTCGCCTTCGTGTGACCGTGGCTGCTCAAATATTTGGGCATCGCTACACGTGATCTCCTCTTGCCCCGCTTCAAGTGGACCGGGCGAGAGGCCCGAATCTATAAATGGAAAAGTGAACAGCTCTTCAGATTGTCCAAGTGTGGGATCAGTTGTCTCTGGGTACTCGGCATGGTGGGAGGAAGGAGGATCAGGGTGAGGAATATGAGGTCCAGACTCATGGCTACTGAGACTTGACCGTGTGGAAGACAGGGTGGTGGTGGTGGTGGCTAAGTGACTGGAAGCATTATCCGCTATCCAACCAACAACCTTTTGACACTGATCTGGGTTCAATAGTGGTGTGCTGCGGTACCCTAGAAATTGGGACAGGAAGGTCAGGCGAGAAGATGTGGGTGTTTGATGTGGCACAATTTCGGCTTGCCCACGGCCTTGTCCTCGGCCTCTGCATGCACCACTACCTTCACGTCCAGTTCCCCGTCCCTTGCCACGTGCCTTGCCCATTTTAAATGGAGGATAGTATCTTCCACGCTCACTACAAATGACTGAGTTTGAAGCGAAGTTATATGTGATCGGTGTGATGGAGAAAACAGAGTTTTAAATACCTGGCCTGTAGGTAAGTAGTGTGAACAGCAAACTGCTGTGAATTGCTTCACTGACACACTGAAAAAATGGAGGCCAGAAATGGCAGTATTTTCTGACAATGTATATGTGATCCGTGTGACGGAGAAAACACAGTTTTAAATAGCTGGATTTCTAGCGCTCTAATATGGAAAGGACCTGGCTGTATTCTGCAGTGCCAACAAGCAAATGGCGCAGAAAAAAGGTGTTCTCTGGATTGCTTTATAAGCAAATAATGAGGATTACGATCCAAAGAAAAGTATTCCTGGCCCCTGAGACCTGGGCCTTTGTATAGAAATATCTAACAGCAGCAGAAGGCAGAATTGGAATGGAGCCTCTTGTGCTATATGCACTGCAGTCTGCTATATACACTGCCTGCCTGCCTGCCTATATACACTGCCTGCCTGATATCTCTGCAGATGGATTAGTCCTCAGAAGGACTGTTTGTTGAGATGGATATGTGTAATGTGCGTTTTTTCTCACTACACTACCTAATGCACGATCAAATCTCTCCCTAACGCAGCAGCAGCTCTCCCTACACTGTCTGATCCGGAGTGACTGTGATGAGCATGGCGGCGCCAGGTCAGATAAAGACCTGATGACGCTGTGCGGCCAGCCAATCACTGTAATGCCCACAACCAACATGGCTATGGCATTACAGTGCATGGCAGGCAATCCCTGCATGTTCATTGGCTCTGTAAAGAGCGCCAAACATGCAGGGAGGGGACCCGACTTCCCGCCAGATCAACCCGGAAATACTCGGTGAGCGCAGAGCACTCGAGCAGTGAGATACTCGGGCAAGCACCGAGCAGTAGCGAGCATGCTCGCTCATCACTAGTTGTCATTAAGATTTAAAAAGAGAAAACACAGAAATGTGACAGTAAATGGCTTCACCCAACCAATAACCATGAGTGGAGAAAAAGTGTTTTTATTATCATTAATTTTCTCTGAAACAAGGCCAAGAAAGGAAAAATTCTGCCGGGGTATGTAAACTTTTGAGCAGAACTGTATATGCGCCAGCCCCAGTGTCTCCTATTCTATATACTCCAGCCCCAGTGTCTCCTATTCTATATACTCCAGCTTCTTCTGTGATGTATATGCTCTAGCCCCAATGTATCCTGTGATGAATATACGCCAGCCCCAGTGTCTCCTATTCTATATACTCCAGCTCCAGTGTCTCCTATTCTATATAATCCAGTTTCTTCTGTGATGTATATGCTCTAGCCCCAATGTATCCAATGATGAATATACGCCAGCCCCAGTGTCTCCTATTCTATATACTCCAGCTCCAGTGTCTTCTGTGACGTAGCTAATGTAGCCCTAATGTCTCTTATGCAGAGGCGTCGCATCATAAAGCAGTGAGACACAAGCTCCCTGCCCTATCACTATCTCTTTCATATGCCACAGATCGCCATAGGCCTGCGGTTAACGAGATGTCAGCATACTCACGCAGGTGGCTCGGTGACATCATTGCATCGCTCTGCTCTGCAGTCCCGCCATGGAAGAGGAGACAGAGGCCGTGATGTAGGGAATCAGGATTAAGTGAGAATAAACTTTATTTTTTTAAATGATCGGGCAGTGGAGCCATCCGACTATATATCTGGAGTAGTGGGTCCATCATACTACATATGGAGTAGTGGGGCCATTATACTATATGTATGTGGGGCAGTGGGACCATCATAGTATATACAGGTGCATCTCACTAAATTAGAATATCTTCAAAAAGTTAATTTATTCCAGTTCTTCAATACTGTTTCAGTATGCTCCACAATCATGAGGAAGACTGCTGACTTGACAGATGTCCAGAAGGCAGTCATTGACACACTCCACAAGGTCCTAGAGTTCCAATTTTCATTTGGAAATCAAGGTCCCAGAGTCTGGAGGAAGAGTGGAGAGTCCACAATCCAAGCTGCTTGAGGTCTAGTGTGAAGGCTCCACAATCGGTGATGGTTTGGGGGGCCATGTCATCTGCTGGTGTAGGTCCACTGTGTTTTATCAAGACCAAAGTCAGCACAGCCGGCTACCAGGACATTTTACAGCACTTCATGCTTCCCTCTGCCGACAAGCTTTTTGGAGATGGAAATGTCATTCTCCAACAGGACTTGGCCCCTGTCCACACGGCCAAAAGTACCAATACCTGGTTTACACACAACAGTATCACTGTGCTTGATTGGCAGCAAACTCGCCTGACCTTAACCCCATAGAGAATCTATTATAGAGAATCTATGGGGTATTGTCAAGAGGAAGATGAGAGACACCAGACCCAACAATGCAGATGAGCTGAAAGACAGCTTTTTGTATTGAAGAACTGAAATAAATTAACTTTTTGATGATATTCTAATTTAGTGAGATGCACCTGTATATGGAGCAGTGGGACCATCATGCTTTATATATGGAGGAGTGGGGGCATCATACTAAATATAGAGCAGTGTGTGTGTGTCACCCCAGGCCTGGATGCCACAAACAATAATCTGTTTCTGAAAGCAGGAGGGAGGTCCCCTGGTTAGGGACAATTAGCATACAGCACCTCCTGTCCCAGGCCAGCAGGGAGAGCTGGCTGCCCCTATAAAAGCTGGAACTGGGGGCAGGGTTAGAGAAAACTGGACGACCTAGCTCAGGAGTGAGACTAGTCCCAGAGAAGGAGGGACAGTTCAGCTGTAGCTGAGGAGTCCGTGAGGCAGAGAAGAAACTGCAAGCCAGGGACAGAGGCGACGAGAGCCGGTCCTGGCAGAGAACCAATCTACCGGACATTGGGGTCCGAGGCTGTCAGGGTTACAAGCCCAGCAGCAGAGAACCAACCTGCGAGGGATTTCAGGTCCCTTGGCCTAAGAAGCCTGGAGGCTCTGCCACACAGAGGGACCAGTACATCGAGGAGCAAGCAACAGGTACCCAAGGCCTGAGTCGCAAGCCATACAGGAGAGAAGTACACGGCCAGCTCAAGTACGTGGGCTATTACACCACGAAAAGGGGGATAGTCAGAAAGAGCATAGAGAGAACGGTAGGCCTACACACTCACCCTGACCAGTGGGGCTCGCCCGAATGCTCTCAGACACCCAGGCCCATTCCTAACCGGTACTGTTGGGTCATTAATAATATCTACAATAAAGACCCTGAACTGTTTGAAGCAGACTCTGAACTCTTACTATTGCGGCCAGCACTATCACCCCCAACATCCACCTACACTGCCCTGAGGCTACACTCTTCCCGTGGGGAGTTATCCTACCCTGTGCTGCACACCAACACCAGCCTCAGCGGTCTGCCTTGCAGCGGCGGTTATCTCCAACCGCAATCCACGGGTGGCGTAGTCGGACATTCAAAACACTGATAAATAGACTGCCACCATTTGGTCTGACCACCCTGAGCCACGGGATCGGGTAGCCACTACTACCCCCATCAGCACCGTACACTAGAAGACCCGGTTCCGTGTACCCCACGGCCCAGGGGGCGAGTCAGCTTTGGCGTAGTCGGCAGAATTGTGAGCAACCCGCCACAAACGGGTATTGCGTGCCTGGAAAAGACTCTATACATATCTGAGTGAAGTTTCCCGCCATTCGGGGCCATTTCCCGCCCATCGGAGCCGTTTCCCGCCATCGGGCGCCATCTTCGGGTCGCCGCGCGGGAAGAAGAGGGGCGTGGACGTCCAAAAAGCCCCGCCCTACGCTGAGACGCTGCTCAAGGTCCTGGAAGGAGATCCAGCGGATGCCGACTTCATCACCGAGCAACGCAAGGTCCTCGCCCAGAGCATCGCGAGCGGAGCTGCGGCCTACAGAAGAGGATCGCCAGAAGGTAGGCCACGGTTAACTAGGGGGGAGGAAGATGTCGGACGCGGAGGGACCCTCTACCACCAGCGTAGCCGCTGCAGCTGTGATGCCGTTTTCCATGCCCTATATCCATAGGCGGATTATAATGAGGGCAATCCGGGCGACCGCCCAGGGCCCCGAGCCTGCAGGGGGCCCGCGGCTCCAGGTGGGGTGTCTAATGCCGGATTGCCCTCATTATATGTGCGGGCTGGTGTGTGTGTGTGTGTGGGCAGGTGTGTGTGTGTGTGGGCAGGTGTGTGTGTGTCTGTGTGGGCAGGTGTGTGTGTGTGTCTGTGTGGGCAGGTGTGTGTGTGTGTGTCTGTGTGGGCAGGTGTGTGTGTGTGTATATGTGTGTGTGTGTGTGTGTGTGTGGGCAGGTTAGAAAGTCTTGCCCTGTTGAACACTACACCTGACTTGAGGCCACCACCTCTTGGTTGTCCAATGTTCTTGCTTCTCTAGGGCTCTTCTCAGATATTCATTATACCAGCTCCCCAGAATACCAAAGTTAGGGTGAGTGACCGCGAGCCCTGGTGGTGGTCATAACTGCGGCCACCCAGGGGCAATACTCCATAACAACAATCCCCTGAGGTGGTGTAGGATGTAAGGACCTATTCACACTACATTCAGCGCTGCATTCAGGTCTTTACACAAGGCTTACAACTGAATCCCTGAAATTCAGGATTGTGCTGTCTGAAATGAGACATCTGAAAGCAGAACAAATGGAGCCTAAAGATTCAGACTTTAGCCTCGGTTTGCCTTTGTTCAAATCAATGGCTATGTCAAGGCACATCTGAATGCCATTTTTCAGGGATTTAGATAGAAGCCTGGAAAGAGGAGATGAATGCATTGAAAAATTCAGTGTGAATAGGCCCTTATATCTGGATTCTTGATATTGATGCCACAAGCATTTTACTTGTTTTTAACTTAAAAAAAAAATACACACACACAAATTATACACACACACACACTATACATACACACACACTATACACAAACACACATTATACACACACACACACTATACATACACACACACAGATGTGTATGTGGGCAGGTGTGTGTGTGTGGGCAGGTGTGTGTGTGTGTGGGCAGGTGTGTGTGTGTGTGTGATGTCTGTCTGTTTGTGTGTGTGTGTGGGCAGATTTCATTGTGTGATGTCTGTTTGTATGTATTTTGTGTTTCAAATGTGTTTATGCGTGTCTGTATATGTTTGTGTGTGTGTATGACTGCATGCGGCCTCCTGCTGAGTATAGTTGGCGCCGTGCGGCCTCCTGATGTCTCTGGGGGGGCTCCGTGCAGCCTACCGCTGTGTATAGATGGCTACGTGCGGCCCCCCGCTGAGTATACATGTCGCCGTGCGGCCTCCTGCTGTGTATAGATGGCTACGTGTGGTCTCCCGCTGAGTATAGATGGCGCTGTGCGGCCTCCTGCTGTCTCTGGGGCATCTATACTCAGCAGGAGGCCGTACGTAGCCATCTATACACGTATACTCAGCAGGAGGCCGCACGTAGCCATCTATACGGTGCCATCTATACACAGCGGGAGGCCGCACGGCGCTATCTATACACAGCGGGAGGCCGCACGGCACCATCTATACACAGCGGGAGTCTCAGTGCTTTGCAAGAGCAGTCAATAAATTCTGCTTGACTAATTCTGAGCACCATAAAGTCTGGTTCGCTTCTAACCTGCTGTCTTCATTTTCAGCTTGCTGAATTCTAACTCATTTACTGTCATTCGAGACGATGCCTTTGCTGGTCTCTTTCACCTTGAATAACTGTAAGTGCTCCACTTAATGTCATATTTTTGATTCTGTTCTTCATTTTTTGGCATGTGCAATTGTATGAGCAAGTATTCATATGAATTTATGACCTACTTAAACCTTTGAGGACCTTAAATTTTATTCAATCAAATTTTTTTCCAGTTTAAAACTATGGGACATATATGTGCCTTGGTCCTCAAAGGGTTTTTAAAGGGGCTGCAAACATAAATACAAAAAAAATAATTCAATTAGTGCTTTTTGTGTTCATTTAATTTTTATTTGAAGTCCATTTTTTTATATACCTTGAAATTAAACCCTACCCCATGGAATGAAGCCCTACCTACATGACATCTGAGAGCTACATGGATCCCGCTTGTGAGGTGTCTGTCCGTCACTACTATTCAGTTTTAGGGTCCACTCACTAAGCCATATATTCTCTCATGCAAGAGAATAGGGCCAATTATGCTAATGACACTGGGCTCAAACTCTGTCAGAGCTTCAACTGAGTGTGATCCGATTCTCTCGCAGCACAGATATGGAGAAGATGGAGAATTTAATTTCTCCATCTTCTCCATAGTCTCTGTGAGTGTTCATCGGACTGCACTTGGATGACATCCGAGTGCAGTCCAATGTTTTACGTGCACCCATAGACTTGTATGGGTGCACATGGTCCGAATATCGAATGAGATTATTTTCTCATGCCAATAATCGCACTGTCCCATAGTATAACATAGGGCCGAGTCCTATCCGATAAAAACTAACATAGCATTCGGCTGTGTTATACGACAGTGTGAGCGAGCCCTTAGAGTCAAGGAATATTTACATGCAGATGATGATATTACTCTCCAAGTGTATATTTTTTTAGGCGAGTTCATAGTAAATGTTTTGCATTTTTGACATGTGATCAACTAAAGAACAAGAAAGATTTAGGACCTCGCCTATAGAGAAACGGAAAATAGTTTGGAGGACTTGCATGTCCTTTTTTATTTATTATGAGAAAATCATAAAAGATCCCGTTTTTTAACCATGCTGTGACTTTCTGCTGAGGGAGAGGGAGAGAGCTGCCCTATTCAGAGTCTGTAATAAGACCTGCTGACAAAAGTGTTGAAGATACAGTCTAATGTGAATTAACAATGAAAAAAAGTTAATTTAACAAATGGCTTGTATTTTTTTTAATACAAACTTTTTTGTCTTTACAGCTCCTTTAAAGGGAATCTGTCATCAGGTTTTTGCCACCTAATCTGAGAGCAGCATAATGTAGGGTTAGAGGCACTGATTCCAGTAATGTGTCACTTACTGGGCTGCTTAGTGTTGTTTTGATAAAATCATTGATTTGTCAGAAGGTAATTATCACTAGATGACTAGTAAGTTCTGTAGGACCCCACCCCCATCACTGATCAGTAGATTTCTGTGTACACTGAGCATGGGCAGAAAGCTGCCAATCAGTGGTGTGGGCGGGGCTATACAGAGCGCAGCATTCAGAGAGCTGCTAGATCTGCAGCAGATAAAACGGTGATTTTCTCAAAATGACAAGAAGCAGCTGAAAAAGTGACACATCGCTGGCATCAGGGTATCTGCCCCAATATTGTGCTGCTCTCAGATGAGGCAGCACAATTAATATTATGCCAAATTAATTTCCTGTGAACTATCACATGATCTATCACAGGGGATCATGTGACATGTCACGTGATAAATCAGGTATGTGGAGGGGGCCCGCGCCTTCTAAACTGCCCGGGGCCCTTGCTACTCTTAATCCACCCCTGCCTATATCCCCGGAGCGGCCTGGCTGCCCCAGTATGCCGGCGAGTCGCATACCTTGGGCGACTTTAAAGAAAGGCTGTATAGACTGTTCAAAGTTTATCCCCTGACAGAAGAACAGAAAGTAAGCATACTGATAGGGCAGTTAACTGGTGCGGCCCAGCGGGAGGTAAAGTCTTGGACTGCTGAGGAGAAAAGGACTGTAAGGGGGGTTCTGACCCATCTACGGGACACCTTTGATACCCGTACCTCAGCAGAAATCAAAATGCGGTTCTATGGATGTAAGCAGCGAGCTCAAGATAGCATCCGAGATTATGCCCTAAATTTACAGGAAGCCTTGGGGGCAATTAAGCAAGCTGACCCTGGCAGCGTGCAGGATACAGATAAACTATTGACTGACCAGTTCATAGAAGGTGTGCTGTCCAGCGCCCACAGAACCCAACTGCGCCTCATGGCCCTACAGAACCCCGATTTGACTTTTGCACAGTTCAAAGATAGGGCTAACCGGGTGCTCCGAGAACCTGCACCGGGTGGCGCTGTAGCTTCCCGGCGCCCTGCCATCCCTTACCACCAGGGGGCGGCGCCCTATCCCGCAGACCTTGTGGGGGCTGATGCGCAGGCCCTAAATCCATCCCCGCCTGCAAACCTGCACCATCAGGTCCAAGAACTAACAAAGAGTGTTGCTGCATTGACCAGGACCGTACAGTCGTTACAGATGGACCCGTCAGGACCAATCAAGCTGGCTTCCAGTCCGGAGGATGTCCCGTGGCGTCGACGGAGGAGGATCCCGTCGTTCAGAGGGAGGCCCGCCGATCATTACACTGAGGATGGACAGCCGATTTGCCGTCATTGCAGCCAGCCGGGACACGTAGCCAGGTACTGTACTTTAAATGGGTCCGACCTGGGGCAAAGGGCCAACCCCCAGGCATAAGGTCATCAGACCCATCTAATTGGCGTGATAAGTACGTAGGGGGACGTCCGATTTTACCCGTAGTGCTGGACGGTATCCCCATGAGTGCACTGCTGGACACCGGGTCCCAAGTGACTACCATCCCCTATGTACTTTTCAAGCAGTACTGGAGTGACACTGATATAACTCGTTATCCAGACGATAACTTGAGCATCATCGCCAGCAATGGTCAACCCGTGCCGCAGGTGGGGTTCAGAGAGATGACCATTAAGATTGGTAAAGTTGAACTGCCGGCACAGGGAGTGATCATTGTGGACATTGACCGTCGAGAAAGTCACCCTAAAATAACCTTGGGTACTAATGTGATTGAAAATTGTCTTTCAGAAGTAATTGTAATTTTGCAGCAGGTGGCGATGAATGCGAGCTCCAGCCAACAGAGGGTCCTCCAGAAGGAGATAAGAGCCCTGATGAGATGACAACAGGTAGAACTGTCTGGTGGTGAGATCGGTAGCGTGAGGATGAGCGACCCATTCCCCATTGCCATGCCCCCCAAAAGTGAAATGATCTGGTGTCGGACTGCAATCGGGTTAAGAGGGAGAGACTACCAAGCCATAGTAGAACCCGTGTACTCAGACAGCAGGCCCACCATTTTGACAGCCCAGGGGTGGTCGATGTCCGCCATGGAAGGGTGCCCGTCCGGATCTTAAACATTGGGGAAAGGGAAGTACACTTGCCCCGGTACGCTACACTAGCCAAATTGTATACTGTTGAACACAATGCTGTCAGGGCCATGGAACCCTTGCCTCCATCTCCCCAGGCGGAGGGTAATGGTTCCCAGAAACCCAAGGAGGACTGGTGCCAGAAACTCCACGTGGTTGCTGACTCCACTCCCTTGCACCAAAAACAAGGAGTCTACCGGGTGGTTCAAGAGTACGAGAGAATCTTTAGTAAGCACCCGCTAGACTTCGGCAGAGTGAAAGGGGTAGAACACCACATCCCCACGGGGAGCCACCCACCAATAAAAGAAAGATACAGACCTGTACCACCCCGCACACTATCAGAACGCAAACGGCATGCTGAGAGAAATGAAGGAAGCCGGGGTCATTAGAGACAGTTGTAGCCCCTGGGCAGCCCCCTTGGTTCTGGTAAAAAAGAAAGACTGTACTATGAGAATGTGCGTGGACTATAGAGAAGTCAATCGTATCACCCATAAAGACGCATACCCGTTGCCTAGAATAGAGGAGTCTTTGGTCGCACTAGAATCAGCTAATTTCTTCTCTACTTTGGACCTTACTAGTGGGTACTGGCAGGTTCCTGTGGCAGAGGCTGATAAGGAGAAGACCGCCTTCACCACCCCGATGGGATTAAGTGAATTCAACTATATGCCGTTCGGGCTCTGCAACGCACCCGGGACCTTCCAGAGGCTGATGGAATGCTGTCTAGGGCACCGAAACTTTGAGACCGTCCTACTTTACCTGGACGACGTGATTGTCTATTCGAAGACTTACGAGGACCATCTAAAGCACCTGGCTGAGGTGTTCGAGGCCCTGGCAGGCTTTGGCATGAAAGTGAAACCCTCCAAGTGCCATCTGTTAAAGCCGAGGATACAGTACCTGGGACACGTGGTGAGTGCAGAAGGAGTAGCCCCCGACCCTGACAAAATCACGGCAATAAAGAACTGGCCAAGCCACTCTAACATAAAAGAAGTGAGGCAGTTCCTCGGGTTGGTAGGCTACTACCGAAGGTTCATCCCCAGGTTCACCAAGATGGCAGCCCCTATGCAGGACCTCCTTATAGGACAATCTAAGACCAGAAGCCAAAAGCCACCCTTCAAGTGGGACAAGCCGGAAGAGGAGTCCTTCCTCCAGCTGAAGATGGCCCTCACGGGGGATGAGATCCTGGCCTGCCCTGATTATGGCCAGCCTTTTATCCTCCACACAGACGCCAGTAATGTGGGGCTGGGAGCCGTACTGTCACAGAACCAACAGGGCAGAGAAAGGGTGATCGCGTACGCCAGCCGGAAGCTGAGGCCCACCGAGAGAAACCCGGGGAATTACAGCTCCTTTAAGCTGGAGTCCTTGGCAGTGGTGTGGGCCATAACAGAACGTTTCAAGCATTATCTGGCCTCTGTGAAGTTCACTGTGTACATGGACAACAATCCGTAGACACATCTGGACAATGCGAGACTTGGTGCCCTAGAGCAGCGGTGGATGGCCCGGCTAGCAAACTATGACTTCACCATCAAGTACCGGGCAGGCCGAGCCAATGCCAATGCAGATGCCCTATCGAGAATGCTCCACTTGCCCGATGAGGGAGAAGATCCAGACGAGTTGGAGGAAATAGAGCTCCCTGCATTCCACCGGTACGGGGCCACTCAGTACACCCACCGTGTAAGAGACAAAGACTTGACCACTGTCATGTTCAATCCCTTACCTCACCACGACTGGGCTGAAACGCAAGATAGTGACCCTGCAATTCGCCTGGTGAAAGACCTGTTGACCCAGGCAGACGCTAGCCCTGGCTCGGACGCTCCAGAGGAAGCCAAGCAGTTATGGAAGGAGAAAAGCAGGCTATTCCTCTACGAAGGTAAGCTGTGCAGAAGGCTTGTCAACCACCGGACGCACGAGCTGACCTGGCAGGTAGTGGTCCCGAGACGAGATGCAGCAATGGTCCTGGAGGCCTACCATGACAGAGCGGGACACTTCGGGTGGAAGAAACTGGAGTTCCTACTGAGAGAGCGGTTCTACTGGGTCGGAATGAGAGGGGCCATAGAGAAGTGGTGCAGGGACTGCGGCCCATGTAACCTCAGAAGGAAGGATGGTACCAGCCAGAAGACGCCCTTGATGCCCATTGTCACCAGGCAGCCTCTTGAGCTGGTAGCTCTGGACCATGTGAAACTGGCTCCAAGCCGGTCGGGCTACGTCTATGCCCTGACAATAGTGGACCACTATTCCCGGTTCCTGGTGGTGGTTCCTGTTAAAGACTTGACAGCCCAAACAGCGGCCAGAGCCTTCCAACAACACTTCTGCCGTCCACACGGGTATCCGGAACAGGTCTTGACAGATCAAGGTCCAGAGTTTGAGGCTGAAATCTTCCAGGAGTTCTGCAACCTCTACGGCTGTAAGAAGATTCGGACAACGTCTTACCACCCACAAACCAACGGGCTATGTGAGAAAATGAATAATATCGTCATTGATCTCCTCAAAACGTTGCCCCTGGAAGAACGCCGCCTGTGGCCGGAGAAGCTGCCAGACCTGATAGACTTACACAACCATATCCCGGTGAATGCTACAAATTGCACCCCGGCTTACCTGATGAGGGCAAGACCAGGTAAGCTGCCGATAGACCTGAAGATGGGAGTCCTGACCCCTGAGGACACCTCCCCAGACGCGGACTGGGATACGGAACGGCGGCTACAGTACAAGAAGGTACAGGAGAGTGTGGAGAGGAGTCTGGCTCAAGCGAGAGAAAAGCAAGAGAGGCTCTTCAACCAACAAGCCCCTGCTGGTGCCCTGGAACCTGGTGAGCAGGTCCTGAAGCGGAAGAGAAGGCTTCACAAGCTAGATGGCCAGTGGGAGAGCGACCCGTACACAGTACTGCAGTCCAACCACAACAACCCGAAGGTATGTGTAATTACCAAGGATGGAGGAGAAACCACTAGCACCGTCTCCAGAGACCACCTAAAAAGGTGCCCCAAGCAACTACAGAGTGCAGGAGAAGATCAAGATGACCTTGAACCCGCAGAAGACAAGAAAGAAATGATCAGCACAGTTCTTGGAGAGTTCCCCCGGTCCTGGAGTCGGATAAATGATGCAATAGTGGTACCCGTCCTACACTTCCTTCAACCAACCCAGCAGGAACCTACAGGAGAGCAGGAGGAATCAGAAGACCAAGCAGCCCTAGAGGCAGAAGAACCCATGCCAGCAGCCCAGGAGAGTCAACCCTCTGCTGACAGTGAGCCTGCCATACCTGCGGTAAGCCAAAGGACCCGCAGATAGCTGCCTGCACTGCCTGTAAACCCAGCTAGTAGCTGTACCCTGAATGCTAGTGGGGAAAGTCAGGTTAGACCACCACCAGACAGTGGGTTACGCAGGTCAACCCAGAGCACTAGGGGGCAAATACCAGCTCGCTGGAATATCTAAATGCTGTATATTGTAAATGTTTTATGTTTGTTGCCTGGTTGCTAATTATGCATTTCCAGTCTTTCTAGTTCATAGACCAACAGGTTATGGACACTGAATAGCCGGAACTGTCTTGTAGATAGTTGCACTTGGTGCCCTCTTTCGAAGATGGCCACGGAAGAAAAATCTGTCCGATGTGGCCTCCTTGTGGCCCAAAGTAGAGAGCTCAGCCTTGTCGCCACGCCCAAGGCCAGGAACTTGGGGTTTATGGAAACAGGTCCCCACACCGTGGAAAACTTCACCTTGTTGGGTGACATGGACACCCGGTCACGGAAGCGCCGTGACCTCAAGGACAAAATATACTTATATATATGTTATGTTGTCATTTATACCCTGTATTTGTGTTTCCTGTTTAGTCCGGAGTACTAAATTTTAATAGAGGAGAATGTGTCACCCCAGGCCTGGATGCCACAAACAATAATCTGTGTCTGAGAGCAGGAGGGAGGTCCCCCGGTTAGGGACAATTAGCATACAGCACCTCCTGTCCCAGGCCAGCAGGGGGAGCTGGCTGCCCCTATAAAAGCTGGAACTGGGGGCAGGGTTAGAGAGAACTGGAAGACCTTGCTCAGGAGTGAGACTAGTCCCAGAGAAGGAGGGACAATTCAGCTGTAGCTGAGGAGTCCGTGAGGCAGAGGAGAAACTGCAAGCCAGGGACAGAGGTGACGAGAGCCGGTCCTGGAAGAGAACCAATCTACCGGGCATTGGGGTCCGGGGCTGTCAGGGTTACAAGCCCAGCAGCAGAGAACCAACCTGCGAGGGATTTCAGGTCCCTTGGCCTAAGAAGCCTGGAGGCTCCGCCACACAGAGGGACCAGTACAGCGAGGAGCAAGCAACAGGTACCCAAGGCCCTAGTCGCATGCCATACAGGCGAGAAGTACACGGCCAGCTCAGGGACGTGGGCTATTACACCACGAAAAGGGGGATAGTCAGAAAGAGCATAGAGAGAACGGTAGGCCTACACACTCACCCTGACCAGTGGGGCTCACCCGAATGCTCTCAGACACCCAGGCTCATTCCTAACCGGTACTGTTGGGTCATTAATAATATCTACAATAAAGACCCTGAACTGTTTGAAGCGAACTCTGAACTCTTACTATTGCGGCCTGCACTATCACCCCCAACATCCACCTACACTGCCCTGAGGCTGCACACCAACACCAGCCTCAGCAGTCTGCCTTGCAGCGGCGGTTATCCCTGACCGCAATCCACGGGTGGCGTAGTCGGACATTCAAAACACTGATAAATAGACTGCCACCATTTGGTCTGACCACCCTGAGCCACGGGATCGGGTTGCCACTACTACCCCCATCAGCACCGTACACTAGAAGGCCCAGTTCCGTGTACCCCACGGCCCAGGGGGCGAGTCATGTGCATCAAATTATACATACACATATGGGGCAGTGGGGCTTCATACTATATACAGGTGCTTCTCACAAAATTAGAATATCATCAAAAGTTAGTTTATTTCAGTTCTTCAATGCAAAAAGTGAAACTCCTATATTATATAGAGTCATTACAAACAGAGTGATCTATTATATAGAGTCATTACACAGAGGGATCTATTATATAGAGTCATTACACACAGAGTGATCTATTATATAGAGTCATTACACAGAGGGATCTATTATATAGAGTCATTACACACAGAGGGATCTATTATATAGAGTCATTACACACAGAGGGATCTATTATATAGAGTCATTACACACAGAGGGATCTATTACATAGAGTCATTACACACAGAGGGATCTATTATATAGAGTCATTACACACAGAGGGATCTATTATATAGAGTCATTACACACAGAGGGATCTATTATATAGAGTCATTACACACAGAGGGATCTATTTTAAGTGTTTATTTCTGTTAATGTTGATGATTATGGCTTACAGCCAATGAAAACACAAACGTCATTATCTCAGTAAATTAGAATACTTCATAACAACAGCTTGAAAAATGTTTTTAAAATCCGAAAAGTTGGCCTACTGAAATGTATGTTTAGTAAATGCCCTCAATACTTGTTCGGGCTCCTTGTGCATCGATTACTGCATCAATGCGGCAATGTGGCATGGAGGCGATCAGCCTGTGGCACTGCTGAGGTGTTATGGAAGCCCAGGTGGCTTTGATAGCAGCCTTCAGCTCATCTGTATTGTGGGGTCTGGGGTCTCATCTTCCTCTTGACAATACCCCATAGATTCTCTATAATAGATTCTCTATGGGGTTAAGGTCAGGCAAGTTTGCTGCCATTCAAGCACAGTGATACTGTTGTGTGTAAACCAGGTATTGGTACTTTTGGCCGTGTGGACAGGGGCCAAGTCCTGCTGGAGAATGACATTTCCATCTCCATAAAGCTTGTGGGCAGAGGGAAGCATGAAGTGCTGTAAAATGTCCTGGTAGACGGCTGCGCTGACTTTGGTCTTGATAAAACACAGTGGACCTCCACCAGCAGATGACATGGCCCCCCAAACCATCACTGATTGTGGAGACTTCACACTAGACCTCCAGCAGCTTGGATTGTGGCCTCTCCACTCTTCCTCCAGACTCTGGGACCTTGATTTCCAAATGAAATGCAAAATTTACTTTTCATCTGAAAACAACACCTTGGGCCACTAAGCATCAGTCCAGGTCTTTTTCTCTTTGGCCCAGATAAGACGCTTCTGGCGTTGTCTATTGGTCATGAGGGGCTTGACACAAGCAATGCGACACTTGTAGCCCATGTCCTGGATACGTCTGTGTGTGGTGGCTCTTGAAGCAATGACTCCAGCAGCAGTCCACTCCTTGTGAATCTCCCCCAAATTTTTGAATGGCCTTTTCTTAGCAATCCTTTCAAGGCTGCGGTTATCCCAGTTGCTTGTGCACCTTTTTCTACCACACTTTTTCCTTCCACGTCCATTAATATGCTCGGATACAGCACTCTGTGAACAGCTGCTTCTTTAGCAATGACCTTTTGTGGCTTACCCTCCTTGAGGAGTGTGTCAATGACTGCCTTCTGGACATCTGTCAAGTCAGCAGTCTTGCCCATGATTGTGGAGCCTACTGAAACTGACTAAGGGACCTTTTTAAATGCTTAGGAAGCCTTTGCAGGTGTTTCTTGTTAATTCTAATTTACTGAGATAATGACTTTTGTGTTTTCATTGGCTGTAAGCCATAATCATCAACATTAGCAGAAATAAACACTTAAAACAGACCACTCTGTTTGTAATGACTCTGTATAAAATATGAGTTTCACTTTTTGGATTGAAGAACTGAAATAAATTCACTTTTTGATGATATTCTAATTTTCTGAGAAGCACCTGTATGTAGCAGTGCGGCAATTATACTATATACAGTCAGGAGTATAAGTACTTGATACACTGACAATTTCGAAAGTTTTTCCACCTACAAAGAATGAAGAGGTCTGTTTTGTTCTACTTAACTGCTGCAACTTGGACCTTTAACAGGATTTATATTTCACCTATGAGAAAGCATACTATGTGTATTTGGCAGATTAACTCAGGCATGTTTATGATAAACTGAATACCTGGATTGGAGTCCTATTTGTATACAGAATATTGACTATTAATGCTGGCAGAGTAAGTCTTAGGCTATATTCACACTAGGTGTTTTTTTTCTGCAGCAAAACATAATCTCTTGGCAGGAAAGAAGTAGCGTCAAAAACGCAGGTTTTGGTGTGTTTTTTTGCAGTGGTTCTTGGTGCATTTTTGGTGCGTTTTTCAGGATCCCAAAGTTCAGCTTTGCTTCCACCATAGACACATGAAAACAGGTCACCATTGCAAGACATATGTTCATGAAAAAGTACACATTACAAATGTAACAGGGGGGTGGGCTGAATTGGTCTGGAATGGTTTATCTAAGACCCTGGCAGTGCATTGAATTTGTAGGACACTATTTACTTTCACATTATGGTTTGCCATTGAGTTGCTCAGGCATTGTTCATTTTCACACCTCCCTGGGCCACACGTGTTGTTCAATCTCACACCTAGCTCAACCAATGTTTACTTTGTAGGCATCACTAATTTAATTAAACTGTAATAATCCAAGCTGCTATCTCAGGTGACCAAGACAAGATGGTTTAAACTTGGGAAAATCACAAGAATAAATGTGTGTCACATACTTGCTTTTTTCACTAAAAACGCAGCAAAATGTTCACACTAGGCTTTTTTTCAGCATTTTTTTCCACCACCCTTTTTTTTAATGGGTGAAAAACGCTGAAACAAGTGACATACTCTATTGCAAAAAGCCATGGAAAGCACAAAATACTGAGGACAAATAAGCAAGCTTTGTGCATGAGATTTCGGAAATCTCATAGACTTTGTTGGTACTGTAAAACGCAGCTGAAAATTTGCATAAAAAAGCCCGCTAAAAAAACGTCTAGTGTGAATATAGCCTTGTATAACAGTTCGCCAATGAGTTAGGATATATGACCACGATGCAGAAATGCTGCGGATTTTTCCTAAGCGTTTCTGCATCTCCCTGGGTTGTCAAGCGCTTTGCCAAGTGATTTTAGCATCACTTGGAAAAGTGCTTGACAACTTGGTCACACTATATAATTCCATGCAACCGGCATTGATTTATATAGTGTGACCAAGTTACAATGCTGCAAATGCAGCATCAATAATAAAAAAAAAGAATAATAATGGTGAAAAATAAAAAAAAAACATTATACTCATCTTCCGATGGTCCTCGATCTCCTTCTCCGGTGCGTCCGGTGTCTTCGGCAGATCACGGTGCTGTAAAAGGACCTTCCATGACGTCATTTAGTCATGTGACAGGTCACGCGACCGCCGATGTCAGCGGTCGCGTGACCTGTCACATGACTAAATGGCGTCATGGAAGGTCCTTTTACCACCGCGAGCAGCCGAAGAGCCAGCAGCACCGCCGGGAGCAGACAGGGGCCATCAGAAGGTAAGTATATGTTTATTTTTTATTTTAATTCTATTTTAACTACAGGTACTATGGTACCCGGGTCTGGAGGAGAGTCTCTTCATCTCCAGACCCGGGTACCATCCACGCATTGAGTCGCATAATATCCACATGTGTATGTGTAGTCATGCGGATGTTATGCGTTCCAATGCAAGTCAATGGCGGCTAAATCGCAGCGACTCTGCAAAATTAAAGGACGTGCTGCGGATTTTTCCGCAATGATAATCCGCAGCGGAAATCTCCGCGGCATGTGCATAGCACATGCGGATTATCATTGGGGACCATTGCAGACCTATCACCAAGCGTTTTTTAAGTGTTTCCGCGGCGGAAGTTACGCTGCAGAAACGCCTAAAAAACGCATAGTGGGCACACAGCCTTAAAAGTTCTATGGTGAAGAAAAACACGTGAGATAATAAATGCGAAATATACAATATTTCCCATAATATGACTGAGGATATCTTTAGGGTGTATTCACTGTTTTTTCTTCTGCAGCAAAAATGCTGTGTTTTACAGTACCATCTTAGTGAATGACATTTCTGAAATCTCATTCACATGCCGTTTTTTTTGCATTTTTTTTTAATCTGCAGCTTGTCAAGTCTTTCAGAGGTTTTGCAGCATTTTTCACCCATTCAAATGAATGGAAAAAAAACACAAGTAAAAACACCTGAATTTTAAGCAGCGTTTTTCCTGCCACCTTTGATTTTTGAGGTAGAAAAAAAATGCTGCCAAAATCCAACTTGTGAACACACCTTTATCCTGGTTGTGTTCTAATTGGATATAAAATAGAACGGTCATGATAACATGGGTAGTTAATTGTATGGTGTTTTCACTTTATATAATACCAGGCCGCATTCTATTTGCCCAGAGCTGCTCCGTGAAGATTCTATCACAAGATTCCGTGATGACATCACAGGTGATGGTGACATCACTGTTCACAGTCGCTATATATACAATGCACATAGGCTCACCCGTGCCTTTCTTGGCTCTATAGTGACTGATAGCACTTGCAGTTTTTCACTATGGCTGGAATTGTTTTGGACATTCCTCAGGTAAAAGCACTATTGTTGATCCTTATGATCAATCGTCCTAACAGTGTGCTTCTACCACCCGATGGCGTCCTCAGCTTCACTCACCGGCTGGTGATGGAGCTAGTAAAGGATTGCCTGACCAAACACCGACAACGTCGTCTAACGTCAGACTATCTGACGGATTTACTTCAGAACATCAGGACATTACTACACCAGGTAAGTGGCGGACACTCTGCACAGAACATCTCAATATTAACAGATAATAATGGAGGGATAGAAGCTTTTTCTTCTAATATATCGTATTTTGCAGACCATAAGACGCACCAAAAATTTTTGGGAGGTAAATAGGAAAAACATTTATTATAATAAAATGGGGGTCTGTCTTATAGTCCTGTCTTATAGTCCGAATTTTCGGTTGCTTACTGAGGGGGGTGGTGGCAGTGGAGCGAGGTCACAGGAGGCAGAGTCGCTGCTGCAGGAAGTTGGCAGTAGGAGTGGGGCACTGCTGCGGGCCCCAAGCTGGGAGGAGCGGGGTGTCCAGAAGGTGCGAGGCTGCGGGCCCTGGGCTTCAAGGAAATGTTAGCGGTAATTCAGGAGGGGAGGCCCTGCTCTGCTTATTGATTTCTCTGCAGTGGGCTTCAAGAAGTAGGCTGCTGGAGATTGCCAATACGCAGATTGAGATCTCAGCTCCTCATTGAGCTGAGATCTAAATCTGCACATGCACTGCCTCCAGCGGCTATTTGCCTGAAGCCCACCGCCAGAAATTCAATGGACAGAGCGGGGACTCCCCTCCTAAATCACCGCTAACATTTCCTTGAAGCCCAGGGCCCGCAGCCTCGCACCTCCTGGATACCCCGCTCCTCCCAGCTCGGGGCCCGCAGCAGCGCCCCACTTCTACTGCCGGCTTCCTACAGCAGTGACCCTACCTCCTGTGACCTCACTCCACCACAGCCACCCCCCTGGTAAGCTACATTCAGACAATTATTATTATTAATAATCTGTCTGATATGCTGGGGTGGAGAGTTCCAGAGTAGGGGGGATGCACGGGAGAAATCTTGTATGCGATTGTGGGAAGAGGAGATAAGAGGGGAGTAGAGAAGAAGATCTTGTGAGGATCGGAGGTTGCGTGCAGGTAAGTACCGGGAGACTAGGTCACAGATATATGGAGGAGACAGGTTGTGGGTGGCTTTGCATGCCAAGGTTAGGGTCTTGAACTGGAGTCTCTAGGTAATGTGGAGCCAGTGAAGGGATTGGCGGAGCGAGGGGAAAAGCCAGGGAATAGCGGGGGGACAGGTGGATTAGTCAGACAGCAGAGTTTAGGATAGATTGGAGGGGTGCGAGAGTGTTAGAAGGGAGGTCAAAATTTTTGGAAAAAAAGGCATCTTATAGTCCAAAAAATACGGTAAAACACAACGAGTCCCCAAATACAGTATGTAGTCATTGTATCTGCAGACAGAGAACCGATGTCACATACAATTTCCGCCTCCATTCTGACCGCTCTCATCTCAAAATTCTCCTTTCCATTTTTCCTTCTTTATAGGCTGAAGAAAGATCTCAGACTGAAGATTTGGCTGTCTTTAAAGAACTGGCCGAAAAAGTCCTGTCTATACTAGAACGCTCATTGGAACGCCCGGTAAGGATCAATATTAATAGACGTATCTTAATCCACCGTATCTGAGGAGACTTTCTGAGAAAAGGTCTGAAGATGGCGCGGGATTTGTATCGTTACAATTGGTGCATTTGTAAATGTTGGTTTAGTCCTTCATGATTTATGTATTTGGTGATTTAGTGAAATCTTCCACATATTAATTATATATATTATATCTATCAGGAAACAACAGGAGGCGACGCCAAATATGGGCAAAATGTGACCCCGAAAATCCCTGACCCTAATAGGAGTCAGCCGGAGCTGAACAGCGATCTGATTACAGGTGAGCGATCACCCGACCTTCTCCAAGGAATGTCCAGATATTACAGAGGACGGAGGATAATGTTAGATTTACTCTCTACTCTGTGTAATGGGAACCTGGCAGCACATTGTTACATATAGAAGTAGTGATGTGACGGTATAGGCCATTGTCCCCTAATAATAATTGTTTGTAGAAATCCAATGTGCCAGTCAGGAGAAATGTAAAGTAGACACCATATACAAATCAGAATGGAAGTGCACTGGGGGCGTGAAAGAAGAAATCCAAGTGCAGTGACACGCCCCCAGTGCACTCCCAGGCTAATTTGCAAATCTCTCCTATGTTTCAGCTCTCTTACCATCACTCGTATGTGCAGCGTGGGTGGGGGGTTCCTCATTCATGTGATGGAGGGTCCATTCTGCAGTGCTATAGCAAGTAACATGAAATAAATTAAATTTAAATTGCATTACTGCTCTAGAAAATGGGAAAAAACTAAGATACTGAGCACATAATTTGGCCAATTCATGAAAGCCCAGCAGCCAATGACAAGGCGATCTTTTTGTTGGAATCCTCTCCTAATGTGAATCCTCTCCTAGGCTGAAGCCTACATTTATATGGGTAGGTAGGATCCTGTTGTAATTAAAACCACCCCGGGCTGATGGGTGGAGATAGGTTCCCAGCAAAAAAGGTCGCCTTGCCATGACTGCTGGGCATGCACCGAGCAAAAGAAGGTCGCCTTGCCGTGGCTGCTAGGCATGCACCCAGCAAAAGAAGGTCGCCTTGTCGTGACTGCTGGGCATGCACCCAGCAAAAGAAGGTCGCCTTGTCATGACTGCTGGGCATGCACCCAGCAAAAGAAGGTCGTCTTGCCGTGACTGCTGGGCATGCACCCAGCAAAAAAAAAGGTCACCTTGCCGTGGCTACTTGGCATGCACCCAGAAAAAGAAGGTCGCCTTGCCATGGCTGCTGGCCATGCATGAATTGGCCAAATTATGCGCTAAGTATCTTCCTTTTATCCTATTTTCTACAGCAATAATGCAATTCAAATTTCATTTATTTCATGTTTACATGCTATAGCGTTACAGAGTGCAACTTTGTTAGTTATGTATTTGGATGGCTACTCTTAGTATGCACCTGTTCACACCCATTTTCTTTTCGGAAGTGATGGTCAGTCTTTTGTTATTTATAAAGGGGTTCCTCCATCATTTACATTACATTTATCTATGGATTCCCCGTATATTCTCATATTTAGAATCCCCATATAACGAGTATTAATCCCATTTACAGACATCTTGTCATTTCTCCGTTATGTTGCTGTATTATCTATGTAGGAATAATATCCTCTAATACATTTCATTTCTTCATCATTATTTTAGAAACAACTGAGCTGTCGAATCCTAACAATGGAATTAGTGAGATCCCGGAGATCCAAGAATCCGTAAGTATCATAGAGGGGGATGCGTGTGTGTCATCAGATCATGGGGCGTGAATGACTCGTCCAGTATTATCCCCCATACAACCATGGGACGTCTCTATTCTAAGTGTAGATGACCCTATGGTGTTAATTACATTTGAATTACAGGGAATCTGTCACCAGGTTTATGCTATTTGGTCTGAGAGAAGCATGATGCAGGGACAGAGACCCTGATTCCATGTGTTGATTACTTTACTCGGTGGAGCAGTTGTGATAAAATCACTATTTTTTTCTGCTGCAGAGCTCTGAATGCTGAGTCTTGTATAACCCCGCCCACACCATTGATTGGCAGCTTTCTGTGTACACTGTGCATAGGCAGAAAGCTGCTAATCAGTGGTGGAGGCAGGGGTACAGAGCAATAGGACTACCTGGCTAGACAGATAGTTTTCTAGTGATAATCTACTGATTTTATTGAAACAGCCACACACAGCCTAGTAAGTAACACATCACTGGAATCAGGGTCTCTGCCCCTACATCATGGTGCTTTCAGAATACATAGCAAACACATGGTGACAGATTACCTGTAAGTCCTCCTCTGTGTGATCTCCCACATTATCCATAATGTTATAGTAATGTATGATGACCGTTGCAGGGCGGCTCCAGGATTTCGTGGGCCCTGGGCGAAAGAGTCTCAGTGGCCCCTTTAACACATACCACGATTCATGATGCACAGATACCGCAGATAAATATATATATATATATATATATATATATATATATATATATATAGTACAAGCCCGAAGATTTCACTTCTTACATTACATGAGCAATATCTATTGTAAATTCCACAATAACTCAGAAAGCAGCGAATCCTCACAGCTCACAGTGCAGACCGGACAGTAATGTCCTCCACACAGTATAATGGCACCACATAGTCCTCTATACCGTATTATGAGCTCCATATATTGCTCCATATAGAATAATGGACCCCATAAAATGCTCCACGCAGGCTGTGCCCCCATATAATGCCCCATGCAGGCTGTGACCCCACACATAATGCCCCATGCAGGCTGTGCCCCCCACATAATGCCCCATGAGGGCTTTGACCCCCCACATAATGCTCCATGCAGGCTGTGACCCCTACATAATGCCCCATGCAGGCTTTGACCCCCCACATAATGCCACATGCAGGCTGTGCCCCCCCCCATAATGCCCCATGCAGGATGTCCCCCTCCCACATAATGGCCCATGCAGGATGTCATCCCCCATATAATTCCCCATGCAGAATGTCCCTCCCACATAATGCCCCATGCAGGCTGTGCCCCCCACATAATGCCCCATGCAGGCTGTGCCCCCCCACATAATGGCCCATGCAGGATGTACCCCCCATATAATTCCCCATGCAGGATGTCCCCTCCACATAATGCCCCATGCAGGATGTCCCACCCCACATAATGCCCCATGCAGGATGTCCCCCACACATAATGCCCCATGCAGGATATCCCCCCCATATAATGCCCCATGCAGGATGTCACCCCCCCATATAATTCCCCATGCAGGATGTCCCCCCCACATAATGCTCCATGCAGGATGTCCCACCCCACATAATGGCCCATACAGGATGTCACCCCCCATATAATGCCCCATGCAGGATGTCACCCCCCCATATAATGCCCCATGCAGGATGTCCCCCCAACACATACTGCCCCATGTAGGATGTCACCTCTCACCCCATATATTGCCCCATGCAGGATGTCACCTCTCACCCCATATAATGCCCCATGCAGGATGTCACTTCTCCCCCCATATAATACCCCATGCAGGATGTCACTCCCCCCAAATAATGCCCCATCCAGGATGTCACCCCCCATATAATGCCCCATGCAGAATGTCACCTCTCACCCCATATAAAGCCCTATGCTGGATGTCACTTCCCCCCCCATATAATGACCCATGCAGGATGTCACCCCCCTATATAATGGCCCATGCAGGATGTCACCCCCCTATATAATTCCCCATGCAGGATGTCCCCTCCACATAATGCCCCATGCAGGATGTCCCACCCCACATAATGCCACATGCAGGATGTCCCCCACACATAATGCCCCATGCAGGATATCCCCCCCACATAATTCCCCATGTAGGATGTCACCCCCCTATATAATGGCCTATGCAGGATGTCACCCCCCATATAATTCCCCATGCAGGATGTCCCCTCCACATAATGCCCCATGCAGGATGTCCCACCCCACATAATGCCCCATGCAGGATGTCCCCCACACATAATGCCCCATGCAGGATATCCCCCCCACATAATGCCCAATGTAGGATGTCACCCCCCATATAATTCCCCATGCAGGATGTCCCCCCCACATAATGCTCCATGCAGGATGTCCCACCCCACATAATGGCCCATACAGGATGTCACCCCCCATATAATGCCCCATGCAGGATGTCACCCCCCCATATAATGCCCCATGCAGGATGTCCCCCCAACACATACTGCCCCATGTAGGATGTCACCTCTCACCCCATATATTGCCCCATGCAGGATGTCACCTCTCACCCCATATAATGCCCCATGCAGGATGTCACCCCCCATATAATACCCCATGCAGGATGTCACTCCCCCATATAATGCCCCATGCAGGATGTCACCCCCCATATAATGCCCCATGCAGAATGTCACCTCTCACCCCATATAAAGCCGTATGCTGGATGTCACTCCCCCCCCCATATAATGACCCATGCAGGATGTCACTTCTCCCCTCATATAATACCCCATGCAGGATGTCACCCCCCTATATAATGCCCCATGCAGGATGTACCCCCCATATAATGCCTCATGTAGGATGTCACCTCTCACCCCATATAATGCCCCATGCAGGATGTCACTCCCCCCATATAATGCCCCATGCAGGATGTCACTTCTCCCCCCCATATAATACCCCACGCAGGATGTCCCTACCTCCCCCCCATATAATGCCCCATGCAGGATGTCACTTCTCCCCCCATATAATGCCCCATAACTCCATACATAAAAAAAAAAAATCAAATGCTCACCTCACTGCTCACCAGCTGTGGAGAGGTAAGTATTGTGCCGGCCGTGGTCCAGGGCAAGCATTGGGGGGGGGGAGCAAGGCCCACTAGCTGGCGCTGGCACCGCTCTCCTCTGCTCACCGGTCCCATAGCACGCCAGGGTGCCCGACAGCAAGTGGCCCCTCGCCTACTCAGGGCCCCGGCACTTGCCTGGGTGTGCTGGGTGCTAGCGCCGGGTCTGCCCAGCGTCCGGTTTGTATCCTCCCAACATCATATCAGTGTAAATCATCTGGGACATAATATGGGGGGAGAAGTTTTTGCATCTGTAACTTTTTTCCTGCATCTTCAATAAATCAGTATTATTTCTTATTCTTTTATAGAGCGTGATGGATTCATTGGTTCCGGCGAGAAAGCCGCATATGAGCGACTATGAAACTTCCAAACTCATCAGCAGTGGAAATTTTGGGTGAGATTTCTGTTGCCATAATCCACATTTCTCAGGGTTCCCTATGACAATGCTTCTGCCCCTGCTCTCTGCCATTCAGTGTTATCATAGGGAAATTATATGATCTGTAGCAAATCAAACTGTAAGGAAAGCGATTTAAATAATATAATTACATATAATATTATTACATTCGCCTGTGCTAGACCCTCATCTGTTCTTATGCTGCCTCCTCCACCTGAGCTTTTCTGCTCTCCACTCTGATCTTTGTTTTGATGGGGGGGCTCCATTATGAAGCTGATCAGAGAAGTTGGCTACACATGGTCACATGAAGGGTGACACTATATTGACGTCAATGACATCTACACCCTCCACCATGACCATGTGGGCCCAATCACTGGCCTCAGCAGCAGAAGAGAGCCCTGGAGCACATTCATTTTGGACCAATTTTATTTGCACTAAATTGTATTTGGTCAGTTATAGCGAATCTGCCCAAAGAGAATTTCGATAGATTCTCGTATCTATAATGTGACCTGGGTGATGGCTCCGGCAGAAGTGGCATTGTGGAGACCTCCAATAGGTGATCTATGTAGTGCTATTTTATGTATTTCTAGATGTGGATTTATAGTGGTGGCCAGACTTCTAGTATTAAACATATGCAAATTGTCTCTTCAGAGAGGAAGCAAACTAGAACTCCACCTATAGGAAGTAGCAATCCTAAAAGTCAATATCGACCCTTTAACAAGCCTTGTCACATGACTTAGGATAATAGCCAAAACCAAAATCTCAATTTGCAGGAACTGTGTTCTGGGGTACTGCCCCTCTTCAGTGCAAAGTGTGAGATATGGTTTGACTGGGTGAGAGGTGTCTGACCGATATCCAAGGGGTTGACGTTTCTCCTTGCGGACATGAGGAGACTTTTAAGCCGCAATGCTCCTCTGGGAAATAGGATTGCTACTTCCTATAGGTGGCACTAGGGTGTTAGTTCTTTTCCTCTCTGAAAAGAGACAATTTGCATATTTCCCAGAAGAGCATTGCAGCTTAAAAGTCTCCTCACCTTGACATGTTTAACATGGCTTTTTCCGCAAGGAGAAACGTTACCGCTTGGATCCCGGTCAGATGCCTCTCACCCAGCCAAACCATATCTCACACTTTGCACTGATGAGTGCTTGTACCCCAAAACATAGTGTCCGAAAATTGAGATTTTGGTTATGGCTATTATTCCATGTCATATGATAAGGCTCGTTAAAGGGTCGATATTGACTTTTAGGATTACTACTTCCTATAAGGGGCACTAGAGTTCTAGTTCTCTTCCTCTCTGAAGAGACAATTTGCATATATCCCAGAGGATCATTGAGGCTTAAAAGTCTCCTCACCTTGACAAGCTTAACATGTCACTCTCCGCAAGGAGAAATGTTACCCCTTGGATACCAGTATTAAACATATAATGATTTCTATAGATGGATTATTAATAAGGATTTATTATAACCGATGGATTCTCCTTCTCTCCAGGGCCGTCTACTTAGTGCATCATAAAGACTCACACCAGACCTTTGCTATGAAGAAAATGGCTAAGCGGAACCTAAATACTGCACAGAGATTGGAATGGGCCTTTCTGGAGAGGGACATCTTAACATTTGCTGATTGTCCCTTTGTGGTCTCCATGCTCTGCTCCTTTCCAACTAGATCTCACCTGTGTATGGTCATGGAGTATGTAGGAGGTAAGACACATCTATTGTATTATATTCAGCCCATGTCTGCTTTCATCTTATCACTGCTCATATCATTAGGACATTGTTGGTTACATCCCCACAGAGCATTTACTATAGGTTATCTATTACCAAGATGCTCGTAAATTCATTGATCTTGGTGCAGGGGCGCTATGGGGCTCATCAGTCGGAGGGGGTCTGTCGACGCTCGGCAGTGGGCAGCATCCCTCCACCTGTCATCACAATTTCAGCGTTTTTGCTTCTTCAAGGAGGTGGGGCTGGTGGGGGCAAAAATACTGAGTAGGTGGCTAGTAGGGGCCAAAATACTGAAAGGGGGCCGTATGACTAGATATGGGGGGACTGTGAATGCTGAGTGGAGGTCATCATATTAAGTGGGGTGCTGTGGGGGTCCTCACTCTATATGGAGGCCCCCATTCTGTGTGGGGACATCATACTGAGTGGGGAGTTATGCGGACCATTATATTGTGTGAGGGACTGTGGGAACCATTATCCTGAGTGGGAGGGTTGCTGTGGGTGCCAACACACCGAGTAGGGGGTTGTGGCTGGCCTCCTTCTAAGTGGTGGCCTCCTTAGGAGGATTCACTGTGGGGATACCATACTCATTGAGTGTGGGTGTGGGCATTTTTGGGAGCATCATACTCTAAAATGGCCATAAAAGTTGTATTGCTGGTGAGAACACCAAGCTGCTTCAACAGGGATATAAATATATTTCTTTTTTATTTTTTAGGGTGGGGGGCAATTACAACTTTTGATATGGGGTCTTGTGATTTCTATGTACGCCACTATCTGTGTGATCTCCCCAGGATGTTTCCGCTCACTGCTCATTATACATCATGGTTATCTGCTCGTGGTATATCATGGTTATCTTCTGTATAAACCCCTCACCGGTCATATTTCCTTTCTTCTATAGGTGGAGACTGTGGGACCCTTTTAAGCACCAGGGGTCCTTTCTCTGTCCCCATGGCCCGCTTGTACTTTGCAGAGGCGGTACTTGCCGTGGAATACCTGCATAGTTACGGTGTGGTGCACAGAGACCTGAAGCCGGAAAAGTAAGTGCCCCCGTAGTATAATAAAGTGGGGAAAGTTGTCATTTATTATCATTCAGTCTGTGAGGCTAAAACCATCTTCTCTTTTGCAGCCTCCTGATTACATCTACTGGACATATTAAAGTTACCGATTTTGGGATTTCAAAACTTGGTCTAATGATACCGAAAACCAACACCTACAAGGAATTAGCAGTGGACATCTCCAGAGAGTTCCAGGACCGTGAGGTCAGCATCACCTACAAGAACTTAGCTTGTTATTTGCAAATCTCATCACACTATTGTCTCTTCTCTACGTTCTTCCTTTCTAGAGAACTTTTCCACTAATATTTTATCTTCTGCATTGTGTTTTAACGATGATATCTTGTCATAATAATTGTTTCATCGATTCTCATCTCTATGTTCTGTTGGTTTCCAGTTCTGTGGCACCCCATGTTACATAGCCCCAGAGATCATCCTGAAAGAAGGCTATGGAAGACCTGTTGACTGGTGGTCATTGGGGATCATCCTGTATAAATTCCTGCTGGGATGTGTACCATTTGATGCTGATTCCCTCACTGAGCTTTATAAAAGGGTTGTCATTGGTGAGTAGAATAATCCGATCATTGCGTTGATTGGTTACATTTGTTTAGTTATTTCCTTTGCTTTATGTTACAGTCCAGTAAAGAGGTTTTATTTTCTTTAATTTTCTATGTAACAGGAGAACTAATTTGGAATTGTGATCGCGCTCCACCCCTGGATGCTCAGAATCTCATCACTGAGCTGCTCAGAAGAAATCCTGTGCGTAGACTTGGGACAGGTAACAGATATACTAGTATTAATATTCCCTTATTAGACCAAGGAAATATCGCTCATGTCCATGAAGATCAGCATTTCTCTATCAGCTCATCTACTGTATTTCTAGTTCTCCACACTAAGACTTTCAGTTTATTTCCTTCATGTCGGCTCAGTTTTGTCATTAGTTCAGATTACGATAAACTGTTCAGATATGGAGCCATCCCTGACTATGTCCACATCACTCTTGTTTTTCTTTTTCTAGGAGGAGCATTTGAGATCAAGGTTCATCCATTCCTGAGTGACTTGGACTTTGACAACATTCTGAGCCAGGAGCTGGAGTATGTTCCTCAGCTTGTTTCAGACGCAGACACCAGCTTATTTATCAGTAAGTAGAAGGAGACGTCATCTAGACTAAGCGACTGTTTGTCTCATCTTCCCTAATATGTGATCATCTGTTCCCATTAATATTAGTGATAAATAGTGACTGTGTTATACTGACAACCTCTAATAATACTTCATTACCTATTTCTTGTAGATCATTCTGATATAAACAAACATCTTGTCTCAAAGGATGAGGAAGGCACAAGTGAGAACAATGAGAGCCTTGACTTCCAAAATTTTACGTCATCTTCTGAAAAGCTTTGTAAAGTAAGTATGTGATTAATAAATCCAAAATATGTAAAAAAAAAATAAAAAAAACTCTAAAAGTACATAAAAAAAATATTTTATATCTTATTTTTATCCGTATTTAGCTCTGTACCATCGCTACCAGGATGATGAACAATGAGGATCCCAATGCCCCTCCAGAGTATACACAAGAAACCAACACAAACATCTCAGAAATGTGAGTAGATTAGAAAGGGTCATTACTGGGAGTTCCAGGCTGATCTATGTACACAACACCAAATATAGGACATAAATAACAGAATATCAAATGCAGCATTCACCGCTTCATGGTTAACGGTCATTGTACTTTTGGCTTCAGAAAATGCAGAAGATAACAGCCCATAATTGTGGAATATCATGCATTTTTAGCACTGCCTACTCTGTAGGAGAGCTGTAGTATTACTTGCCAGACATTCTTGTAGTTGTGTTCTGATCCATGGAAGGTAGTTTGGAGCAGAAAACCTTCCCCACTATGACAGTCATATGTCCTATTAGGCCTTATAGTCAGTGTTCTTATAGTGAGACAACCCATTTTATACTGTGTTTACTTACGATTCACATGTTTTTCTTCTTCAAACAGGCAGAAAGTATCTGTTCCTGTATGTAATACAGACGATGCTGTTACCATCTTGCCACCCTCGTCCCCATTGCCAGGTATGTACATGTCTATAGCACCAACAATGTGAATGTTGACTTCAAGGCTCAAATATTTCCACATGGTTTTTCTGGTCTACTATGTTATCCATGTTTCATGGATCTCAGCTATGTTGACCATGGGTTCGTACTGTATCCCTATTTCCCTAATTTTGTACAGGAGTTTTTTTTCATGTATTCTGTATATTACGTTGTATCATCTAGTAACCTAGTGAGATATAGCGACTGTGTTATACTGACACCCTCTAACAATCCTTCCTTACCTATGTCTTGTAGATCACTCAGATGAAAACAACCATCTAATCTCAGAGGATAAGGAGGGCACAAGTGAGGACGATGAGAACTTTATCTTCCGAATATTTGCATCATCATCTTCTGAGAGGCTTTCTAAAGTAAGTATGTGATCGATAAATCCAAAATATGTACAAAAAAGGATCTACAAAATTAAAAAGTATATATATTTAATAACTTATTGTTATCCACATTTAGCACTCTACCACCACTAACGGGATGGTGAACAACGAGGATCCCAAGGCCCCTCCAGAGTGTACACCAGAATCCAACACAAACATCTCAGAAATGTGAGTAGATTATGGGGTCATTACTGGGAGCTCCAGGCTGATATATGTGCACAACATCAAATATAGGACATAAATACCATAATATCAAATGCAGCATCCACTGCCCCATGGTTATGGGTCATTGTGCTTTCAGCTTTCGGAATTGTTGGAGATAACAGCCCATAATTGTGGCCGGTCATGCACTTTTAGTGCTGCCCTCACTGTAGGAGAGATGTATTATGAAATGCCGGCCATTCTTGGTAGTTGTTTTCCTCTCAGCTCTCTATAAAAGGTAGTCTTGAGCAGAAGACCTTCCCCACTATGACAGTCATATGTCCTACTAGTCCTTATAGTCGGTGTTCTTCTAGTGAGACAACCCCTTTTATATGGAGTTTACTTGAGATTTACATGTTTTTCTTCTTCAAACAGGCAGAAAGTATCTGTTCCTGTATGTAATACAGACAATGCTGTTACCATCTTGCCACCCTCGTCCCCATTGCCAGGTATGTACATGTCTACAGCACCAGCAATGTGAATGTTGACTTCAAGGCTCAAATATTCCCACATGGTTTTATACAATACTATAGGTCTCTTATGTTATCCATATTATGACAAAGCAGATCCTATAACAAGATATTGTTACTGATTTTTTTTTAAAATTTTTCATCAGAATTTCCATCTCATGAAGAAAGAAAATCGGCAATAAATCTGAGTATGGAGCAACAAAACTCAGAAAATGGAAAAAATGGGAAAAAGAGACGAGGTAAGTGTGAGAATCAACTCCATGTTGTGTGATGTCAGTGAGAATAATTCATGTGGAGTAGATGTCATCTGTCAGTGATGGGATTGTCACATGTATGATTACTGACAATGACCCCTGACCTCTGTATGATAATATTCCTCTGCCGTCCGGCCACAGTGACTGCACAGCATTATCATGTAATATGGAGTCCCATCACTTACATTATATTTATTTCTCTTCTCATAGGTTCCATCTTCCGCCGGATCTTATCATCCTGCCGGCGTGGATTATCCAGGGCTGCTCGCGCATTTGCATGCTGTCACTGTTGCCCTAAAACCATCTAAAAGACGGGACACCTAAGCATCCAGCACCCTGAAGTCCAGCAGATCCACCATCACTGCTGGAGCTGTATAGAAGGACCTTCACCATCTACCTGTGGCCTTCTGACTGGTCAACCTGGACAAGTTTCAGTAACGCCTCTGTCATCGGGCTCCGCGGTATTCATACTGCTCGTCTGACTTGTCATTTACTGATCACCTGGTATCTGACCTCGGCTATCTTCCTGACTTTGATTTAGTCTATTGATAATGTTCACGATTTTATTCATCCCATTATTAATTAAAAAAAAGTAAAATCTGTTACTGTTGCTCTGATTCCTTTTTGTCTTGAATTCACAAATACTTGTAACTCACTAATTGCTCTTCTTCTCACTAAATGTATTTCTCATTATCCTTAATGCAGCAGTCAGTCTCATATTTCTGTCCAGCAGTTACACTGGTGCCTCCACCCTGTACCAGTCATTACACTCATCCACAAACCTCTCCACACTGCTGAACAGTCCTGCATTTCTACCGTATCTACACTCCAATGAGCTAATATTAACATCCTCCATAATCAGGACCTCCCACTCTCATGCCCAAGACATTTTCTCTGCTGCACCAGCTCTCAGGAGTGGACTACTGCAGGCAATCAGGTTCATTCCCACTATCAGAGATTTTAAGTGTGCAGTAGAAACAGATTATTTGTGGCAGGACTATCAAATCACCTCACTATTCTAAGTTTTTCCTACAGCACTCAGTAGCACTTAATATTTGTACATATACAGATAATGGTTGGTGACTGGTTCATGCAGCCTTAATTCCACAAAGATAGAAATAAAAGGTCAACATGTTTCATACATCCAAACCATCCTTAATCATGGCATAAAAACATAATTTTAAGTTCCCACTATGAATATTTGGTGAGATATCACAGCTGTGTATTTTCACAGCACAAAGAACGCATCTTACAGATCAGCAAATCACAGTGTGCTGACGCTTAGTGTTGTAGTTTTGAACAACACCATTCATTTTATCATATAATGTGTTGAAAAATGAGAAAAAATGCCAGGTTTGGGTTCCTTCATTTTACAGTGTGTATTGTGTTGTAAAAACAAACTGACAAAATGATTCAGAGTCAATAGTACGATTACTGTGATACCAAACTTATAAGGTTTATATATATATATATATATATATATATATATATATATATATATACAGTGTTTAGCATAAATCAGTACACCCAAATAGATTTGTCAGCAAACCTGTAGTTTCCTTTCAGAATCATCATTTTATATGGGATACCATACTACAAAATACTCTCGCAAATTTGAGCCATTGAATGCAAACAAGATTTGGTATTTTGCAGACCCCAAAAAAGTAATTTTCTTAACAAACTCATTCAAGATCAATTAACAAGAACTGAACCACAGGTAAGTGTAATTATTCATTAAACAGATGTCCAGCAGACAGGTGTCTGTAAAAGGAAGTTACTTAATAAAGAAAACTCCTTCCCATTTCATGCTATCAGCAATGGCACCACATAGAAGGGAAATGTCACAAAACCTGAGAAAGAAAATAATTTCTTTGCAATAAATGTGAAGTCTACAAGAAGATCAGCAAAACTTTACTTATCAGTCAGAATACTGTAGCAAAAGTGATGCAAAACTATAACAAAGATGGAACTGCAACCATCTTACAGAGACGTCCAGGCCGACTATGGAAGTTAACACCTAAACAAAAGCGTCCTCTGATGAGAAGGGTAAGTGGCACCACATAGAAGAGAAATGTCACAAGACATTTCTGAGAAAGAAAATAATTTCTTTACAAAAAATGTGAAGTCTACAAGAAGATCAGCAAAGCTTTTCTTATCAGTCAGATGGAAGTTAACATCTAAACAAAAGCATCTTCTGATGAGAAGAAAATCGACAGGCAAATTCATTGCTATTAGCTGAAGAAGTAGAAAGCCAAACCAGGGTGAGTGTTTTCCATGACACGACACGGTGTACACTGCAAATGAATGGCATTCATGAGTGTCCTCCACAAAGGAAGCCTCTCTCCCTTAAAGCCCATGAACAATAAAAGTCCGTCTACAATTTGCCAGGGTCCATGCTTAAAACTATGGGGACTACCGGGACTCTATACTGTCTATGTGCATCTTATGTGTATGTCCGTATTTTATGTTTGTGTGCACTATGTATATGCATACGTTAAAATGTGTATAGAGTATTAGCATGTGCAAATTTTATATGTGTGCCTAATATAAATATACATGGAAATGTATATGTAGGTGGTGCCTGATGGAGGGTGGGGGGCCCAGATCAGAAGTCCTGATTAAGGGCCCTTCACTGTCATTGTCTGCCCCTTATATAAACAGTAAAGTCTCCTTTAATAACTGGACTTCTGACGCGCCCCTGGGCCTGCTGTGTCGTGCGGCATCGCGCGCACGGGGGCTTACCCGGAGCCGGATCAGATGGGGGTAGTAGTCTCGTGGCGGTGACCCGGTCCGTGCCCAGGGAGTCAAACTGAGCGGCAGTCTTTAGCAGTAGATGTTAGAATGTTCGACTACGCCACCCGTTGAATGCGGCTATGAAGCCGCCGCTGCAGGGCAGACCGCTGAGGCCGGTGGTAAGGTTGTGCAGCGTAGCTGGTAGAACCCCCAACGGGAGGGGTATGACCTCAGGGCAGCAGATGTGGAAGATAGTGGTAGTGATGGTGCAGCAAGGAAGCTCAGAGACGTGTGGTGCAGTTTCAAGGCTTTTACTCACAGGTGTTGCTCCGGTCACTTTGGCCAGCAGTGACCACCCGAGCCGTGCTGCGTCCACCAGGTGCGGGACTCGGCCAACCCCCAGGCAGTTCCAGAGCGTGGTCCCAAGCTCCCCTCTATTCCTTCCTACGGGCCGTCCTCACCAGGGACCCACCTTTGTCCGGCTCCCTCGGGTCTTTTAGTGGCGAAACCTTTCCCGGCTTCCCTGACCCTATGCGTGGTTTGCCTTCCTGGTGGATATGGTGAGGGGTCGCGCCAAAACTTGTCCACGACCTCCGGTTCCTGGCTAAGGATGTTTAGCCTCTACCAGTTTGGGATCCGGTACCCTCTTCTGCCAACCCTTCATCCGTTAACTTGTTCTCTTGTGGGATCTCAGGGTTCCCTCTATTCTTACGTCTCTGGGCCTTTCTTGGTGTTTCTGTTCCTCCTCTCTGTGCTTCAGGCCTGGCTCTGGAGCTGGGCCCAGACGGAGCCACAGCTCCCCCTCAGCCCTCTCTGGCTGAGCTCCTCTCTGAACAGACCCTCCTCTGAACAGGACCCTGTCTAAAGATGGTGCCCACCTCTTATACTCCCTCTGACACCCGAGCCCAGGTGACTAGCACCCAATGGGCTCCTTCCTATGCCCAGAGTCCCTCCCCTGACTGCTCCTACACTACTGGGATGTTCCTCCCCCCCTCCCACTCCAGCCAGGGACAGACGCTGTCGTACCTGCACATCTATCTGGTGGGAGTACCGTTGTTCTGTCCCCCGGAAATGGGATGAGTGTAGTGCATGCAACTAACTGAGCTCGGTCCCACACTCCATCCTTACCCGGGAGTGGAATACCACACCTCTGGTTTGAGGTGCAATACCCCTGTAGCAGCCGAGTCCTCGGGGTGCTTCATTCCCCCCTGGTAAACCACAGCACATCCTCGGGCTGTAAAAGAATAAAACAAAACATACAAAATTTTATTTTTTTTTTTAAAGTGCACTTACATATAAAATATATCAACCTTTTTTTTTAGCATAATATAAAACCTTTTCATATAAAACATTCTTGACTAATACGTCCGTGATCCCTGGCCACCGTGCAACTTGTGACCAGGTAAGTGCAACAGTCACTAGAGAAAAACAGTTCTTAATAAAACCAGAAGGGGGCGCTTTAGGAAGCGCAACTATTTACAGGGTATGGCCGCTCTCAGTCCTCGGCCAGTGGGGAATAGGGGAATGGCTGCTCACAGTCCTCAGCCTAGTAAGGGATAGGGGCACACAGGAAACAGTTCCTTTAAACAGTTCCACACTAGTCCCAACGGGGACCACACTCCAATTAGCAACAACTTAGGTACCCCTACGGGTAACTATATACAGTTCCTGGCGTATGCTACTTCCCTTCAGTAGCGGTATCCTCTCCCTTGGCTCCTCCTGAGGGTAGTCTTCAGACCCGTCCGGGTCCTCTTGATCTTCCTCATACCGCAACTCCTCCTCCGTCAACCGGTGCACGTGAAGGGCGTATGGTCCTTTGGCACACTGGTGCCGGGTAAAGGTAACCTCATCACCCGGGTAGAGGTCACGTCCTCGGTGTCCCTCCGGCAGGTGGCTCTCAACATCCCTGCGGGTAACAAAGACATCGCCGGGGGTTCTGTGATCCCGGATAAAGCCCCAGCCGTGCTCCATTTGAAACTTTATTACAGTCCCGGTGGCGCGGGGACCGTGGGCCGCACGGCGGTTTCGTCGGGTCCGGCTTTTCTGCTCCGCGCTTTGGACCTGCAGCCGCTCCTCGCGGACCCGCCTCTCTCGCCGTTCCCTCTGAAAGACTTCCAGTTGTTGTCGGCAACACTCCTCACGCTGGGCTGCGGCCGCCCGTGTCTCTTGGGTAAACCCCATGAGGTTTTCACCGGTGGGGTCCCATGCAAATTGGGCCTCCTCCAGCGGGAGCGGAACAATTTTGGCGGGTGCCGGAGCCGGGATCAGAGGCTCACACAGAGGCCATTCCTTCCGGAGTCGGGGGTTGACGTACTCCGGTGGCCAAATGAAAGGCAGCCCGTCCGGGCTAGTGTGCTGTGCGAATAGATCTTCACCCAGGGGCAGCATTGTGGAAGTTGAGGGCACTGGAGGGGCAGCGGCGCCCGGATTCACCAGGCCTTGCGACCAGGCCGGTGGCACTCTGAAGGTGAAGGGTACTGTGGAGACGGCGGCGCCCGGGGGTACTCGGCCCTGCGACCAGGCCGGGGGCACTTCCTCTTTTGCCGCGCTCAGGGTCAAGGGGCGTGGCGTAACAGAGGGCACGACCGCGTCTCCTGCCGCTTGAGGCCTAGTTGGAAGCAGCGGCGGTGCGGCAACGGGCGCGGTAAGTGGAACTTCGGGCTCTGCGACGGGGAGCTGGGGCAGGCTTGCGGCTACGGGGCACGGGGTGATGACGTCCCCATTACCTGCTTCCATCTCTGCGGCTCCCTCCGCGGCGTCGTCTCCGGCCTCCGTTCCTCCTGCACCATCCTCAGGGGCAGACACGCTCCACGTTGCGGGTGGCATCCTCTGCTGGCGGGTTCCAGCCTGCTGGACCATCTCTCTCCTCCACTCGGCCAGTGCTTCTTGCTGCACTCGGGCCATCTTCCGGGACAAGGCCTCCAGCGCGGTCTGTGCACACTCCCGATTTCTGGGGAGCTGTGCCAGGATCTCCACCAGGCCTTCTGGGGTGGCAGCCTGCAACAGGTTCCGGACCACAGGGTCGGTGCTGATTGACTCTTCCTCCATCTCCGGGTGCGATCTGTCCAGACTCCTCCAGGCCGCACCCATCTTCTTGGTTTTGTTCTGTATCCGCCCCCATTGAGGGTGGTCCCGGGACAACTTAGTGATTGTCAGTTCCAGGGGCAGCCCTCTCACACTGATGGACATTTCTATCATTGCAGTCTCTGCTGGTGGGGGCGGTTTCCGCTTTTGGCGCCATTCCTGGACCTGGCCCACGATGGGAGGTGGCCTCTTGCCACCCTCTGGCACGCCCAGAATGGAGTCCTCTCTGCCAGGGCGGGAAATCGCCTCAGATGGCGGGAATCGTCTCTTTATGGCGGGAAACTAGGTGGATGGCGGGAAAAGGCTGCAGATGGCGGGCAAACGGCGGGAAACGATCCGAGATGGCGTCCGATGGCGGGGACCCTCCGGAATTGGCGGGAGACTCCTTTTTACGGTAAATGTGAACTTTTCTTCAGGCACGCAGTACCCGTCGGTTGCGGGCACGTAATCCTGCCGACTACGCCAAAGTTGACGTGCCCCTGGGCCTGCTGTGTCGTGCGGCATCGCGCGCACGGGGGCTTACCCGGAGCCGGATCAGATGGGGGTAGTAGTCTCGTGGCGGTGACCCGGTCCGTGCCCAGGGAGTCAAACTGAGCGGCAGTCTTTAGCAGTAGATGTTAGAATGTTCGACTACGCCACCCGTTGAATGCGGCTATGAAGCCGCCGCTGCAGGGCAGACCGCTGAGGCCGGTGGTAAGGTTGTGCAGCGTAGCTGGTAGAACCCCCAACGGGAGGGGTATGACCTCAGGGCAGCAGATGTGGAAGATAGTGGTAGTGATGGTGCAGCAAGGAAGCTCAGAGACGTGTGGTGCAGTTTCAAGGCTTTTACTCACAGGTGTTGCTCCGGTCACTTTGGCCAGCAGTGACCACCCGAGCCGTGCTGCGTCCACCAGGTGCGGGACTCGGCCAACCCCCAGGCAGTTCCAGAGCGTGGTCCCAAGCTCCCCTCTATTCCTTCCTATGGGCCGTCCTCACCAGGGACCCACCTTTGTCCGGCTCCCTCGGGTCTTTTAGTGGCGAAACCTTTCCCGGCTTCCCTGACCCTATGCGTGGTTTGCCTTCCTGGTGGATATGGTGAGGGGTCGCGCCAAAACTTGTTCATGACCTCCGGTTCCTGGCTAAGGATGTTTAGCCTCTACCAGTTTGGGATCCGGTACCCTCTTCTGCCAACCCTTCACCCGTTAACTTGTTCTCTTGTGGGATCTCAGGGTTCCCTCTATTCTTACGTCTCTGGGCCTTTCTTGGTGTTTCTGTTCCTCCTCTCTGTGCTTCAGGCCTGGCTCTGGAGCTGGGCCCAGACGGAGCCACAGCTCCCCCTCAGCCCTCTCTGGCTGAGCTCCTCTCTGAACAGACCCTCCTCTGAACAGGACCCTGTCTAAAGATGGTGCCCACCTCTTATACTCCCTCTGACACCCGAGCCCAGGTGACTAGCACCCAATGGGCTCCTTCCTATGCCCAGAGTCCCTCCCCTGACTGCTCCTACACTACTGGGATGTTCCTCCCCCCCTCCCACTCCAGCCAGGGACAGACGCTGTCGCACCTGCACATCTATCTGGTGGGAGTACCGTTGTTCTGTCCCCCGGAAATGGGATGAGTGTAGTGCATGCAACTAACTGAGCTCGGTCCCACACTCCATCCTTACCCGGGAGTGGAATACCACACCTCTGGTTTGAGGTGCAATACCCCTGTAGCAGCTGAGTCCTCGGGGTGCTACACTTCCATTGGGGTGGACTTCTCATAGATGGCCAGTATGCATACTATATTGTGAATCTGGGCATCTCTCACAGAAAATCTGATCTGGATATGAGGGTGGTCTTCTATAAGCGGTGATGTTTTGGAGAGATTTAGGGAAAAGTCCCAATTCTTATCCATCGATCTGGTAATTTGAGTAAAATATTTGTGTTGATAACTGATCACAAAGTCACAAAATATGTAAGATTTGGCATAACCTGGTTCATTTTTCAAAAAGTTATGCTCAATTTTTTTAGCACCAAGTTTTGTTGCTTTTTTGTAGATTTACACTAACTTAGTATATTGTGTGAGAATTAAATGAATTATGAATTAGTTGGCGCATTTTACCACACTCTGGGGGTCCCTGACAGTCCTTCTTTATCTGCCCTGTAGTGATGCCAATGTAAACTTCCAAGTGACCGCGCAGTCAATCACTGTCACGAATGCAGGACAACCTATGATTAGCTAATTTTTGGGAAATCCTTATAACAAAAGGGGATTGAAAATATTTACAATTATTTTAAAAGCATTAAAAAAAAACAGACCCAATACTTATAATTAGTTTGTTGAAAGTAGTCTAATTAAAGGGAGCTGAAAGGATTAGAGATTATGAACCCGATTCACCAGTGTTTTTGCCAGAAAACTGGCATAAAGCTCTTGAAAAGTTGCAAAGTTTTGTGACTTTTCCCATTTTCACATAATTTTAACTTCTTTAAAGCCCAAGACGTACTGATACGTATCTGCGCCCTGGGACTTAAGAGCCTGATACGTATTAGTACATCTTTGCGATTGCGCACACAGGCTGTGCGGGCGTGATCGCCGCCGGGTGTCAACTGATTGTCACAGCTGACACCCGGTGCTATGTGCTGGGAGAGGTCCCGCACATTAACCCCCACAATGCTGCGATCGAAGTCGTTCGCAGCATTGCGGGGGCAAGGGGAGGTGATCGGGATAGTCACCTCTCCTGCCGGCGTCCAGCAATGTGTGCCGCGGCTTCCCGGATGTTGCCATGATGACCCGATTCACTGAGGGGTGCAGTTTTAAGAATGGTGTCACTTTGGGGTATTTTCAGTCATAAAGACCCCTCAAAGTGACTTCAAATGTGATGCGGTCCCTAATAAAATGGTTTTGTAAATTTTGCTGGAAAAATGAGAAATCGCTGGTCAATTTTAACCCTTATAGCTCCCTAATAAAAATAAATTTGGGTTCCAAAATTGTGCTGATGTAAAGTAGACATATGGGAAATGTTATTTATTAACTTTTTTTGTGTGACATATCTCTCCGATTTAGGGGCATAAAAATTCAAATTTTGAAAATTGCAAAATTTTCAACATTTTAGCCAAATATCTGTTTTTTTCACAAATAAACACAAGTGATATCGAAGAAATTTTACCACAATCATAAAGTACAATATGTCATGAAAAAATATTCTCAGAACCAGGGGGATCCGTTGAAGCGTTCCAGAGTAATTACCTCATAAAGTGACAGTGGTCAGAATTGTAAAAATTGGCCTTCTCATTAACGTGCAAACCACTTTGGGTTGTAAAGGGGTTAAGGACTCTACCTGCATATACAGTCATGGCGGAAAGTGCTGGCACCCTTGAAATTGTTTCAGAAAATTACACATGTTTTATTACACGCATGTTTATTTCCTTTGTGTTTATTGGAACAACACAAAAAAACTGAGAAAAAAAAGGCAAATTGGACATAATTTCACACAAAACTCCAAAAATGGGCCGGAATACATATATATATTTTTGATGGGACAACACTGAAGATGCGACACTTTGATACAATGTACAGTAGTCAGTGTACAGCTTGTTTAACTGTAAATTTGGTGTGCCTGCAAAATAACTCAACACACAGCCATTAATGTCTATACCGCTGGCAACAAAAGTGAGTACACCCCTAAGTGTGTTCTCAGCTGATGTTATTTGTTGGTTTTTCTTTGCATCCCGAACAATTTTCTTGGCAGTTGTGGCTGAAATTTTTGTTGGTCTACCTGACTGTGGTTTGGTTTTTACAGAGCATCTGATTTTCCATTTGTTAATCACAGTTTGAACACTGCAGACTGGCATTATCAATTCCTGGGATATCTTTTTGTATCCCTTTCCTGTGTTATACTCTTTTTGCCTCCCTTTCCTGTGTTATACAGTTCAACTACCTTTTCCCGTAGATCCGTTGATAATTCTTTTGCTTTCCCCATCTCAAAATCCAGAAACGTCAGTGGCTGGATCCCAGAAACTCACTCAGCTTTATGCACACACACTGATTACAAGCAAACAGGTCATAGATGAGGATGTTACCTTTAGTAGCCATTCAAACCCATTTGTGTCAAATTCTGTGCATGTTATCAGGCCAAAATCACCAGGGTATGTGAACTTTTTGATCAGGATTATTTGGATGTTTTTGGTTGTCATTAGTGATGAGCGAGCACTAAAATGCTCGAGTACTCGTTGCTCGGGTCGAGCAAATTGAAATACTCGGGTGCTCAACCCGAACAATGAGCCCAATATAAGTCTAGGGGAAACTTGAGCATTTTTCAGGGGGCTCCCCACGGCGGTCTGCAGAGGGCCTAAAAATTGCCCAAATCAATGGGAACTGTGCTCAAATGACATGGGAACAGCATGGGGAAGACCCCTGGAGGCATCTCTGACTCCCAGATCACTGCTGTCAACAACGTCGTCAGAGTATTGCGCCACTTTTACGGCGTAAGGAACATCCTTTCCAGGGTGATGACTTGTATATAAGGCAAAATAAATAAACAAAAACAAAAATACTCCTACACACCTTGGGCTATGTTCACACGTAGCATTTTTGACACGTTTTTGCACTTTTGCATTGCTTTCAACCAAGACAAATGCATTCACCAGGAAATGTCATTTTAACATTTTACAACCTTATCTGGCCATGTGGTGTGTGACTCATCATCAGACACATGCATACAGTGCTGAAAAGACATGGGAACAGCAAGGGGAAGACCTCTGGAAACATCTCTGACTCCCAGGTCACTGCCTAAATGTGTGCCCATCATAAGTGATCCTTGGCACATGCGAAGATGCCTCCCGCCATGCACCTGTCGTTACAGACTTGCAACAATCACCGTCCACGTCCTTGTCCCACTGCAGTGTTCAGTTGTCCCTACCCCATTCCTTGGAATGCAAGCACAAGAATGCTAGCAGCCACCCACCCACAGGCTGCAATACTATACTGCCAAATTTTTGACAGCTGCTTGCACTTGAAATGTGGCCTTTTAGGCTCGTGGAGGCGGAAGCTTTTCATAACCTCATGCCGGCGGCGGCCGGGTGTCCATACTCAGTCCCCAGTCGCCACTATATTTCCCGGTATCGCCTCCGCCTTCCACAAGCACGGGTCCCATAACATTACCCGTGCCCTCCCCAGTGCACTTACTGGGAAGGACCGCCTAACCACAAACACGTGGACAGGTGAATGTGGCCAGGGACGGTACGGAGCCAGTCCACAACTTTTTTTCCTAAGAGTTGTATTTTGCTCGGAGAAAGGACTGGCATAGAGGGAAACCGTATCTACCCTGCGTGTCATTTCTCCCAGAATTGAGCTTGTTGCAGAAGCAATGGCAGCCCATCCAACATCAACTCGCACTTGTCAGTGGTGCTTTGACACACACACATCTTTCTTTGCGCATTTAATTTCTTGAATACAGAGTTGGAAAATGGCCTGATCCGTAATGCGTTTTGAGAAATAACATGCATAAGCATGGCCGATCCGCATTAAAAAAGCAGCCATAGAGTGTCCAGGAACCTTCCCCCACACTTTTCTTAGCCAGGGCTGCTTTTCGGCAGGGTTGCACGGGCCCACCAGAGAACCGGAGACTCCTCCGGCGGGCCCTGGCTTCTCCTTCAGGAGAGTTCATAGTGCCGAGGTGAGGCCATGATGATGATAGAGGCCATCATCTGCTTAGTTTTCTGTTACTTGGAATGCAATTGCAAGTGACGCGCCCCCTGGGCCATGTTGTGTAGCGTTGCGCACGCGGGGAATACCCGGAGCCGGATCTGTTGGGGATAGTAGTCCTCGTGGCGGTGACCCGGTTCGTGCCCAGGGTGTCAAACTAAGTGGCGATGTTTAGTGGCATATGTTATATTGTTCGACTACGCCACCCGTGGACTGCGGTCAGTGGGGACCGCCGCTGCACTGCAGACCGCCGAGGCTGATGTTGTTTGTGCAGCTCAGTATGGGATGACTCCCCACGGGAGGAGTATTGCCTCAGGGCAGCTAGAGTGGATGATGGTGGTAGTGATGGTGCGAGTGTCCCGGTACTGATGGTGCTAGTGCGACAAGGACTCAGTGAGACGTGCAGCTGCAGTTTTCAATGCTTTACTCACAGTTCTTTATCAGGTCCCTTGTGCGCAGTCAAGACCGCCCGAGTCATGCTGCGTCCACCAGGTCAGGGACTCGGCCAACTCCCAGGCAAGTTCAGAGCGTGGTCCAGGGCTCCCCTCTCTTCCTTCCTACTAGCCGTCCCCACCAGGGACCCACCTTTGTCCAGCTCCCTCGGGCCTTCTGGTGGCGAAACCTTTCCCGGTTTCCCTGACCCTATACGGTATGCCTTCCTGGTGGATATGGTGAGGGGTCGTGCCAAGACTTGACCACGACCTCCGGTTCCTGGCTAAGGATAATTGGCCTCCACCAGTTTGGGATCCGGTACCCTGTTCTGCCAACCCTTCACCCGTTATTCCGTGGGATCTTAGGGTTCCCTCTTTTCTTGCGTCTCTGGGCCTTTCCTGGTGTTTCTGTTCCTTCTTCCTCTTACTTCTCTCTCTCCCTCTCTGCTTCAGGCCTCCACTCCAGGCCTGGCTCTGGAGCTGGGCCCGGACTGAGCCACAGCTCCCTGTCAGCCCTCTCTGGCTGAACTCTCTCAGACTGCACTCCTCTGCACCTCTCCTCTTCTCTCCTCTCTTGTTCTATCATGGTGCCCACCTTACATACTCCCCTCTGACACCCGAGCCCAGGTGACCAGCACCCAATGGGCTCCTACCCATGCCCAGAGTCCCTCCCCTGTCTGCTCCTACACCACTGGGATGTTCCTCCCCCCCCCACTCCAGCCAGGGACAGACGCTGTCGTACCTGCACATCTATCTGGTGGGAGTACCGTTAATCTGTCCCCCGGAAATGGGGTGAGTGTAGTGTATGCAGCTAACTGAGCCCCGTTCCACACTCCATCCTTACCCGGGAGTGGAATACCACACCTCTGGTTCGAGGTGCAATACCCCTGTAGCAGCCGAGTCCTCGGGGTGCTACACAAGTATGCAGCCAGCCACCCACCCACCCACAGGCCGCAACACTAAACTGACAGATTTCTGGGCAGCTCTTTGCACTTGAAATATGGCCTTTTAAGCTTGTGGAGATGGAAGCTTTTCACAACCTCATGCAGGCGGCGGCCGGGTGTCCATACTCGGTCCCCAGCCGCCAGTATTTTTCCCGGTATCGCCTTCGCCTTCCACAAGGATTACCCATGCCCTACCCAGTGCACTTACTAAGAAGGACTGCCTAACCACAAACACGTGGACAGGTGAATGTGGCCAGGGACGGTACGGAGCCAGTCCACAACTTTTTTTGATAAGAGTTGTATTTAGCTCAGTGAAAGGACTGGCATAGAGGGAAACCGTATCTACCCTGCGTGTCATTTCTCCCAGGAAGTCCTCTAAAGCTGCTTGCACTTGAAATGTGGCCTGAACATTACTGCTGGTACTTTTCTGTGGGAATTTTCTTGCCTCCTACCAGCCTGGAATATTTCCAGCAAACTATGGTACAACACCATGGTATTAGCACTGCCCCCAGTACCAGTAGCGAAGCCATCCTCAATTTCCTTCTCTGGAATTTTATTTGGTAGACTGAGTGGTTGCCAAAATACATTTTCTCACAAAGGAGCTGATGATAGAGTGGCAGTAGGTTCAAGTTTCTCCAGCCTGTTAGATATTAGAGGGTGAACGGCAGCACATTGGATCAGTGGTTAGCACTGAAGTCTTGCAGTACTGGGATCCTGGGTTCAAATCCCAGCAAGGACAACATCTGCAAGAAATTTGTATGTTCTCCCCATGTTTGCATGTGTTTCCTCCTCAGTAAAAATAGAGTGTCCTGGAATCTTCCCACACACTTTTCTTAGCCAGGACTGCTTCTCGGCAGGGTTGGACAGTCCCTTGGCTTCTACCTCAGGAGAGTTCATGATAGCGCTAACTTTGCAGCTGCTATGGGGCTCTTGAGCGGGTGAGAAAGGTTAGCCCTCAGAAACAAATCCTCTGGTGGGCACAATGTTTTTCAATCTGAAACAGCTTCTCAGTGGGAGTTGTATTTCACCACAGCCATATTCTTTAGCTCTGTGAAAGGACTGGCATAGAGGGAAACCTTATCTACCCCGGTTGTCATTTCTCCGTCACCAGGTTCCGCCCATTGTAACACACGACCATGCCTGGCTGTATGTTCAGCGGTGAGAGCCACAGATCAAGCTGCTGTGTTACAGCTTTCAACAACTATGCAGCGCTGGGCGGTTTGTCAATTAAGCATTAAGCATGTTATCTTCAGCACAGCCTGTTGCTGTTTGGCCAAGGCAGTGCTGCAGTGCTGTCAGCTTGTGACTGATGTGGTCATTTCGGAGATGGAGGAGGAGGTGCATGAGCTGAACAATGTGATTACATTGAGGTTAAATTGGTGATGCTGTTTTTTATACTAAAGAAAGATCCTATTCTTATGTTTTTTTATGTTATTTTTTATGACAAATGCATTCACCGGGAAATGTCATTTTAACATTTTACAACCTCATCTGGCAATGTGGTGCCATCAGACACATCCTGTTTTATTTATGATGGAGGGACTCTGAAAGTCAAAAAGCCTATTTTTATAGGAACATCAGACGGCCCTTACTATTCTTAAAAGGCCAGCAGTCGGCCCTAGCTATTGTTAGAGAGCCATCAGAGGGCTATGCTTTGTTGTTCCCATTATTAACAAGTGGGTCTCCTATACTGTTATTGCGCATCCAGTGACTGCAAGGGTTGTCAAAAATTTGGACGCAACCTAATACCACTTTGAAGAGACATAGAGGAGGGTCTCAGTAAAAAAAATGTTCCCATTATAAAGGAGCGGGTCTTCTATTTTGTTTATGCCCATGCTGTGACTGCAAGGGTGGCCAAAATTTTTGAAAAAAAACACTAACAATTTAAAGACACAAAGAGCATGGCCACAGTAACAAGGTACGACATGTTCCCGTTAGAAAGGAGAGGGTCTGCTATACAGTTATAGGGTATGCAGTGAATCCAACGGCTGACAAATTTTAGGAAAAAACCCACTAAGAATTTAAGGACACACAGAGCAGGGCCACAGTAACAAGGTACGACATGTTCCCATTAGAAAGGAGAGGGTCTGCTATACAGTTACAGGGTATGCAGTGAGTCCAACGGCTGACCAAGTTTAGGAAAAAGAACACTAAGAATTTAAAGACACATAGACCAAGGCACAGTAATGACAAATTCCCATTAGAAAGGAGAGAGTCTCCCATAGTGTTGGACTATGCAGTGACTGCAAGGGCTGCCAAAAATTTGGAGGCACTTCAATGGCCCTTGGAAGAGACGTGGAGGAGCGCATCATAAAATTTTTTTACCATTAGAAAGGAGCGGGCCTCCTATACTTGTAATGCCATGCACTAAGTGTATGGGCTGACAAACATTTACTCCTGGGGGGTATACATGAACATAATATATAAAAAATTTTTTTTACGGGCATCATAAAAATGTAGCGCCCCGAGGGCTCGGCCGCTACAGGGGTATTGCACCTCTGCCAGAGGTGTGATATTACACTCCTGGGTAAGGATGGAGTATGGACCAGAGTTCAGTTAGCTGCATACAGCACACTCACCCCATTTCCGAGGGACAGCTCAACGGTGCTCCCATTAGACAGAAATGCAGGTGTGGCACCCCAGGGGTCTGGTTTCCACAGTAATAGCAATATTACGTCTGTGAGCAGGTGGGAGGTCTCCTGGGCAGGAATCCTAAGCATGCCACACCTCCTGCCCAGTCCTGGGAGGGGAAGAACTTCCCCTACATAAACTGGGGCTGAGGCAGGGTTAAGGGAGAGGAGTTCCAGACAGAGACGGAGTCTGGTCTGGACACGCAGAAACAGGGACAGATAGACATCAGGAGCTCTGTAGGAGCCAAGGAGAAGCGACAGGGGCTGGAGCTGTGCAGAGCTCGCCCTGGGAGAAGGTACTAAAACCGGACACAGGAGTCCGAGGTTGTGGGGACTAAGATATACCCAGCAGCAGAATCCATCCGGCAGGGGATTCCAGGTCCTCTGGCCATAAAAGCCCAGAGGCTCAGTCACAACGAAGGGACCAGCACCGCCATCCCGGAGCGGAGGCTAAGAGGAGGCCCCAGGTCACCAGCCATACGGGTGAGCACCACACGGTATACCCAGGGACGTGGGCTACTAGTAACCGCCGAAAGCAGGGTAGCCAGGAAGGGTACAGACTAACGGGAAGGCCTACAACTCCACCTGGCCAGGGGAACTCCGGCTTGCTCGCAGACTAACCAGGCCCCAACTACTAGCCAGTACTCCCGGGGGAATTTGCCTTGTACCATCAGTAAAGACCCTGAACTGTACCCTCGCGTCTCCGTGCTTCCTTGTCGCACCATTAGTGCTGGGACATCCACACCATCACTCCCAACATCAACCTCATCCTCTGCCCTGAGGCTATACCCCTCCCGTTGGGGGTTATACCATCCACGCTGCACATCCGTACCACCGGCCTCAGCGGACTGCCCTGCAGCGGCGGCTTCATAGCCGCATTCAACGGGTGGCGTAGTCGGACACTAATACCATCATACCAATAACTGCCACTTAGTTTGACCACCCTGGGCACGGACCGGGTCACCGCCACACGAAGACTACTACCCCCATCGGATCCGGCTCCGGGTATTCCCCGCGCGCACGCGCGCCGCACTACAGCACTGGCCCAGGGGGCGCGTCACAGGCACGACAGACCATGTCCCTGGCTGGAGTGGAAAGGGGGTAGGAATACCCAGTGATGTAGGAGCCCATTGTTTGCTGGTCACCTGGGCTCATGTTCTAGAGGGAGGTATAAAAGGTGGGCACCATCTTAGAACAGTGTTCAGTCAGAGAGAAGAAGTGACAGAGTGGGGGCCTCTGCAAGGGGCTCTGCTCCGTAGGCGGGCCTAGCCTCTGAGGCCCAGCCAGCACAGAGAGAAGAGAAGAAGAGAAGTTCAGTGAGTGGAGTAAGAGAAGGAGTTCAGCCAGAGAGGGCTGACAGGGAGCTGTGGCTCAGTCTGGGCCCAGCTCCACGAGGCAGGCCTAGGGTGAAGGCCAGGAACAGAAAGGAACAAGAACAGAAAGGAACAAGAACAGAAAGGAACAGAAGAGAAAGAGAAAGAGAGAAACAGAAGGGCTCAGGAACAAGACGGCAGAAGGGACCCTAAGAACCCACGAGAATACAGGGTGAAGGGTCAGGCAGATTAAGGGTACCGGATCCCAAGTTGGTGGAGGAGAAACAGCCCTCAGCCAAAGACCAGAGGTCGTGATCATTTATTGGTGCGACACTTCATCAAACCTGCTAGGAAGGCACCATATAGGACAGCGGGGAACGGGAACCACGTTTACCCGTGCAAGTCCGCGGCAGCTGGACAAAAGTGGGTCACTGGTGAGGCAGGCCAGAGAAAGGATTGAAGGGGTCCTGTGCCATGCTCCTGAACTGCCTGGGGTTGACCGAGCCCCTCACCTGGTGGACGCAGCACGGCTCGGGCGGTCATTGCTGACAGAAGTGACCCGGAGTACATGAACTGTGAGTAAAAGACATTGGACTGCAGTACGTTGTCTGTGTACTCTTTCGCTCCTCCAGCACTAACGGCACTGGGACTCTCTGCACCATCACCCCCACCAACCACTACACTGCCCTGGGGCTGCACTCTTCCCGTGGGGAGTCACACTACCTCAGCTGCATACATCATCAGCCCCAGCGGTCTGCCTTGCAGCGGCGGTTCATAATAACCGCAATCCACGGGTGGCGTAGTCGGACATCACTTAGGACTGCTAAAGGACTACCACTGGTCTGACCACCCTGAGCCACGGAACCGGGTCGCCACTACTACCCCCACCGTCTCCCTATTGCCCGGCTCCGAGTGCCCCACGGCCCAGGGGCGAGTCAAACACCCTTTAAAAAAATTATGTGGGTGTTGCATCATGGACCACGGTCACCCTGGTGATATGGTGGTGGAGGATGAGGAGAAGGAGGAGGACAAGAGCAAATAGCCAAAATCAGGAAGCGTATACCCATGTGTGGGTGTGAAAAGGTGCATGGGAATACACCTCCCAAGAAAAGACACTGGATTTGAGTTTATGTTACACTGCTATTGACGCGCCCCCTGGGCCATGTTCACGGGATACCCGGAGCCGGATCTAGATAGGGGTAGTAGTCCTTGTGGCGGTGACCCGGTTCGTGCCCAGGGTGGTCAAACTAAGTGTGTGGCAGTCTTGGTAGATGTTGTTTCTGTGTCAACTACGCCACCCGTTGATTTGCGGTCACAAGGCCGCCGCTGCAGAACAGTCCGCTGAGGCCGGTAGTATGGGTGCAGCGATGGTGGTATAACCCCCGACGGGAGGGGTATGGCCTCAGGGCAGCTGGTGCGGATGATGGGGGTAGTGATAGTGCAGAAAGGAGAGTCAGAGACGTGAGATGCAGTTTCAGGGTTTTTACTCACAGGTGTTCCTTCAGTCACTCTGGCCTTGAGTGACCACCCGAGCCGTGCTGCATCCACCAGGTGCTGGACTCGGCCAACCCCCAGGCAGTTCCGGAGCGTGGTCCTGAGCTTCCCTCTCTCTCTCTTTCTCCTGGCCGTCCCCACCAGGGATCCACCTTTGTCCGGTTCCCTTGGGCCTTCTATGGTAAAACCTTCTCTGGCTTTCCTGACCCTACTCTTGGTGTACCTTCCTAGTGGATGTGGTGAGGGTCGTGGCAAAGCTTGCCCACGACCTCCGGTTCCTGATTAAAGATGTTTTGCCTCCGTCAGTTTGGGATCCGGTGCCCTCCTCTGCCAACCCTTCACCCTTTTTAGCTCACTCGTGGGATCTCAGGGTTCCCTCTTTTCTGCGTCTCTGGGCCTTTCTTCTTCCTCTCTGCTTCAGGCCTGGCCCTGGAGCTGGGCCCAGCCGGAGCCACAGCTCCCTGTCAGCCCTCCTGGCTGAACTCCTCCTCAGAACTCTCCTGACAGACCCTCCCTCTCTCTAGATGGTGCCCACCATATATACTCCCTCTATGTGTGAGCCCAGGTGACCAGCACCCAATGGGCTCCTATCTCTATGCCCAGAGCCCCTCCCCTATCTGCCCCTACACTACTGGGATGTTCCACCCCCCCTCCCACTCCAGCCAGGGACAGACGCTGTCGTACCTGCACATCTACTTGGTGGGCGTACCGTAGTTCTGTCCCCCGGAAATGGGATGTATGTAGTGCATGCAGCCTACTGAGCTCAGTCCCACACTCCAGCCTTACCCGGGAGTGGAATACCACACCTCTGGTTTGAGGTGCAATACCCCTGTAGCAGCCGAGTCCTCAGGGTGCTACATTCCCCCCTGGTAAATCACAGCACGTCCTCGGGCTGTAAAAGAATAAAACATACCAAAACATACAAACTTTTTAAAACATACACCAACATATAAAACATTATAAACACTATCAGATTCTAGCAATATAAACTTTTTCATATAAAACTCTTTTATATAAAATGTTCTTGAGCTTCTGGCCACTGTGCACTTGTGACCAGGTAAAGTGCCACAGTCACTGGGAGGAAAACAGTAATCCTCCTATAAAACCGGTAGGGGGCGCCTTAAGAAGCGCAACTATTTACAAGGATATGGCCGCTCTCAGTCCTCGGCCAGTTAAGGGATAGGGACACACGGGTAACAGTTTGCTGGTCCCTACGGGGACTATACTTTACTGGTAACAGTTCTTGTACCCTTACGGGTAACTATTTACAGCTTCACTGTACCGTACATTAATAACGGCATCCTCCTGCTCCTTCTTGAGGGTAATCTTCAGACCCGTCCGGGTCCTCTTGACCTTCCTCAAACCGCAGCTCTTCCTCAGTCAATCTGTGCACATGGAGAGCATATGGACCTTTGGCACATTGATGCCGGGTGAAGGTGACCTCATCACCCAGGTAAAGATCACGTCCTCTGTGTCCCTCCGGCAGATGGCTCTCGACGTCCCTGCGGGTGACAAAGACGTCGCCGGGGGTTCTGTGGTCCCGGATAAAACCCCAACCGTGCTGCAGTTGAAACTTGATTACGGTCCCGGTGGCGCGGGGACCATAGGCTGCACGGGGGTTTCGTCTGGTCCGGCTTTTCTGTTCCGCACTCTGTGCTTGCAGCCGCTCCTCGCGGACCCGCCTTTCTCGCCGTTCCCGGTCGAAGACCTCCAGCTGTTGCCGGCAGCACTCTGCTCGCTGGGCTGCGGCCGCCCGGGTCTCATGGGTGAACCCAATGAGGTTTTCTCCGGTGGGGTCCCATTCGAACTGCGCCTCCTCCATCGGGAGTGGGGTGATCTTGGCGGGCGCCGGAGCCGGAATCAGAGGCTCACACAGAGGCCTTTCCTTCCGGAGTCGGGGATGGAGGTACTCCGGTGGCCACTCAAAGGGCTGCCCATCCGGGCAAGTGTGCTGGGCGAACAGGTCTTCACCCAAGGGTAGTACGGTGGAGGTTGAGGGCGCGATGGTAGTAGCGGCACCCGGATTCACCAGGCCTTGCGACCAGGCCGGTGGCGCTCTAAAGGTAAAGGGCACTGTGGAGACGGCGACGCCCGGGGGCACTCGACCTTGCGACCAGGCCAGTGACTTGGTGGAGATAGAGGGCTCTGTTGGAACTGCGGCGCCCGGGGGTACTCGGCCCTGCGACCAGGCCGGTGGCGTCTCCTGCTTGGCCGCGCTCAGGGTTGAGGCGCGTGACGTCACAGGGGGCGTGGCCGCGGCTCCTGCTTGAGGCCTAGTCTGGAGCGGGGGCGGTGCAGCGACAGGCACGGTAAGGGGAATTTCGGGCTCTGCGACGGGGAGCTGGGGCAGGCTCACGGTTTCTAGGCTTGGGGTAGTGTCGTCCCCTTTACCTGCCTCCGTCTCTTCAGCTCCTTCCACGGCGTCGTCTCCGGCCTTCATTTCTCCTGCACCATCCTCAGAGGCGGTCAGACTCCTCGTCTCAGGTGGCATGCTCCGCTGGCGGGTTCCAGCCTGCTGGGCCATCTCCCTACTCCACTCAGTCAGCGTTTCTCGCTGCACCTGGGCCATCCTCCGTGCGTGGCCCTCCAGCGCGGTCTGTGCACGCTCCCGGTCTCGGGGGAGCTGTGCCAAGATCTCCACCAGGTCTTGTGGGGTGGTGGCTTGCAACAGGCTCCTGACCACAGGGTCGGTGCTGCCTGACTCTCCCTCCATCTCCGGGTGCGACCTTCCCAGACTCCTCCAGGCTGCACCCATCCTCACTCTTTTGTTCTTGATCCGCCCACACTGAGTGCGGTCCTGGGGCAACTTGGTGATTGTCAGTTCCAGGGGCAGTCCCCCCACGCTGATGGACATCTCTATCATTGCAGTCTCTGCTGGTGGGGGCGGTCCTTGCTTTTGGCGCTCTTCTGGGACCAGGCCCACGATGGGAGGTCGTCTCTTACCACCCTCTGGCACGCCCATAATGGCGTCCGCTCTGCCAGGGCGGGAAATCGTCTCAGATGGTGGGAATTGTCTCTTTATGGCGGGAAACTCCGTGGATGGCGGGAAAAGGCTGCAGATGGCGGGCAAACGGCGGGAAACGACCCGAGATGGCGTCCGACGGCGGGGACCCTCCGGAACCGGTGGGAGACTTCTTCTTACGGTAAATATGAACTTTTCTTCAGGCACGCAGTACCCGGTGATTGCGGGCACGTAATCCTGCCGACTACGCCAAGATTGACGCGCCCCCTGGGCCATGTTCACGGGATACCCGGAGCCGGATCTAGATAGGGGTAGTAGTCCTTGTGGCGGTGACCCGGTCCGTGCCCAGGGTGGTCAAACTAAGTGTGTGGCAGTCTTGGTAGATGTTGTTTCTGTGTCGACTACGCCACCCGTTGATTTGCGGTCACAAGGCCGCCGCTGCAGAACAGTCCGCTGAGGCCGGTAGTATGGGTGCAGCGATGGTGGTATAACCCCCGACGGGAGGGGTATGGCCTCAGGGCAGCTGGTGCGGATGATGGGGGTAATGATAGTGCAGAAAGGAGAGTCAGAGACGTGAGATGCAGTTTCAGGGTTTTTACTCACAGGTGTTCCTTCAGTCACTCTGGCCTTGAGTGACCACCCGAGCCGTGCTGCATCCACCAGGTGCTGGACTCGGCCAACCCCCAGGCAGTTCCGGAGCGTGGTCCTGAGCTTCCCTCTCTCTCTCTTTCTCCTGGCCGTCCCCACCAGGGATCCACCTTTGTCCGGTTCCCTTGGGCCTTCTATGGTAAAACCTTCTCTGGCTTTCCTGACCCTACTCTTGGTGTACCTTCCTAGTGGATGTGGTGAGGGTCGTGGCAAAGCTTGCCCACGACCTCCGGTTCCTGATTAAGGATGTTTTGCCTCCGTCAGTTTGGGATCCGGTGCCCTCCTCTGCCAACCCTTCACCCTTTTTAGCTCACTCGTGGGATCTCAGGGTTCCCTCTTTTCTGCGTCTCTGGGCCTTTCTTCTTCCTCTCTGCTTCAGGCCTGGCCCTGGAGCTGGGCCCAGCCGGAGCCACAGCTCCCTGTCAGCCCTCCTGGCTGAACTCCTCCTCAGAACTCTCCTGACAGACCCTCCCTCTCTCTAGATGGTGCCCACCATATATACTCCCTCTATGTGTGAGCCCAGGTGACCAGCACCCAATGGGCTCCTATCTCTATGCCCAGAGCCCCTCCCCTATCTGCCCCTACACTACTGGGATGTTCCACCCCCCCTCCCACTCCAGCCAGGGACAGACGCTGTCGTACCTGCACATCTACTTGGTGGGAGTACCGTAGTTCTGTCCCCCGGAAATGGGATGTATGTAGTGCATGCAGCCTACTGAGCTCAGTCCCACACTCCAGCCTTACCCGGGAGTGGAATACCACACCTCTGGTTTGAGGTGCAATACCCCTGTAGCAGCCGAGTCCTCAGGGTGCTACACTATCATTCGGTGGTGTTGAGAAGTCTGGCCCAATCCAGCCCTTGTTCATTTTTATAAGAGTCAGCCTGTCAGCATTTTCAGTTGACAGGAGGATGCGCTTATCAGTTATAATTCCACCAGCGGCACTAAAAACCCGATCTGATAAAACGCTGGCGGCAGGGTAGGCCAGGACCTCCAAGGCATAGAGAGCCAGTTCATTCCACATATCTAGCTTGGATACCCAATATTTATAAGGCACAGAGGAATCACGGAGGACGTTGGTACGGTACGGCAAGGTACTCCCTCAGCATCTTCCCAAACTTTGCACTCCTTGTGAGAGTACCCTGCGCCTCAGGGCCTGTGCGATGGGAGGGTCTGAGAAAACTCTCCCAGAACTTTGACAGTGTTCCCCTGCCTCTGCTGGATTGAAGTTGTGTCTCTCTCGCCTGTACTCCTTGGTTGTCGAATGAAGTGTGCCCTCTGCCTCCAGCGTTTTCAGATGGGAATTTTTTTAATAGTTCAGCAACAAGGGCCTTCTGGTACTGCCTCATTTTTGTACACCTGTCCGCCTCAGGAATAAGAGATATCAAGTTCTCCTTGTAGAGTGGGTCAAGAAGTGTCACCAACCAGTAATGACCTAAAATTTTGAGAATGCGAGGGTCATGGGAAAGGCAGCATAACATAAACTCAGCCATGCGTGCCAGACTACTAACAGGCAAGACTACCATGTCCTCACCAAAAGGATGACTGACCATGCTCTCCTCCTCCTCCTCTCTGTCCTCTGGCCATCCACGCTGAACAGACGGTATGACAGCTGTGCAGATAGCACCGTCTATAGTGCACGAAACTAGTTCCTGTCCTTTCTTCTCCTCCTCTTCCTCATTGTCACCAAATCCACGTTGGGATGAGATGAGGCTTGGCTGTGTGGTTAATTGCTCCATCTTATCGTGCTCCGCCTGCAATGCATCATCTTTGATTGTGAGCAGAGAGCGTTTCAGAAGACAGCGAAGCGGGATGGTGACACTAATTATGGCGTCATCGCCGCTCACCATCTTGGTGGAGTCTTCAAAGTTTTGGAGGATGGTACATATGTCTGACATCCACGTCCACTACTGAGGTCTTATGTGTGGAGTCTGAACTGAATACCGATAGCCTTTTTGATGCTGGTACTCAACAACTGCCCTCTTCTGCTCACAAATCCTTCCCAACATCTGCAATGTAGAGTTCCAACGTGTGGGGACATCACACAGCAGTCTGTGAGCCAGAAGCTGCAAACGCTGCTGAAACACTGCAAGGGCGGCGGAAGCTGTAGCTGACTTTCTAAAATGGGCACACAGGCGGCATACTTTAACAAGCAGATCCGGCAGCTCCGGCTAGGATTTGAGTAACCGCTGAACCACGAGGTTAAGCACATGGGCCAGACATGGTACGTGTGTGAGCTCGCCTCGCCTCAGAGCCGCCACCAGGTTCTGGATATTGTCACACACGACCATGCCTGGCTGTAGGTTCAGCGGTTTGAGCCACAGATCTGCCTGCTCTTTCAGAGCTGTCCATAACTCTTCAGCATTGTGTGTTTTTTCACCTAAGCATATTAGCTTCAGCACAGCCTGTTGCCGCTTGGCCGAGGCAGTGCTGCAGTGCTTCCAGCTTGTGACTGATGTGGTCATTTCGGAGATGGAGGCTGAGGAGGAGGAGGAGGCTGAGGAGCATGAGGTTCAGGAGCTGTAGACCGTGGGGGCAACCCTGATTGACCTAGGGCCTGCAATCCTTGGCGTCGGGAGGACGTGTTCCGTCCCAAGGTCCGACTGGGTCCCGGCTTCCACTATGTTAACCCAGTGTGCCATCAGCGAGATGTACCGTCCCTGCCCACAAGCACTTGTCCACGTGTCCGTGGTTAGGTGGACTTTACCGGTAACTGCGTTGTTGAGGGCACGGCTAATGTTTTGGGACACGTGCTTGTGTAATGTGGGGACGGCACACTGGGAGAAATAGTGGCGGCTGGGGACAGAGTACCGAGGGACGGCCGCCGCCATCAGGTTGCGGAATGCTTCTGTTTCCACAAGCCTAAAAGGCAACATTTCGAGCCAAGCAGTCATGAATTGTGAGAATTTAGTAGTGTGGCCTGTGGGACGTTGGCTGCATATTTGCGCTTGCATTCCAAGGACTGGAGTATGAACAACTGAACGCTGCGCTGGGACAAGGACATGGACGTGCTTCCTGATGCTGCTACTTGAGAGTTTGCAATGACAGGAGCAGGGCAGTAGGCATCTTTGCATGCACAATGGACAGGGGATTGACTTGCATGCACAACAGCAGAAGAAGCAATGGTGCCACCTGTAGACACTGTTCCTGGACCCTGGTGTTCGGCCCACAAAGTCGAGTGCTTTGCTGCCATGTGCCTGATCATGCTGGTGGTGGTCAGGCTGGTCGTTTTGCCACCCCTGCTGATGCTGGTCTGGCTCGTGATGCAAATGGCCTTTTTGGAGTTATCGGCAGAGTCTTTAAAAAACAACCAGACTCGGGAAGACCTAACAGTTGTAGTGGCAACTTCCTTCGTGTTGGTGTTACGGGAAACGGTAGCCTGCCTTCTGTCTGCGGCCACCACACTGCTTCTTCCTGCCTGTTGGGGTGCTCTGCCTCCCTCCCCCTGTGTGCTGCTGTCCTTGCTCTGCATGTCCTCCTGCCAGGTTGGGTCAGTAACTATATCATCCACCACCTCGTCTCCCACTTCTGCACCCTGGTACTATTCCTGACTTTCTGCCAATTGTGTCTCATCATCGTCCACCTCTTGTGACAGTTTCCCACCGTCGCCTTCGTGTGACCGTGGCTGCTCAAATATTTTGGCATCGCTACACGTGATCTCCTCTTGCCCCGCTTCAAGTGCACCGGGCGAGAGGCCCGAATCTATAAATGGAAAAGTGAACAGCTCTTCAGATTGTCCAAGTGTGGGATCAGTTGTCTCTGGGTACTCGGCATGGTGGGAGGAAGGAGGATCAGGGTGAGGAATATGAGGTCCAGACTCATGGCTACTGAGACTTGACCGTGTGGAAGACAGGGTGGTGGTGGTGGTGGCTAAGTGACTGGAAGCATTATCCGCTATCCAACCAACAACCTTTTGACACTGATCTGGGTTCAATAGTGGTGTGCTGCGGTCCCCTAGAAATTGGGACAGGAAGGTCAGGCGAGAAGATGTGGGTGTTTGTTGTGGCACAATTTCGGCTTGCCCACGGCCTTGTCCTCGGCCTCTGCATGTACCATTACCATCACGTCCAGTTCTCCGTCCCTTGCCACGTGCCTTGCCCATTTTAAATGGAGGATAGTATCTTCCACGCTCACTACAAATGACTGAGTTTGAAGCGAAGTTATATGTGATCGGTGTGATGGAGAAAACAGAGTTTTAAATACCTGGCCTGTAGGTAAGTAGTGTGAACAGCACACTGCTGTGAATTGCTTCACTGACACACTGAAAAAATGGAGGCCAGAAATGGCAGTATTTTCTGACAACGTATATGTGATCCGTGTGACGGAGAAAACACAGTTTTAAATAGCTGGATTTCTAGCGCTCTAATATGGAAAGGACCTGGCTGTATTCTGCAGTGCCAACAAGCAAATGGCGCAGAAAAACGGTGTTCTCTGGATTGCTTTATAAGCAAATAATGAGGATTAAGATCCAAAGAAATGTATTCCTGGCCCCTGAGACCTGGGCCTTTGTATAGAAATATCTAACAGCAGCAGAAGGCAGAATTGGAATGGAGCCTCTTGTGCTATATGCACTGCAGTCTGCTATATACACTGCCTGCCTGCCTATATACACTGCCTGCCTGATATCTCTGCAGATGGATTAGTCCTCAGAAGGACTCTTTGTTGAGATGGATATGTGTAATGTGCGGTTTTTCTCCCTACACTACCTAATGCACGATCAAATCTCTCCCTAACGCAGCAGCAGCTCTCCCTACACTGTCTGATCCGGAGTGACTGTGATGAGCATGGCGGCGCCAGGTTTGATATAGACCTGATGACGCTGTGCGGCCAGCCAATCACTGTAATGCCCACAACCAACATGGCTATGGCATTACAGTGCATGGCAGGCAATCCCTGCATGTTCATTGGCTCTGTAAAGAGCGCCAAACATGCAGGGAGGGGACCCGACTTCCCGCCCGACCAACCCGGAAATACTCGGTGAGCGCAGAGCATCTCGAGCAGTGAGATACTCGGGCAAGCACCGAGCAGTAGCGAGCATGCTCGCTCATCACTAGTTGTCATTAAGATTTAAAAAGAGAAAACACAGAAATGTGACAGTAAATGGCTTCACCCAACCAATAACCATGAGTGAAGAAAAAGTGTTTTTGTTATCATTCATTTTCTCTGAAACAAGGCCAAGAAAGCAAAAATTCTGCCGGGGTATGTAAACTTTTGAGCAGAACTGTATATGCGCCAGCCCCAGTGTCTCCTATTCTATATACTCCAGCTTCTTCTGTGATGTATATGCTCTAGCCCCAATGTATCCTGTGATGAATATACGCCAGCCCCAGTGTCTCCTATTCTGTATACTCCAGCCCCAGTGTCTCCTATTCTATATACTCCAGCTCCAGTGTCTTCTGTGACGTAGCTAATGTAGCCCTAATGTCTCTTATGCAGAGGCGTCGCATGATAAAGCAGTGGGACACAAGCTCCCTGCCCTATCACTATCTCTTTCATATGCCACAGATCGCCATAGGCCTGCGGTTAACGAGATGTCAGCATACTCACGCAGGTGGCTCGGTGACATCATTGCATCGCTCTGCTCTGCAGTCCCGCCATGGAAGAGGAGACAGAGGCCGTGATGTAGGGAATCAGGATTAAGTGAGAATAAACTTTATTTTTTTAAATGATCGGGCAGTGGAGCCATCCTACTATATATCTGGAGTAGTGGGTCCATCATACTACATATGGAGTAGTGGGGCCATTATACTATATGTATGTGGGGCAGTGGGACCATCATAGTATATACAGGTGCATCTCACTAAATTAGAATATCTTCAAAAAGTTAATTTATTCCAGTTCTTCAATACTGTTTCAGTATGCTCCACAATCATGAGGAAGACTGCTGACTTGACAGATGTCCAGAAGGCAGTCATTGACACACTCCACAAGGTCCTAGAGTTGCAATTTTCATTTGGAAATCAAGGTCCCAGAGTCTGGAGGAATAGTGGAGAGTCCACAATCCAAGCTGCTTGAGGTCTAGTGTGAAGGCTCCACAATCAGTGATGGTTTGGGGGGCCATGTCATCTGCTGGTGTAGGTCCACTGTGTTTTATCAAGACCAAAGTCAGCACAGCCGGCTACCAGGACATTTTACAGCACTTCATGCTTCCCTCTGCCGACAAGCTTTTTGGAGATGGAAATGTCATTCTCCAGCAGGACTTGGCCCCTGTCCACACGGCCAAAAGTACCAATACCTGGTTTACACACAACAGTATCACTGTGCTTGATTAGCAGCAAACTCGCCTGACCTTAACCCCATAGAGAATCTATTATAGAGAATCTATGAGGTATTGTCAAGAGGAAGATGAGAGACACCAGACCCAACAATGCAGATGAGCTGAAAGACAGCTTTTTGTATTGAAGAACTGAAATAAATTAACTTTTTGATGATATTCTAATTTAGTGAGATGCACCTGTATATGGAGCAGTGGGGCCATCATGCTATATATATGGAGGAGTGGGGGCATCATACTAAATATACAGCAGTGTGTGTGTGTCACCCCAGGCCTGGATGCCACAAACAATAATCTGTTTCTGAAAGCAGGAGGGAGGTCCCCTGGTTAGGGACAATTAGCATACAGCACCTCCTGTCCCAGGCCAGCAGGGGGAGCTGGCTGCCCTTATAAAAGCTGGAACTGGGGGCAGGGTTAGAGAGAACTGGACGACCTAGCTCAGGAGTGAGACTAGTCCCAGAGAAGGAGGGACAGTTCAGCTGTAGCTGAGGAGTCCGTGAGGCAGAGGAGAAACTGCAAGCCAGGGACAGAGGCGACAAGAGCCGGTCCTGGCAGAGAACCAATCTACCGGACATTGGGGTCCGAGGCTGTCAGGGTTACAAGCCCAGCAGCAGAGAACCAACCTGCGAGGGATTTCAGGTCCCTTGGCCTAAGAAGCCTGGAGGCTCCGCCACACAGAGGGACCAGTACATCGAGGAGCAAGCAACAGGTACCCAAGGCCTGAGTCGCAAGCCATACAGGAGAGAAGTACACGGCCAGCTCAGGGACGTGGGCTATTACACCACGAAAAGGGGGATAGTCAGAAAGAGCATAGAGAGAACGATAGGCCTACACACTCACCCGGACCAGTGGGGCTCGCCCGAATGCTCTCAGACACCCAGGCCCATTCCTAACTGGTACTATTGGGTCATTAATAATATCTACAATAAACACCCTGAACTGTTTGAAGCGGCCTCTGAACTCTTACTATTGCGGCCTGCACTATCACCCCCAACATCCACCTACACTGCCCTGAGGCTACACTCTTCCCGTGGGGAGTTATCCTACCTCTGTGCTGCACACCAACACCAGCCTCAGCGGTCTGCCTTGCAGCAGCGGTTATCTCCAACCGCAATCCACGGGTGGCGTAGTCGGACATTGAAAACACTGATAAATAGACTGCCACCATTTGGTCTGACCACCCTGAGCCACGGGATCGGGTTGCCACTACTACCCCCATCAGCACCGTACACTAGAAGGCCTGGTTCCGGGTACCCCACGGCCCAGGGGGCGAGTCAGCTTTGGCGTAGCTGGCAGAATTGCGACCAACCCGCCACAAACGGGTATTGCGTGCCTGGAAAAGACTCTATACATATCTGAGTGAAGTTTCCCGCCATTCGGGGCCATTTCCCGCCAATCGGAGCCGTTTCCCGCCATGTGGCGCCATCTTTGGGACGCCGCGCGGGAAGAAGAGGGGCGTGGACGTCCAAAAACGCCCGAGACCTGAAGCCCCGCCCTACGCAGAGACGCTGCGCAAGGTCCTGGAAGGAGATCCAGCGTATGCCGACGTCATCACCGAGCAACGCAAGGTCCTCACCCAGAGCATCGCGAGCGGAGCCGCGGCCTACAGAAGAGGATCGCCAGAAGGTAGGCCATGGTTAACTAGGGGGGAGGAAGATGTCGGACACGGAGGGACCCTCTACCACCAGCGTAGCCGCTGCAGCTGTGATGCCGTTTTCCATAGGCGGATTATAATGAGGGCAATCCGGGCGACCGCCCAGGGCCCCGAGCCTGCAGGGGGCCCACGGCTCCAGGCAGGGTGTCTAATGCCGGATTGCCCTCATTATATGTGCGGGCCGCCGCGGCACATAGCGGTAGCAGTGGCGGGAGGGGGGGGCCCGGACCGCTCCCCCAGCAGCGGCTGCCGCTACTTCTTCATTGGCCGGGCAAGCACTGCAGCAGTTAACTTCCCTGTGATGGCCCGGCCGCGTCACTGCTAGGAGACATGGCCCTGTGCGCGGCTGTGTCTCCTAGCTGTGACGTCACGCAGTGCGCCCTGGCCTGCAGTGCTGCACCGGAAAAGAGAGAGAGCAGGCAGGAGGAATTGAGCCGGGGGATGGTGAGTGTGTGTGTGTGTGTGGGCAGATGTGTGTGTGGGCAGGTGTGTGTGTGTTTGTTGGCAGGTGTCTGTGGGGGAAGGTGTCTGTGTGGGCAGGTGTGTGTGTGTGTATATGTGTGTGTGTATATGTGTGTGTGTGTGTGTGTGGGCAGGTGTGTGTGTGTTTGTGGGCAGGTGTCTGTGGGGGCAGGTGTCTGTGTGGGCAGGTGTGTGTGTGTGTATATGTGTGTGTGTGTGTATATGTGTGTGTGTGTGTGTGTGTGTGTGTGGGGGCAGGTGTCTGTGTGGGCAGGTGTCTGTGTGGGCAGGTGTGTGTGTGTGTGTGGGCAGGTGTGTGTGTGGGCAGGTGTGTGTCTGGGCAGGTGTGTGTATATGGGTGTGTGTGTGTGTTTGTGGGCAGGTGTCTGTGTGGGCAGGTGTGTGTGTGGGCAGGTGTGTGTGTGTGTGGGCAGGTGTGTGTTTGTGTGTGGGCAGGTGTGTGTGTGTGGGCAGGTGTGTGTGTGTGTGGGCAGGTGTTTGTGTGTGTGTGTGGGCAGGTGTGTATGTGTGTGTGTGTGGGCAGGTGTGTGTATGTGTGTGTGTGTGGGGGCAGGTGTGTGTGTGGGCAGGTGTGTTTGTGTGTGGGCAGGTGTGTTTGTGTGGGCAGGTGTGTGTGTGTGTGGGCAGGTGTGTGTGTGTGTGGGCAGGTGTTTGTGTGTGTGTGTGGGCAGGTGTGTATGTGTGTGTGTGTGGGCAGGTGTGTGTATGTGTGTGTGTGTGTGGGCAGGTGTGTGTGTGTGGGCAGGTGTGTTTGTGTGTGGGCAGGTGTGTTTGTGTGTGAGCAGGTGTGTGTGTGTGTGGGCAGGTGTGTATGTGTGTGGGCAGGTCTGTGTGTGTGGGGGGGCAGGTGTGTGTGTGTGTCTGTGTTGGCAGATGTGTGTGTGTCTCTGTTTGGCAGGTGTGTGTGTGTGTATATGTGTGTGTGTGTGTGTGTGGGCAGGTGTGAGTGTGTGTCTGTGTGGGCAGGTGTGTGTGTGTGTATATGTGTGTGTGTGTGTGTGTGTGGGCAGGTGTGAGTGTGTGTCTGTGTGGGCAGGTGTGTGTGTGTGTGTGTATATGTGTGTGTGTGTGTGTGGGCAGGTTAGAAAGTCTTGCCCTGTTGAACACTACACCTGACTTGAGGCCACCACCTCTTGGTTCTCCAATGTTCTTGCTTCTCTAGGGCTCTTCTCAGATATTCATTATACCAGCTCCCCAGAATACCAAAGTTAGGGTGGGTGACCGCGAGCCCTGGTGGTGGTCATAACTGCGGCCACCCAGGGGCAATACTCCATAACAACAATCCCCTGAGGTGGTGTAGGATGTAAGGACCTATTCACACTACATTCAGCGCTGCATTCAGGTCTTTACACAAGGCTTACAACTGAATCCCTGAAATTCAGGATTGTGCTGTCTGAAATGAGACATCTGAAAGCAGAGCAAATGGAGCCTAAAGATTCAGACTTTAGCCTCGGTTTGCCTTTGTTCAAATCAATGGCTATGTCAAGGCACATCTGAATGCCATTTTTCAGGGATTTAGATAGAAGCCTGGAAAGAGGAGATGAATGCATTGCAAAATTCAGCGTGAATTGGCCCTTATATCTGGAGTCTTGATATTGATGCCACAAGCATTTTACATGTTTTTAACTTAAAAAAAAATACACACACACAAATAATACACACACACACACACTATACATACACACACACTATACATACACACACATTATACACACACACTATACATACACACACACACACACACTATACATACACACACACTATACATACACACACATTATACACACACACTATACATACACACACATTATACACACACACACACTATACATACACACACACATACAGTATACATACACACACACTATACATACACACACATTATACACACACACACACTATACATACACACACACAAATGTGTGTGTTGGCAGGTGTGTGTGTGTGGGCAGGTGTGTGTGTGTGTGGGCAGGTGTGTGTGATGTCTGTCTGTTTGTGTGTGTGTGTGTGTGGGCAGATGTCATTGTGTGATGTCTGTTTGTATGTATTTTTGTGTTTCAAATGTGTTTATGCGTGTCTGTATATGTTTGTGTGTGTGTATGACTGCATGCGGCCTCCTGCTGAGTATAGTTGGCGCTGTGCGGCCTCCTGATGTCTCTGGGGGGGCTCCGTGCGGCCTCCTGCTGTGTATAGATGGCTACGTGCGGCTCCCCGCTGTGTATAGATGGCTACGTGCGGCCCCCCGCTGTTTATAGACGGTGCCGTGCGGCCCCCCGCTGTGTATAGATGGCTACGTGCGCCCCCCGCTGTGTATAGATAGCTATGTGCGGCCCCCTGCTGAGTATAGATGTTGCCGTGCGGCCTCCTGCTGTGTATAGATGGCTACGTGTTGTCTCCCGCTGAGTATAGATGGCGCTGTGCGGCCTCCTGCTGTCTCTGGGGGGAGCGCCGTGCGGCATCTATACTCAGCAGGAGGCCGCACGTAGCCATCTATACACGTATACTCAGCAGGAGGCCGCACGTAGCCATCTATACGGTGCCATCTATACACAGCGGGAGGCCGCACGGCGCCATCTATACACAGCGGGAGGCCGCACGGCGCCATCTATACACAGCGGGAGGCCGCACAGCGCCATCTATACACAGCGGGAGTCTCAGTGCTTTGCAAGAGCAGTCAATAAATTCTGCTTGACTAATTCTGAGCACCATAAAGTCTGGTTCGCTTCTAACCTGCTGTCTTCATTTTCAGCTTGCTGAATTCTAACTCATTTACTGTCATTCGAGACGATGCCTTTGCTGGTCTCTTTCACCTTGAATACCTGTAAGTGCTCCACTTAATGTCATATTTTTGATTCTGTTCTTCTTCATCTTTTGGCATGTGCAATTGTATGAGCAAGTATTCATATGAATTTATGACCTACTTAAACCTTTGAGGACCTTAAATTTTATTCAATCAAATTTTTTTCCAGTTTAAAACTATGGGACATATATGTGCCTTGGTCCTCAAAGGGATTTTAAAGGGGCTGCAAACATAAATATGAAAAAAATAATTCAATTACTGATTTTTGTGTTCATTTAATTTTTATTTGAAGTCCATTTTTTTTATATACCTTGAAATTAAGCCCTACCCCATGGAATGAAGCCCTACCTACATGACATCTGAGAGCTACATGGATCCCGCTTGTGAGGTGCCTGTCCGTCACTACTATTCAGTTTTAGGGTCCACTCACTAAGCCATATATTCTCTCATGCAAGAGAATAGGGCCAATTATGCTAATGACACTGGGCTCAAACTCTGTCAGAGCTTCAACTGAGTGTGATCCGATTCTCTCGCAGCACAGATATGGAGAAGATGGAGAACTTAATTTCTCCATCTTCTCCATAGTGTCTGTGAGTGTTCATCGGACTGCACTTGGATGACATCCGAGTGCAGTCCAATGTTTTACGTGCACCCATAGACTTGTATGGGTGCACATGGTCCGAATATCGAATGAGATTATTTTCTCATGCCAATAATCGCACTGTCCCATAGTATAACATAGGGCCGAGTCCTATCCGATAAAACATCACATAGCATTCGGCCGTGTTATACGACAGTGTGAGCGAGCCCTTAGAGTCAAGGAATATTTACATGCAGATGATGATATTACTCTCCAAGTGTATATTTTTTTAGGTGAGTTCATAGTAAATGCTTTGCATTTTTGACAAGTGATCAACTAAAGAACAAGAAAGATTTAGGACCTCGCCTATACAGAAACGGAAAATAGTTTGGAGGACTTGCATGTCCTTTTTTATTTATTATGAGAAAATCATAAAAGATCCCGTTTTTTAACCATGCTGTGACTTTCTGCTGAGGGAGAGGGAGAGAGCTGCCCTATTCAGAGTCTGTAATAAGACCTGCTGACAAAAGTGTTGAAGATACAGTCTAATGTGAATTAACAATGAAAAGAAGTTAATTTAACAAATGGCTTGTATTTTTTTTAATACAAACTTTTTTGTCTTTACAGCTCCTTTAAAGGGAATCTGTCGTCAGGTTTTTGCCACCTAATCTGAGAGCAGCATAATGTAGGGTTAGAGGCACTGATTCCAGTAATGTGTCACTTACTGGGCTGCTTAGTGTTGTTTTGATAAAATCATTGATTTGTCAGAAGGTAATTATCAATAGATGACTAGTAAGTTCTGTAGGACCCCACCCCCATCACTGATCAGTAGATTTCTGTGTACACTGAGCATGGGCAGAAAGCTGCCAATCAGTGGTGTGGGTGGGGCTATACAGAGCGCAGCATTCAGAGAGCTGCTAGATCTGCAGCAGATAAAACGGTGATTTTCTCAAAATGACAACAAGCAGCTGAAAAAGTGACACATCGCTGGAATCAGGGTATCTGCCCCAATATTGTGCTGCTCTCAGATGAGGCAGCACAATTAATATTATGCCAAATAAATTTCCTGTGAACTATCACATGATCTATCACAGGGGATCATGTGACATGTCACGTGATAAATCAGGTGTGTGGAGGGGGCCCGCGCCTTCTAAACTGTCCGGGGCCCTTGCTACTCTTAATCCACCCCTGCCTATATCCCCGGAGCGGCCTGGCTGCCCCAGTATGCCGGCGAGTCGCATACCTTGGGCGACTTTAAAGAAAGGCTGTATAGACTGTTCAAAGTTTATCCCCTGACAGAAGAACAGAAAGTAAGCATACTGATAGGGCAGTTAACTGGTGCGGCCCAGCGGGAGGTAAAGTCTTGGACAGCTGAGGAGAAAAGGACTGTAAGGGGGGTTCTGACCCGTCTACGGGACACCTTTGTTACCCGTACCTCAACAGAAATCAAAATGCGGTTCTATGGATGTAAGCAGCGAGCTCAAGATAGCATCCGAGATTATGCCCTAAATTTACAGGAAGCCTTGGGGGCAATTAAGCAAGCTGACCCTGGCAGCGTGCAGGATAAAGATAAACTATTGACTGACCAGTTCATAGAAGGTCTGCTGTCCAGCGCCCACAGAACCCAGCTGCGCCTCATGGCCCTACAGAACCCCGATTTGACTTTTGCACAGTTCAAAGATAGGGCCATCCGGGTGCTCCGAGAACCTGCACCGGGTGGCGCTGTAGCTTCCCGGCGCCCTGCCATCCCTTACCACCAGGGGGCGGCGCCCTATCCCGCAGACCTTGTGGGGGCCGATGCGCAGGCCCTAAATCCATCCCCGCCTGCAAACCTGCACCATCAGGTCCAAGAACTAACAAAGAGTGTTGCTTCATTGACCAGGACTGTACAGTCGTTACAGATGGACCCGTCAGGACCAATCAAACTGGCTTCCAGTCCGGAGGATGTCCCGTGGCGTCGACGGAGGAGGATCCCGTCGTTCAGAGGGAGGCCCGCCGATCATTACACTGAGGATGGACAGCCGATTTGCCGCCGTTGCAGCCAGCCGGGACACGTAGCCAGGTACTGTACTTTAAATGGGTCCGACCTGGGGCAAAGGGCCAACCCCCAGGCATAAGGTCATCAGGCCCATCTAATTGGCGTGATAAGTACGTAGGGGGACGCCCGGTTTTACCCGTAGTGCTGGACGGTATCCCCATGAGTGCACTGCTGGACACCGGGTCCCAAGTGACTACTATCCCCTATGTACTTTTCAAGCAGTACTGGAGTGACACTGATATAACTCGTTATCCAGACGATGACTTGAGCATCATCGCCAGCAATGGTCAACCCGTGCCGCAGGTGGGGTTCAGAGAGATGACCATTAAGATTGGTAAAGTTGAACTGCCGGCACAGGGAGTGATCATTGTGGACATTGACCGTCGAGAAAGTCACCCTAAAATAACCTTGGGTACTAATGTGATTGAAAATTGTCTTTCAGAAGTAATTGTAATTTTGCAGCAGGTGGCGATGAATGCGAGCTCCAGCCAACAGAGGGTCCTCCAGAAGGAGATAAGAGCCCTGACGAGATGGCAACAGGTAGAACTGTCTGGTGGTGAGATCGGTAGCGTGAGGATGAGCGACCCGTTCCCCATTGCCATGCCCCCCAAAAGTGAAATGATCTGGTGTCGGACTGCAATCGGGTTAAGAGGGAGAGACTACCAAGCAATGGTAGAACCCGTGTACTCAGACAGCAGGCCCACCATTTTGACAGCCCGGGGGGTGGTCGATGTCCGCCATGGAAGGGTGCCCGTCCGGATCTTAAACATTGGGGAAAGGGAAGTACCCTTGCCCCGGTACGCTACACTAGCCAAATTGTATACTGTTGAACACAATGCTGTCAGGGCCATGGAACCCTTGCCTCCATCTCCCCAGGCGGAGGGTAATGGTTCCCAGAAACCCAAGGAGGACTGGTGCCAGAAACTCCAAGTGGGTGCTGACTCCACTCCCTTGCACCAAAAACAAGGAGTCTACCGGGTGGTTCAAGAGTACGAGAGAATCTTTAGTAAGAACCCGCTAGACTTCGGCAGAGTGAAAGGGGTAGAACACCACATCCCCACGGGGAGCCACCCACCAATAAAAGAAAGATACAGACCTGTACCACCCCGCACACTATCAGAACGCAAAGGGCATGCTGAGAGACATGAAGGAAGCCGGGGTCATTAGAGACAGTTGTAGCCCCTGGGCAGCCCCCTTGGTTCTGGTAAAAAAGAAAGACTGTACTATGAGAATGTGCGTGGACTATAGAGAAGTCAATCGTATCACCCATAAAGACGCATACCCGTTGCCTAGAATAGAGGAGTCTTTGGTCGCACTAAAATCAGCTAATTTATTCTCTACTTTGGACCTTACTAGTGGGTACTGGCAGGTTCCTGTGGCAGAGGCTGATAAGGAGAAGACCGCCTTCACCACCCCGATGGGATTAAGTGAATTCAACTATATGCCGTTCGGGCTCTGCAACGCACCCGGGACCTTCCAGAGGCTGATGGAATGCTGTCTAGGGCACCGAAACTTTGAGACGGTCCTACTTTACCTGGACGACGTGATTGTCTATTCGAAGACTTACGAGGACCATCTAAAGCACCTGGCCGAGGTGTTCGAGGCCCTGGCAGGCTTTGGCATGAAAGTGAAACCCTCCAAGTGCCATCTGTTAAAGCCGAAGGTACAGTACCTGGGACACGTGGTGAGTGCAGAAGGAGTAGCCCCCGACCCTGACAAAATCATGGCAATAAAGAACTGGCCAAGCCCCTCTAACATAAAAGAAGTGAGGCAGTTCGTCGGGTTGGTAGGCTACTACCGAAGGTTCATCCCCAGGTTCACCAAGATGGCAGCCCCTATGCAGGACCTCCTTATAAGACAATCTAAGACCAGAAGCCAAAAGCCACCCTTCAAGTGGGACAAGCCGGAAGAGGAGTCCTTCCGCCAGCTGAAGATGGCCCTCACGGGGGATGAGATCTTGGCCTACCCTGATTATGGCCAGCCTTTTATCCTCCACACAGACGCCAGTAATGTGGAGCTGGGAGCCGTACTGTCACAGAACCAACAGGGCAGAGAAAGGGTGATCGCGTATGCCAGCCGGAAGCTGAGGCCCACTGAGAGAAACCCGGAGAATTACATCTCCTTTAAGCTGGAGTCCTTGGCAGTGGTGTGGGCCGTAACAGAATGTTTCAAGCATTACCTGGCCTCTGTGAAGTTCACTGTGTACATGGACAACAATCCGTAGACACATCTGGACAATGCGAGACTTGGTGCCCTAGAGCAGCGGTGGATGGCCCGGCTAGCAAACTATGACTTCACCATGAAGTACCGGGCAGGCCGAGCCAATGCCAATGCAGATGCCCTATCGAGAATGCCCCACTTGCCCGATGAGGGAGAAGATCCAGATGAGTTGGAGGAAATAGAGCTCCCTGCATTCCACCGGTACGGGGCCACTCAGTACTCCCACCGTGTAAGAGACAAAGACTTGACCACTGTCATGTTCAATCCCTTACCTCACCACGGCTGGGCTGAAACGCAAGATAGTGACCCTGCAATTCGCCTGGTGAAAGACCTGTTGACCCAGGCAGACGCTAGCCCTGGCTCGGACGCTCCAGAGGAAGCCAAGCAGTTATGGAAGGAGAAAAGCAGGCTATTCCTCTACGAAGGTAAGCTGTGCAGAAGGCTTGTCAACCACCGGACGCACGAGCTGACCTGGCAGGTAGTGGTCCCGAGACGAGATGCAGCAATGGTCCTGGAGGCCTACCATGACAGAGCGGGACACTTCAGGTGGAAGAAACTGGAGTTCCTACTGAGAGAGCGGTTCTACTGGGTCGGAATGAGAGGGGCCATAGAGAAGTGGTGCAGGGACTGCGGCCCATGTAACCTCAGAAGGAAGGATGGTACCAGCCAGAAGACGCCCTTGATGCCCATCGTCACCAGGCAGCCTCTTGAGCTGGTAGCTCTGGACCATGTGAAACTGGCTCCAAGCCGGTCGGGCTACGTCTATGCCCTGACAATAGTGGACCACTATTCCCGGTTCCTGGTGGTGGTTCCTGTTAAAGACTTGACAGCCCAAACAGCGGCCAGAGCCTTCCAACAACACTTCTGCCATCCACACGGGTATCCGGAACAGGTCTTGACAGATTAAGGTCCAGCGTTTGAGGCTGAGATCTTCCAGGAGTTCTGCAACCTCTACGGCTGTAAGAAGATTCGGACAACGTCTTACCACCCACAAACCAACGGGCTATGTGAGAAAATTAATAATATCGTCATTGATCTCCTCGAAACGTTGCCCCTGGAAGAACGCAGCCTGTGGCCGGAGAAGCTGCCAGACCTGATAGACTTATACAATCATATCCCGGTGAATTCTACAAATTGCAACCCGGCTTACCTGATGAGGGCAAGACCAGGTAAGCTGCCGATAGACCTGGAGATGGGAGTCCTCCCCACCTCCCCAGACGCGGACTGGGATACGGAACGGCGGCTACAGTACAAGAAGGTACAGGAGAGTGTGGAGAGGAGTCTGGCTCAAGCGAGAGAAAAGCAAGAGAGGCTCTTCAACCAACACGCCCCTGCTGGTCCCCTGGAACCTGGTGAGCAGGTCCTGAAGCGGAAGAGACGGCTTCACAAGCTAGATGACCAGTGGGAGAGCGACCCGTACACAGTACTGCAGTCCAACCACAACAACCCAAAGGTATGTGTAATTACCAAGGATGGAGGAGAAACCACTAGCACCGTCTCCAGAGACCACCTAAAAAGGTGCCCCAAGCAACTACAGAGTGCAGGAGAAGATCAAGATGACCTTGAACCCGCAGAAGACAAGAAAGAAATGATCAGCACAGTTCTTGGAGAGTTCCCCCGGTCCTGGACTCGGATAAATGATGCAATAGTGGTACCCGTCCTACACTTCCTTCAACCAACCCAGCAGGAACCTACAGGAGAGCAGGAGGAATCAGAAGACCAAGCAGCCCTAGAGGCAGAAGAACCCATGCCAGCAGCCCAGGAGAGTCAACCCTCTGCTGACAGTGAGCCTGCCATACCTGCGGTAAGCCAAAGGACCCGCAGATAGCTGCCTGCACTGCCTGTAAACCCAGCTAGTAGCTGTACCCTGAATGCTAGTGGGGAAAGTCAGGTTAGACCACCACCAGACAGTGGGTTACGCAGGTCAACCCGGAGCACTAGGGGGCAAATACCAGCTCGCTGGAAGATCAAAATGCTTTATATTGTAAATGTTTTATGTTTGTTGCCTGGTTGCTAATTATGTTTTTCCAGTCTTTCTAGTTCATGGACTAACAGGTTATGGACGCTGAATAACCGGAACTGTCTTGTAGATAGTTGCACTTAGTGCCCTCTTTCGAAGATGGCCACGGAAGAAAAATCTGTCCGGTGTGGCCTCCTTGTGGCCCAAAGTAGAGAGCTCAGCTGTAGCTGAGCAGTCCCTGAGGCAGAGGAGAAACTGCAAGCCAGGGACAGAGGTGACGAGAGCCGGTCCTGGAAGAGAACCAATCTACCGGGCATTGGGGTCCGGAGCTGTCAGGGTTACAAGCCCAGCAGCAGAGAACCAACCTGCGAGGGATTTCAGGTCCCTTGGCCTAAGAAGCCTGGAGGCTCCGCCACACAGAGGGACCAGTACAGCGAGGAGCAAGCAACAGGTACCCAAGGCCCTAGTCGCATGCCATACAGGCGAGAAGTACACAGCCAGCTCAGGGACGTGGGCTATTACACCACGAAAAGGGGGATAGTCAGAAAGAGCATAGAGAGAACGGTAGGCCTACACACTCACCCTGACCAGTGGGGCTCGCCCGAATGCTCTCAGACACCCAGGCCCATTCCTAACCGGTACTGTTGGGTCATTAATAATATCTACAATAAAGACCCTGAACTGTTTGAAGCGGACTCTGAACTCTTACTATTGCAGCTTGCACTATCACCCCCAACATCCACCTACACTGCCCTGAGGCTACACTCTTCCCGTGGGGAGTTATCCTACACCTGTGCTGCACACCAACACCAGCCTCAGCAGTCTGCCTCGCAGCGGCGGTTATCCCTGACCGCAATCCACGGGTGGCGTAGTCGGACATTCAAAACACTGATAAATAGACTGCCACCATTTGGTCTGACCACCCTGAGCCACGGGATCGGGTTGCCACTACTACCCCCATCAGCACCGTACACTAGAAGGCCCGGTTCCGTGTACCCCACGGCCCAGGGGGTGAGTCATGTGCATCAAATTATACATACACATATGGGGCAGTGGGGCTTCATACTATATACAGGTGCTTCTCACAAAATTAGAATATCATCAAAAGTTAGTTTATTTCAGTTCTTCAATGCAAAAAGTGAAACTCCTATATTATATAGAGTCATTACACACAGAGTGATCTATTATATAGAGTCATTACACAGAGGGATCTATTATATAGAGTCATTACACACAGAGGGATCTATTATATAGAGTCATTACACACAGAGGGATCTATTATATAGAGTCATTACACACAGAGGGGTCTATTATATAGAGTCATTACACACAGAGGGATCTATTATATAGAGTCTTTACACACAGAGGGATCTATTATATAGAGTCATTACACACAGAGAGATCTATTATATAGAGTCATTACACACAGAGTGATCTATTATATAGAGTCATTACACACAGAGGGATCTATTAGAGTCATTACACACAGAGGGATCTATTATATAGAGTCATTACACAGAGGGATCTATTATATAGAGTCATTACACACAGAGTGATCTATTATATAGAGTCATTACACAGAGGGATCTATTATATAGAGTCATTACACACAGAGGGATCTACTATATAGAGTCATTACACACAGAGGGATCTATTATATAGAGTCATTACACAGAGGGATCTATTATATAGAGTCATTACACATAGAGGGATCTATTATATACAGTCATTACACACAGAGGGATCTATTATATACAGTCATTACACACAGAGGGATCTATTATATAGAGTCATTACACACAGAGGGATCTATTATATAGAGTCATTACACACAGAGGGATCTATTATATAGAGTCATTACACACAGAGGGATCTATTATATAGAGTCATTACACACAGAGGGATCTATTTTAAGTGTTTATTTCTGTTAATGTTGATGATTATGGCTTACAGCCAATGAAAACACAAACGTTATTATCTCAGTAAATTAGAATACTTCATAACAACAGCTTGAAAAATGTTTTTAAAATCCGAAAAGTTGGCCTACTGAAATGTATGTTTAGTAAATGCCCTCAATACTTGTTCGGGCTCCTTGTGCATCAATTACTGCATCAATGCGGCAATGTGGCATGGAGGGATCAACCTGTGGCACTGCTGAGGTGTTATGGAAGCCCAGGTGGCTTTGATAGCAGCCTTCAGCTCATCTGTATTGTGGGGTCTGGGGTCTCATCTTCCTCTTGACAATACCCCATAGATTCTCTATGGGGTTAAGGTCAGGCGAGTTTGCTGCCAATCAAGCACAGTGATACTTGACCACGATGCAGAAATGCTGCGGATTTTTCCTAAGCGTTTCTGCATCTCCCTGGGTTGTCAAGCGCTTTGCCAAGTGATTTTAGCATCACTTGGAAAAGTGCTTGACAACTTGGTCACACTATATAATTCCATGCAACTGGCATGGATTTATACAGTGTGACCAAGTTACAATGCTGCAAATGCAGCATCAATAATAAAAAAAAAGAATAATAATGGTGAAAAATAAAAAAAAACCATTATACTCATCTTCCGATGGTCCTCGATCTCCTTCTCCGGTGCGTCCGGTGTCTTCGGCGGATCACGGTGCTGTAAAAGGACCTTCCATGACGTCATTTAGTCATGTGACAGGTCACGCGACCGCCGATGTCAGCGGTCGCGTGACCTGTCACATGACTAAATGGCGTCATGGAAGGTCATTTTACCACCGCGAGCAGCCGAAGAGCCAGCAGCACCGCCGGGAGCAGACAGGGGCCATCAGAAGGTAAGTATATGTTTATTTTTTATTTTAATTCTATTTTAACTACAGGTACTATGGTACCCGGGTCTGGAGGAGAGTCTCTTCATCTCCAGACCCGGGTACCATCCACGCATTGAGTCGCATAATGTCCACATGTGTATTTGTTGTCATTCGGATGTTATGCGTTCCAATGCAAGTCAATGGCAGCTAAATCGCAGCGACTCTGCAGAATTAAAGGACGTGCTGCAATGATTTTCCGCATTGATAATCCGCATCGGAAATCTCTGCAGCATGTGCACAGCACATGCGGATTATCATTGGGGACCATTGCAGACCTATCACCAAGCGTTTTTTAAGTGTTTCCGCGGCGGAAGTTACGCTGCAGAAACGCCTAAAAAACGCATAGTGGGCACACAGCCTTAAAAGTTCTATGGTGAAGAAAAACACGTGAGACAATAAATGCGAAATATACAATATTTCCCATAATATGACTGAGGATATCTTTAGGGTGTATTCACTGTTTTTCTTCTGCAGCAAAAATGCTGTGTTTTACAGTACCATCTTAGAGAATGACATTTCTGAAATCTCATTCACATGCTGTTTTTTTTGCATTTTTTTTAAATCTGCAGCTTGTCAAGTCTTTCAGAGGTTTTGCAGCATTTTTCACCCATTCAAATGAATGGAAAAAAAAACACAAGTAAAAACACCTGAATTTTAAGCAGCGTTTTTCCTGCCTCCTTTGATTTTTGAGGTAGAAAAAAAATGCTGCCAAAATCCAACTTGTGAACACACCTTTATCCTGGTTGTGTTCTAATTGGATATAAAATAGAACGGTCATGATAACATGGGTAGTTAATTGTATGATGTTTTCACTTTATATAATACCAGGCCGCATTCTATTTGCGCAGAGCTGCTCCGTGAAGATTCTATCACAAGATTCCGTGATGACATCACAGGTGATGGTGACATCACTGCTCACAGTCGCTATATATACAATGCACATAGACTCACCCGTGCCTTTCTTGGCTCTATAGTGACTGATAGCACTTGCAGTTTTTCACTATGGCTGGAATTGTTTTGGACATTCCTCAGGTAAAAGCACTATTGATGATCCTTATGATCAATCGTCCTAACAGTGTGCTTCTACCACCCGATGGCGTCCTCAGCTTCACTCACCGGCTGGTGATGGAGCTAGTAAAGGATTGCCTGACCAAACACCGACAACGTCGTCTAACGTCAGACTATCTGACGGATTTACTTCAGAACATCAGGACATTACTACACCAGGTAAGTGGCGGACACTCTGCACAGAACATCTCAATATTAATAGATAATAATGGAGGGATAGAAGCTTTTTCTTCTAATATATCGTATTTTGCAGACCATAAGACGCACCAAAAATTTTTGGGAGGAAAATAGGAAAAACATTTATTATAATAAAATGGGGGTCTGTCTTATAGTTCGAATTTTCGGTTGCTTACTGAGGGGGGTGGTGGCAGTGGAGCGAGGTCACAGGAGGCAGAGTCGCTGCTGCAGGAAGTCGGCAGTAAGAGTGGGGTGCTGCTGCGGGCCCCAAGCTGGGAGGAGCGGGGTGTCCAGAAGGTGCGAGGCTGCGGGCCCTGGGCTTCAAGGAAATGTTAGCGGTAATTCAGGAGGGGAGGCCCTGCTCTGCTTATTGATTTCTCTGCAGTGGGCTTCAAGAAGTAGGCTGCTGGAGATGGCCAATACGCAGATTGAGATCTCAGCTCGTCATTGAGCCGAGATCTAAATCTGCACATGCACTGCCTCCAGCGGCCATTTGCCTGAAGCCCACCGCCAGAAATTCAATGGGCAGAGCGGGGACTCCCCTCCTAAATCACCGCTAACATTTCCTTGAAGCCCAGGGCCCGCAGCCTCGCACCTCCTGGATACCCCGCTCCTCCCAGCTCGGGGCCCGCAGCAGCGCCCCACTTCTACTGCCGGCTTCCTAAAGCAGTGACCCTACCTCCTGTGACCTCACTCCACCACAGCCACCCCCCTGGTAAGCTACATTCAGACAATTATTATTATTAATAATCTGTCTGATATGCTGGGGTGGAGACTACCAGAGTAGGGGGGATGCACGGGAGAAATCTTGTATGCGATTGTGGGAAGAGGAGATAAGAGGGGAGTAGAGAAGAAGATCTTGTGAGGATCGGAGGTTGCGTGCAGGTAAGTACCGGGAGACTAGGTCACAGATATATGGAGGAGACAGGTTGTGGGTGGCTTTGCATGCCAAGGTTAGGGTCTTGAACTGGAGTCTCTGGGTAATGTGGAGCCAGTGAAGGGATTGGCGGAGCGAGGGGAAAAGCCAGGGAATAGCGGGGGGACAGGTGGATTAGTCAGACAGCAGAGTTTAGGATAGATTGGAAGGGTGCGAGAGTGTTAGAAGGGAGGTCAAAAATTTTGGAAAAAAAGGCATCTTATAGTCCAAAAAATACGGTAAAACACAACGAGTCCCCAAATACAGTATGTAGTCATTGTATCTGCAGACAGAGAACCGATGTCACATACAATTTCCGCCTCCATTCTGACCGCTCTCATCTCAAAATTCTCCTTTCCATTTTTCCTTCTTTATAGGCTGAAGAAAGATCTCAGACTGAAGATTTGGCTGTCTTTAAAGAACTGGCCGAAAAAGTCCTGTCTATACTAGAACGCTCATTGGAACGCCCGGTAAGGATCAATATTAATAGACGTATCTTAATCCACCGTATCTGAGGAGACTTTCTGAGAAAAGGTCTGAAGATGGCGCGGGATTTGTATCGTTACAATTGGTGCATCTGTAAATGTTGGTTTAGTCCTTCATGATTTATGTATTTGGTGATTTAGTGAAATCTTCCACATATTAATTATATATATTATATCTATCAGGAAACAACAGGAGGCGACGCCAAATATGGGCAAAATGTGACCCCGAAAATCCCTGACCCTAATAGGAGTCAGCCGGAGCTGAACAGCGATCTGATTACAGGTGAGCGATCACCCGACCTTCTACAAGGAATGTCCAGATATTACAGAGGACGGAGGATAATGTTAGATTTACTCTCTACTCTGTGTAATGGGAACCTGGCAGCACATTGTTACATATAGAAGTAATGGTGTGACGGTATAGGCCATTGTCCCCTAATAATAATTGTTTGTAGAAATCCAATGTGCCAGTCAGGAGAAATGTAAAGTAGACACCATATACAAATCAGAATGGAAGTGCGCTGGGGGCGTGAAAGAATAAATCCAAGTGCAGTGACACGCCCCCAGTGCACTTCCAGGCTAATTTGCAAATCTCTCCTATGTTTCAGCTCTCTTACCATCACTCATATGTGCAGCGTGGGTGGGGGGTTCCTCATTCATGTGATGGAAGGTCCATTCTGCAGTGCTATAGCAAGTAACATGAAATAAATTAAATTTAAATTGCATTACTGCTCTAGAAAATGGGAAAAAACTAAGATACTGAGCCCATAATTTGGCCAATTCATGAATGCCCAACAGCCAATGACAAGGCGATCTTTTTGTTGGAATCCTCTCCTAATGTGAATCCTCTCCTAGGCTGAAGCCTACATTTATATGGGAAGGTAGGATCCTGTTGTAATTAAAACCACCCCGGGCTGATGGGTGGAGATAGGTTCCCAGCAAAAAAGGTCGCCTTGCCGTGACTGCTGGGCATGCACCCAGCAAAAGAAGGTCGCCTTGCCATGGCTGCTAGGCATGCACCCAGCAAAAGAAGGTCGCCTTGTCGTGACTGCTAGGCATGCACCCAGCAAAAGAAGGTCGCCTTGTCGTGACTGCTGGGCATGAACCCAGCAAAAGAAGGTCGTCTTGCCGTGACTGCTGGGCATGCACCCAGCAAAAAAAAAGGTCATCTTGCCGTGGCTACTGGGCATGCACCCAGAAAAAGAAGGTCGCCTTGCCGTGGCTGCTGGCCATGCATGAATTGGCCAAATTATGCGCTAAGTATCTTCCTTTTATCCTATTTTCTACAGCAGTAATGCAATTCAAATTTCATTTATTTCATGTTTACATGCTATAGCGTTACAGAGTGCAACTTTGTTAGTTATGTATTTGGATGGCTACTCTTAGTATGCACCTGTTCACACCCATTTTCTTTTCGGAAGTGATGGTCAGTCTTTTGTTATTTATGAAGGGGTTCCTCCATCATTTACATTACATTTATCTATGGATTCCCCGTATATTCTCATATTTAGAATCCCCATATAACGAGTATTAATCCCATTTACAGACATCTTGTCATTTCTCCGTTATATTGCTGTATTATCTATGTAGGAATAATATCCTCTAATACATTTCATTTCTTCATCATTATTTTAGAAACAACTGAGCTGTCGAATCCTAACAATGGAATTAGTGAGATCCCAGAGATCCAAGAATCCGTAAGTATCATAGAGGAGGATGCGTGTGTGTCATCAGATCATGGGGTGTGAATGACTCGTCCAGTATTATCCCCCATACAACCATGGGACGTCTCTATTCTAAGTGTAGATGACCCTATGGTGTTAATTACATTTGAATTACAGGGAATCTGTCACCAGGTTTATGCTATTTGGTCTGAGAGAAGCATGATGCAGGGACAGAGACCCTGATTCCATGTGTTGATTACTTTACTCGGTGGAGCAGTTGTGATAAAATCACTATTTTTTTCTGCTGCAGAGCTCTGAATGCTGAGTCTTGTATAACCCCGCCCACACCATTGATTGGCAGCTTTCTGTGTACACTGTGCATAGGCAGAAAGCTGCTAATCAGTGGTGGAGGCAGGGGTACAGAGCAATAGGACTACCTGGCTAGACAGATAGTCTTCTAGTGATAATCTACTGATTTTATTGAAACAGCCACACACAGCCTAGTAAGTAACACATCACTGGAATCAGGGTCTCTGCCCCTACATCATGGTGCTTTCAGAATACATAGCAAACACCTGGTGACAGATTACCTGTAAGTCCTCCTCTGTGTGATCTCCCACATTATCCAGAATGTTATAGTAATGTATGATGACCGTTGCAGGGCGGCTCCAGGATTTCGTGGGCCCTGGGCGAAAGAGTCTCAGTGGCCCCTTTAACACATACCACGATTCATGATGCACAGATACCGCAGATAAATATATATATATATATATATATATATATATATATATATATATATAGTACAAGCCCGAAGATTTCACTTCTTACATTACATGAGCGATATCTATTGTAAATTCCACAATAACTCAGAAAGCGGCGAATCCTCACAGCTCACAGTGCAGACCGGACAGTAATGTCCTCCACACAGTATAATGGCACCACATAGTCCTCTATACCGTATTATGAGCTCCATATATTGCTCCATATAGAATAATGGACCCCATAAAATGCTCCACGCAGGCTGTGCCCCCATATATTGCCCCATGCAGGCTGTGACCCCCCACATAATGCCCCATGCAGGCTATGCCCCCCACATAATGCCCCATGCAGGCTTTGACCCCCCACATAATGATCCATGCAGGCTGTGACCCCCCCCCCACATAATGCCCCATGCAGGCTGTGCCCCCCCCCCACATAATGCCCCATGCAGGATGTCCCCCTCCCACATAATGGCCCATGCAGGATGTCACCCCCCATATAATTCCCCATTCAGAATGTCCCTCCCACATAATGCCCCATGCAGGCTGTGCCCCCCACATAATGCCCCATGCAGGCTTTGACCCCCCACATAATGCTCCATGCAGGCTGTGACCCCCACATAATGCCCCATGCAGGCTTTGACCCCCCACATAATGCCCCATGCAGGCTGTGCCCCCCCCCCACATAATGCCCCATGCAGGATGTCCCCCTCCCACATAATGGCCCATGCAGGATGTCACCCCCCATATAATTCCCCATTCAGAATGTCCCTCCCACATAATGCCCCATGCAGGCTGTGCCCCCCACATAATGCCCCATGCAGGCTGTGCCCCCCCACATAGTGGCCCATGCAGGATGTCACCCCCCATATAATTCCCCATACAGGACGTCCCCTCCACATAATGCACCATGCAGGATGTCCCACCCCACATAATGCCCCATGCAAGATGTCCCCCCCACATAATGCCCCATGCAGAATATGCCCCCCACATAATGCCCCATGCAGGATGTCACCCCCCATATAATTCCCCATGCAGGATGTCCCCCCCACATAATGCTCCATGCAGGATGTCCCATCTCACATAATGGCCCATGCAGGATGTCACCCCCCATATAATGCCCCATGCAGGATGTCACCCCCCCATATAATGCCCCATGCAGGATGTCCCCCCAACACATACTGCCCCATGTAGGATGTCACCTCTCACCCCATATATTGCCCCATACAGGATGTCACCTCTCACCCCATATAATGCCCCATGCAGGATATCACTTCTCCCCCCATATAATACACCATGCAGGATGTCACCCCCCCATATAATGCCCCATGCAGAATGTCACCTCTCACCCCATATAAAGCCCTATGCTGGATGTCACTTCCCCCCCCATATAATGACCCATGCAGGATGTCACTTCTCCCCCTCATATAATACCCCATGCAGGATGTCATACCCCCTATATAATGCCCCATGCAGGATGCCCCCCCCATATAATGCCTCATGTAGGATGTCACCTCTCACCCCATATAATGCCCCATGCAGGACGTCACTCCCCCCCATATAATGTCCCATGCAGGATGTCACTTCCCCCCCCATATAATACCCCACGCAGGATGTCCCTACCTCCCCCCCATATAAAGCCCCATGCAGGATGTCACTTCTCCCCCCCATATAATGTCCCATACCTCCATACATAAAAAAAAAAAAATCAAATGCTCACCTCACTGCTCACCAGCTGTGGAGAGGTAAGTATTGTGCCGGCCATGGCCCTGGGCAAGCATTGGGGGGGGGGAGCAAGGCCCACTAGCTGGCGCTGGCACCGCTCTCCTCTGCTCACCGGTCCCATAGCACACCAGGGTGCCCGACAGCAAGTGGGCCCCTCGCCTACTCAGGGCCCCGGCACTTGCCTGGGTGTGCTGGGTGCTAGCGCCCGGTCTGCCGAGCGTCTGGTTTGTATCCTCCCAACATCATATCAGTGTAAATCATCTGGGACATAATATGGGGGGAGAAGTTTTTGCATCTGTAACTTTTTTCCTGCATCTTCGATAAATCAGTATTATTTCTTATTCTTTTATAGAGCGTGATGGATTCATTGGTTCCGGCGAGAAAGCCGCATATGAGCGACTATGAAACTTCCAAACTCATCAGCAGTGGAAATTTTGGGTGAGATTTCTGTTGCCATAATCCACATTTCTCAGGGTTCCCTATGACAATGCTTCTGCCCCTGCACTCTGCCATTCAGTGTTATCATAGGGAAATTATATGATCTGTAGCAAATCAAACTGTAAGGAAAGCGATTTAAATAATATAATTACATATAATATGATATATAATAATATAATATTATTACATTCGCCTGTGCTAGACCCTCATCTGTTCTTATGCTGCCTCCTCCACCTGAGCTTTTCTACTCTCCACTCTGATCTTTGTTTTGATGGGGGGGCTCCATTATGAAGCTGATCAGAGAAGTTGGCTACACATGGTCACATGAAGGGTGACACCATATTGACGTCAATGACATCTACACCCTCCACCATGACCATGTGGGCCCAATCACTGGCCTCAGCAGCAGAAGAGAGCCCTGGAGCACATTCATTTTGGACCAATTTTTATTTGCACTAAATTGTATTTGGTCAGTTATAGCGAATCTGCCCAAAGAGAATTTCGGTAGATTCTCGTATCTATAATGTGACCTGGGTAATGGCTCCGGCAGAAGTGGCATTGTGGAGACCTCCCATAGGTGATCTATGTAGTGCTATTTTATGTATTTCTAGATGTGAATTTATAGTGGCGGCCAGACTTCTAGTATTAAACATATGCAAATTGTCTCTTCAGAGAGGAAGCAAACTAGAACTCCACCTATAGGAAGAAGCAATCCTAAAAGTCAATATCGACCCTTTAACAAGCCTTGTCATATGACTCAGGATAATAGCCAAAACCAAAATCTCAATTTGCAGGAACTGTGTTCTGGTGTACTGCCCCTCTTCAGTGCAAAGTGTGAGATATGGTTTGACTGGGTAAGAGGTGTCTGACCGGTATCCAAGGGGTTGACGTTTCTCCTTGTGGACATGAGGAGACTTTTAAGCCGCAATGCTCTTCTGGGAAATAGGATTGCTACTTCCTATAGGTGGCACTAGGGTGCTAGTTCTCTTCCTCTCTGAAAAGAGACAATTTGCATATTTCCCAGAAGAGCATTGCAGCTTAAAAGTCTCCTCACCTTGACATGCTTAACATGGCTTTTGCCGCAAGGAGAAACGTTACCCCTTGGATCCTGGTCAGATGCCTCTCACCCAGCCAAACCATATCTCACACTTTGCACGGATGAGTGCTTGTACCCCAAACATAGTGTCCGAAAATTGAGATTTTGGTTATGGCTATTATCTTATGTCATGTGACAAGGCTCGTTAAAGGGTCGATATTGACTTTTAGGATTACTACTTCCTATAAGGGGCACTAGAGTTCTAGTTCTCTTCCTCTCTGAAGAGACAATTTTCATATTTCCCAGAGGATCATTGAGGCTTAAAAGTCTCCTCACCTTGACAAGCTTAACATGTCACTCTCCGCAAGGAGAAATGTTACCCCTTGGATACCAGTATTAAACATATAATGATTTCTATAGATGGATTATTAATAAGGATTTATTATAACCGATGGATTCTCCTTCTCTCCAGGGCCGTCTACTTAGTGCATCATAAAGACTCACACCAGACCTTTGCTATGAAGAAAATGGCTAAGCGGAACCTAAATACTGCACAGAGATTGGAATGGGCCTTTTTGGAGAGGGACATCTTAACATTTGCTGATTGTCCCTTTGTGGTCTCCATGCTCTGCTCCTTTCCAACTAGATCTCACCTGTGTATGGTCATGGAGTATGTAGGAGGTAAGACACATCTGTTGTATTATATTCAGCCCATGTCTGCTTTCATCTTATCACTGCTCATATCATTAGGACATTGTTGGTTACATCCCCACAGAGCATTTACTATAGGTTATCTATTACCAAGATGCTCGTAAATTCATTGATCTTGGTGCAGGGGCGCTATGGGGCTCATCAGTCAGAGGGGGTCTGTCGACGCTCGGCAGTGGGCAGCATCCCTCCACCTGTCATCACAATTTCAGCGGTATTTGCTTCTTCAAGGAGGTGGGGCTGGTGGGGGCAAAAATACTGAGTAGGTGGCTAGTAGGGGCCAAAATACTGAAAGGGGGCCATATGACTAGATATGGGGGGACTGTGAATGCTGAGTGGAGGTCATCATATTAAGTGGGGTGCTGTGGGGGTCCTCACTCTGTATGGAGGCCCCCATTCTGTGTGGGGACATCATACTGAGTGGGGAGTTATGCGGACCATTATATTGTGTGAGGGACTGTGGGAACCATTATCCTGAGTGGGAGGGTTGCTGTGGGTGCCATCGCACCGAGTAGGGGGTTGTGGCTGGCCTCCTTCTAAGTGGTGGCCTCCTTAGGAGGATTCACTGTGAGGATACCATACTCATTGAGTGTGGGTGTGGGTATTTTTGGGAGCATCATACTCTAAAATGGCCATAAAAGTTGTATTGCTGGTGAGAACACCAAGCTGCTTCAACAGGGATATAAATATATTTATTTTTTATTTTTTAGGGTGGGGGCAATTGCAACTTTTGATATGGGGTCTTGTGATTTCTATGTGCGCCACTATCTGTGTGATCTCCCCAGGATGTTTCCGCTCACTGCTCATTATACATCATGGTTATCTGCTCGTGGTATATCATGGTTATCTTCAGTGTAAACCCCTCACCGGTCATATTTCCTTTCTTCTATAGGTGGAGACTGTGGGACCCTTCTAAGCACCAGGGGCCCTTTCTCTGTCCCCATGGCACGCTTGTACTTTGCAGAGGCGGTACTTGCCGTGGAATACCTGCATAGTTACGGTGTGGTGCACAGAGACCTGAAGCCGGAAAAGTAAGTGCCTCCGTAGTATAATAAAAAGGGGAAAGTTGTCATTTATTATCATTCAGTCTGTGAGGCTAAAACCATCTTCTCTTTTGCAGCCTCCTGATTACATCTACTGGACATATTAAAGTTACCGATTTTGGGATTTCAAAACTTGGTCTAATGATACCAAAAACCAACACCTACAAGGAATTAGCAGTGGACATCTCCAGAGAGTTCCAGGACCGTGAGGTCAGCATCACCTACAAGAACTTAGCTTGTTATTTGCAAATCTCATCACACTATTGTCTCTTCTCTACGTTCTTCCTTTCTAGAGAACTTTTCCACTAATATTTTATCTTCTGCATTGTGTTTTAACGATGATAACTTGTCATAATAATTGTTTCATCGATTCTCATCTCTATCTTCTGTTGGTTTCCAGTTCTGTGGCACCCCATGTTACATAGCCCCAGAGATCATCCTGAAAGAAGGCTATGGAAGACCTGTTGACTGGTGGTCATTGGGGATCATCCTGTATAAATTCCTGCTGGGATGTGTACCATTTGATGCTGATTCCCTCACTGAGCTTTATAAAAGGGTTGTCATTGGTGAGTAGAATAAACCGATCATTGCGTTGATTGGTTCCATTTGTTTAGTTATTTCCTTTGCTTTATGTTACAGTCCAGTAAAGAGGTTTTATTTTCTGTAATTTTCTATGTAACAGGAGAACTAATTTGGAATTGTGATCGCGCTCCACCCCTGGATGCTCAGAATCTCATCACTGAGCTGCTCAGAAGAAATCCTGTGCGTAGACTTGGGACAGGTAACAGATATACTAGTATTAATATTCCCTTATTAGACCAAGGACATATCGCTCATGTCCATGAAGATCAGCATTTCTCTATCAGCTCATCTACTGTATTTCTAGTTCTCCACACTAAGACTTTCAGTTTATTTCCTTCATGTCGGCTCAGTTTTGTCATTAGTTCAGATTACGATAAACTGTTCAGATATGGAGCCATCCCTGACTATGTCCGCATCACTTTTGTTTTTCTTTTTCTAGGAGGAGCATTTGAGATCAAGGTTCATCCATTCCTGAGTGACTTGGACTTTGACAACATTCTGAGCCAGGAGCTGGAGTATGTTCCTCAGCTTGTTTCAGATGCAGACACCAGCTTATTTATCAGTAAGTAGAAGGAGACGTCATCTAGACTAAGCGACTGTTTGTCTCATCTTCCCTAATATGTGATCATCTGTTCCCATTAATATTAGTGATAAATAGTGACTGTGTTATGCTGACAACCTCTAATAATACTTCATTACCTATTTCTTGTAGATCATTCTGATATAAACAAACATCTGGTCTCAAAGGATGAGGAAGGCACAAGTGAGAACAATGAGAGCCTTGACTTCCAAAATTTTACGTCATCTTCTGAAAAGCTTTGTAAAGTAAGTATGTGACTAATAAATCCAAAATATGTAAAAAAAAATTAAAAAAACTCTAAAAGCACATAAAAAAAATATTTTATATCTTATTTTTATCCGTATTTAGCTCTGTATCATCGCTACCAGGATGGTGAACAATGAGGATTCCAATGCCCCTCCAGAGTATACACCAGAAACCAACACAAACATCTCAGAAATGTGAGTAGATTATAAAGGGTCATTACGTCATTACTGGGAGTTCCAGGCTGATCTATGTACACAACACCAAATATAGGACATAAATATCAGAATATCAAATGCAGCATTCACCGCTTCATGGTTAACGGTCATTGTACTTTTGGCTTCAGAAAATGCAGAAGATATCAGCCCATAATTGTGGCAGGTCATGCATTTTTAGCACTGCCTACTCTGTAGGAGAGCTGTAGTATTATTTGCCAGGCATTCTTGGTAGTTGTGTTCTGATCCTTGGAAGGTAGTTTTGAGCAGAAAACCTTCCCCACTATGACAGTCATATGTCCTATTAGGCCTTATAGTCAGTGTTCTTATAGTGAGACAACCCATTTTATACTGTGTTTACTTACGATTTACATGTTTTTCTTCTTCAAACAGGCAGAAAGAATCTGTTCCTGTATGTAATACAGACGATGCTGTTACCATCTTGCCACCCTCGTCCCCATTGCCAGGTATGTACATGTCTACAGCACCAACAATGTGAATGTTGACTTCAAGGCTCAAATATTTCCACATGGTTTTTCTGGTCTACTATGTTATCCATGTTTCATGGATCTCAGCTGTGTTGACCATGGGTTCGTACTGTATCCCTATTTCCCTAATTTTGTACAGGAGTTTTTTTTCATGTATTCTGTATATTACGTTGCATCAACTATTAACCTAGTGAGATATAACGACTGTGTTATACTGACACCCTCTAACAATCCTTCCTTACCTATGTCTTGTAGATCACTCTGATGAAAACAACCATCTGGTCTCAGAGGATAAGGAGGGCACAAGTGAGGACGATGAGAACTTTATCTTCCGAATATTTGCATCATCATCTTCTGAGAGGCTTTCTAAAGTAAGTATGTGATCGATAAATCCAAAATATGTACAAAAAAGGGATCTATAAAATTAAAAAGTATGTATATTTAATAACTTATTGTTATCCACATTTAGCACTCTACCACCACTAACGGGATGGTGAACAACGAGGATCCCAAGGCCCCTCCAGAGTGTACACCAGAATCCAACACAAACATCTCAGAAATGTGAGTAGATTATGGGGTCATTACTGGGAGCTCCAGGCTGATATATGTGCACAACACCAAATATAGGACATAAATACCATAATATCAAATGCAGCATCCACCGCCCCATGGTTATGGGTCATTGTGCTTTCAGCTTTCGGAATTGTTGGAGATAACAGCCCATAATTGTGGCCGGTCATGCACTTTTAGTGCTGCCCTCACTGTAGGAGAGATGTAGTATGAAATGCCGGCCATTCTTGGTAGTTGTTTTCCTCTCAGCTCTCTATAAAAGGTAGTCTTGAGCAGAAGACCTTCCCCACTATGACAGTCATATGTCCTACTAGGCCTTATAGTCGGTGTTTTTCTAGTGAGACAACCCCTTTTATACGGAGTTTACTTGAGATTTACATGTTTTTCTTCTTCAAACAGGCAGAAAGTATCTGTTCCTGTATGTAATACAGACGATGCTGTTACCATCTTGCCACCCTCGTCCCCATTGCCAGGTATGTACATGTCTACAGCACCAACAATGTGAATGTTGACTTCAAGCCTCAAATATTCCCACATGGTTTTATACAATACTATAGGTCTCTTATGTTATCCATATAATGACAAAGCAGATCCTATAAGAATATATTGTTACTGATTTTTTTTTTTAATTTTTCATCAGAATTTCCATCTCATGAAGAAAGAAAATCGGCAATAAATCTGAGTATGGAGCAACAAAACTCAGAAAATGGAAAAAATGGGAAAAAGAGACGAGGTAAGTGTGAGAATCAACTCCATGTTGTGTGATGTCAGTGAGAATAATTCATGTGGAGTAGATGTCATCTGTCAGTGATTGGATTGTCACATGTATGATTGCTGACAATGACCCCTGACCTCTGTATGATAATATTCCTCTGCCGTCCGGCCACAGTGACTGCACAGCATTATCATGTAATATGGAGTCCCATCACTTACATTATATTTATTTCTCTTGTCATAGGTTCCATCTTCCGCCGGATCTTATCATCCTGCCGGCGTGGATTATCCAGGACTGCTCGCGCATTTGCATGCTGTCACTGTTGCTCTAAAACCATCTAAAAAACGGGACACCTAAGCATCCAGCGCCCTGAAGTCCAGCAGATCCACCATCACTGCTGGAGCTGTATAGAAGGACCTTCACCATCTACCTGTGGCCTTCTGACTGGTCAACCTGGACAAGTTTCAGTAACGCCTCTGTCATCGGGCTCCGCGGTGTTCATACTGCTCGTCTGACTTGTCATTTACTGATCACCTGGTATCTGACCTCGGCTATCTTCCTGACTTTGATTTAGTTTTTTGATAATGTTCACGATTTTATTCATCCCATTATTAATTAAAAAAAAGTAAAATCTATTACTGTTGCTCTGATTCCTTTTTGTCTTGAATTCACAAATACTTGTAACTCACTAATTGCTCTTCTTCTCACTAAATGTATTTCTCATTATCCTTAATGCAGCAGTCTCATATTTCTGTCCAGCAGTTACACTGGTTCCTCCACCCTGTACCAGTCATTACACTCATCCACAAACCTCTCCACACTGCTGCACAGTCCTGCATCTCTACCATATCTACACTCCAATGAGCTAAGATTAACATCCTCCATAATCAGGACCTCCCACTCTCATGTCCAAGACATTTTCTCTGCTGCACCAGCTCTCAGGAGTGCACTACTGCAGGCAATCATGTTCATTCCCACTATCAGAGATTTTAAGTGTGCAGTAGAAACAGATTATTTGTGGCAGGACTATCAAATCACCTCACTATTCTAAGTTTTTCCTACAGCACTCAGTAGTAGAGATGAGCGTTGTTCTACTCGAACTGTTCGCCAATCTCAAATTCGAGCTGTTTTGGGCGGTGTTCGAGCCGTTCGGCGAACACGAACAATTTGATAAAAATTCGGCTGTTCGAGGTTATGTTCGATAACTGTTCGTGCACCAAAATCATAACTGGATTTTTTCTCAGTAATGATGAAAATTAATGTTAATACGCAGTTTGAGTGTACAGCGGGGTGGGGGGAGGGGCAGGGGATGGATCTCTGCAGGAACAATGAAGATCTCCATTTTTTTTTCTCTTTCCCGCATTTGCAGTGGGGAGGTGCAATCTGTCAGCCTATCAGCAGCGCACACACGGAGCGAAGTGCTTTTTTTCACACAAGCAAGGGCATGTGTCATTGGCAGTGTATGTCACATGTCCTTGCCCTATAAGACCAAGCCATTTTCCCCGTCGCCACCATTTTCTCACTGCTGCAGCTGCGTGTTAGACGGCACCGCTGTTGCTGTGTGCGCTATACCTTGTTAATTTCAAGCCAATTTTCGCACAAATATACAGATAGCTTGGGAGTAGGGAATAGTTGTGATTGCAGTCCTTTTAAGGACTAGGTTACAGCATTTCCTACGACTTTTATCAGGCAGGTCTGTGCTCTTAAATAGATAGGTTGTGGGAGTAAAGACTAATTGTAATTGGAGTCCTTTTCAGGACTAGGTTACATCAGTTCCTATCAGTTTTTGCCAGGCAGGTCTGTGCCAGTGCTGTGCAAGTTTTTTTCACAGCATTTGGCTGAATCTAGCAAAGCTAATCCTTTTTGGCCTATTGCAGAGTGTGTTAGTCAGTGGAGTAGCCTATCTGTGTTGCAAGATATACCACCTGTGTATAGAATACCAATTTTTTTACTGCACCTAGTGAAGTAAAATCTTTTGGGCATAGCATCATTCTATTAGTCCATCTATACTGACCTCCATCAGGTTGCAAATTAAAAATAATTTTTATCTGCATCTACAGTACCTCTGAAAAAATATTTGGGCTTCTAGCTGTGTGTGGGACTTGTTGTATTAGTCCATCTATACTGACCTCCATCAGGTTGCAAACTGAATATATTTTTTTCTGCATCTACCTCTGAAAAAATATTTGGGCTTCTAGCTGTGTGTGGGACTTGTTGTATTAGTCCATCTATACTGACCTCCATCAGGTTGCAAATTAAAAATAATTTGTATCTGCATCTACAGTACCTCTGAAAAAATATTTGGGCTTCTAGCTGTGTGTGGGACTTGTTGTATTAGTCCATCTATACTGACCTCCATCAGGTTGCAAACTGAATATATTTTTTTCTGCATCTACCTCTGAAAAAATTTTGGGCTTCTAGCTGTGTGTGGGTCTTGTTCTATTAATCCATCTATACTGACCTCCATCAGGTTGCAAACTGAATATAATTTTTTTCTGCATCTAGCTCTGAAAAAATATTTGGCCTTCTAGCAGTGTGTCGGACTTTCTCCATTAGTCCATCTATACTGACCTCCATCAGGTTGCAAATTAAAAATAATTTTTATCTGCATCTACAGTACCTCTGAAAAAATATTTGGGCTTCTAGCTGTGTGTGGGACTTGTTGTATTAGTCCATCTATACTGACCTCCATCAGGTTGCAAATTAAAAATAATTTGTATCTGCATCTACAGTACCTCTGAAAAAATATTTGGGCCTCTAGCTGTGTGTGGGACTTGTTGTATTAGTCCATCTATACTGACCTCCATCAGGTTGCAAACTGAATATATTTTTTTCTGCATCTAACCCAGCCAATAGTTTTGGCCTAATACCACAGTTTGGCCACTCAGCTCTGCTCGGTTACCATCCATTGTTTTTTTGTGCAAACAACTCCAGAGTTGTGAATTAGTTAACCACCAAAATGAGTGGAAAAAGGCCTGCTGCTGGTGGAAAGGGGAATAGGCGTGTTGGGAAGGGGAAAAAAGGTTGTGTCCGTGGGGTAGGTGTTAAAGCAACAGTAACATCTGCAGAAGAAAGACCATCTTCCAGCCAGACTAAAATGTCTACTTCTTTTAGCGGACAATGTGATAAGATCCCTTTCTTACGGCCACGCCAATCGCTACAAATTCCAGATGAGGCACAAAAACAGCAGGTGCTTCAACGGATATCAAGTGCTCCTTTAAGTGGGCTCTCCTCCACATCAACTTCAACATCACAAATACTCCAGTCCTCAAAGGTGTCACCCAAATCGCACTTGCTTCCTCACAGCTCCCTTAATCTCCAGCTGCCCGTCTGAGTATGAGGTAGAACAGATGGTTGAGTCTGCAGAGCTGTTTACTCATACTATAGCCTGGGAATCAGAGGTCGACTCCAGCGCTTCTGTGAATCCAGACGAGGAAATGATCTGCACTGATGCCCAGAATCTTTATGAGTCGGATCCAGGACCAGACGCAGAAGGTTCTGACCATAATGTAGACCCTCATTCCCAAACTGTAACTCCTGTTGGTGGAGACAATGAGGAAGACGATGATAAGACTCAAATACCTGATTGGAGCGACAACTTTAGTTTTTTGTCAAGGCAGGAACAGGTTGGCTCTGAGGACGACGGGTGTGATAACACACAGGGTGATGATGATGAGGTTGGAGATCCCACTTACTGTTGACGCGCCCCTGGGCCTGTGTCGCGCTGCGTTGCGCACGCGGGAGCTTACCCGGAGCCGGATCTGTTGAGGGTTGTAGTCTCGTGGCGGTGATCCGGTCCGTGCCCAGGGAGTCAGACTAAGTGGCGCTGTTTTAGCGGTAGATGTTGGACGACTACGCCACCCGTTGAGTGCAGCCAGGGAGCTGCTGCTGCAGGGCAGACCGCTGAGGCCGGTGGTAGGATTGTGCAGCGTGATAGTATAACCCCCAACGGGAGGGGTATGGCCTCAGGGCAGCCGACGTGGATGATGGGGGTAGCAGGAACCACTCGGAGACGGTACTGTGTAGTTCAGGGTCTTTACTGGTGACAAAGATAGACCCTCCCGGAGTACTGGCTAGCGATTGGGGCCTGGTCAGTCCTTGAGCAGATGGGATCTCCCCTGGCCAGGCGGAGTTGTAGGCCTCCCAAACTAACGATACTCTTCTGGCTACCTTGCTAGAGGCGGGTATAAGTAGCCCACGTCCCTGAGTGTACCGTGTGGTGCTCACCCGTATGGCCGGTGACTCGGGGCCTTCGGGTTTCTGGGCCAGAGGACCTGCAATCCCCTGCCGGTCGGTTTCTGCTGCTGGATAGGAGTTAGTCCCCACAGCCTCGGACTCCGGGTCCGGTGATAACTTCTCAGTCAGGGCGAGCTCTGCAGCTGCCAGCCCCTGACTCCTTGTAACACTGCTCCCACAGAGCTCCTGTTGTTTCTTCCTATATTTGCTTCTTTTCTCTGCTTCTTCTCTACTTCTGGCATGGCCCAGGAGCTGGGCCCAGCCGGAGCCACAGCTCCCTGTCAGCCCTCCTGGCTGAACTCTCCCTCTCAACTCTCTAACCCTGCCTCAGCCCCAGGTTTATACAGGGGAAGTTCTTCCCCTCCCAGGACTGGGCAGGAGGTGTGGCATGCATAGGATTCCTGACCAAGAGACCTCCCACCTGCTCTCAGACATAACATTGCCGTTACTGTGGAAACCAGACCCCTGGGGTGCCACATTCCCCCCTAGTGAAATTTAGTACTCCGGGACTAAACATATTTTTAGAAAAACATAACAAGGTATAACAATAATAATACAATAAGAAAAACACATAAAGGTGGTCACGGCATGTCCGCAACCGGGTGCAGTCTTTGAAGGAAACAAAGGTGTCCATTTCACCAAAACAGGGAGATGTAACCAGGTAGGAGTCTGTCCTGCCCCGAGTCCTTAACAGTCTTTTAGTCCATCCTGGGTTACGCTCCAACTATGTACAAAGGATTCCCGGTAAATCCACCAAGGACTCCTAAAAATAACTAGAAACACATAATTATACACAAGCAACAATAAACAGGTAACCACAAATAAAACAATTTATACACTTCAAATCCTCCAACGTGTGGGTAACTGGCCCCTAGTGGCCCTAGTGGACCTACGGAGCTGACTGTCTGGCCCTGAACTACAGGGTGTAGGAGCTGTTAAGGGTAAACTGGGCAGCGGTCTATGGGCCCTTTGGCTCACTAGGGATATGGCAGGCTCACTGCAAGCAGAGGGTTGATCCTCCTGGTCTGCTGGTGTGGGGTCTTCTGCCTCCTGGACCGGCTGTTCTTCCAGCTCTACCTGTTGCTCCGTAGGTGCTTGGGATGCTGGTTGGAGGAAGGTGAGTACGGGTACCACAACTGCACCATTGACTTGAGTCCAAGACCGAGGGAAGTCTCCGAGCACAGTATTAACCATGTCTTCCCTTTCCTCTACGGGTCGAGGGTCTTCTTGTTCCTCTTCAGGGTTCCGTAGCTGTTCGGGACACTTCTTCAGGTGATCCCGGGATGGTTTCCCCTCCGTCTTTACTGATGGTACAGACCTTTGGGTTGTCGTGGCTTGAGGGCAGTACGGTGTATGGGTCCTTCTCCCACTGGTTGTCCAACTTGTGGAGCCGTCTTTTTCTCTTCAAGACCTGCTCTCCGGGTACCAGGGGAACAGCGGGAGCATACTGGTTGTAAGTTTTCTCTTGTCTTTCCCTAGCCTGACAGAGACTTCGCTCCACGCTCTCCTGTACTCTCCGGTACTGCTGCTGCCTCTCTGTGTCCCAGTCTGCTTCTGGTGAAGTGTCCTCAGGTGTCAGGACTCCCATTTCCAGGTCAACAGGTAACTTACCAGGTCTCGCCCTCATTAGGTAAGCCGGGGTACAGTTGGTGGAACCTACCGGGATGTGGTTGCATAGGTCCACCAGATCGGGCAGCTTCTCAGGCCACAGACTGCGTTCTTCCAGGGGCAACGTTTTCAGAAGATCCATTACCACCTGGTTCATTTTCTCACAAAGTCCATTAGTTTGCGGATGATAGGGTGTCGTCCTTATCTTCCGGCAGCCATACAGAGTGCAGAATTCTTGGAAGACCTCCGCTTCAAAGGCAGGTCCCTGGTCTGTCAACACTTGGTCCGGGTACCCGTGTGGACGGCAGAAATGCTGCTGGAAGGCTCTCGCTGCTGTTCGAGCTGTTAAGTCCTTGACGGGGACGACAACCAAGAACCGGGAGTAGTGATCCACGATGGTTAGTGCGTAGACGTAGCCACTTCTGCTTGGGGTCAGTTTTACATGATCCAAGGCTACCAGTTCCAACGGCTGCCGGGTGACGATGGACTGCAGGGGAGTCTTCTGGCTGGCACGGTCCTTCCTTCTTAGGTTGCACGGGCCACAGTCTCTGCACCACCTCTCGATGGTTCCCCTCATGCCTACCCAGTGGAACCAGTCGCGCAGCAGGAACTCCAGCTTCTTCCATCCGAAGTGTCCAGCCCCGTCGTGGTATGCCTCCATCACCATGGCTGCGTCTCTTCGTGGCACCACTACTTGCCAGATTAGTTCATGCGTCCGGGAGTTAACCATTCTGCGGCACAACTTCCCCTTATAAAGGAACAGTCGACTCTTCTCAGCCCACAGTTGCTTGGCTTCCTCCGGAGCGTCTGGGTCAAGGCGAGCCTCTGGCCGAGTCAGCATCTCCTTCACCAGTCGGACGGCAGGGTCACTGTCTTGCGTTTCCTCCCAGTTGTAGTGAGGCAAGGGGTTAAACGTAGCGGCTTGCTTACTCCTTACCCGGTGGGAATACTGGATAGTCCCATGCCGGTGGAACGCAGGGAGTTCGACTTCTTCCAGTCCCTCTGGATCTTCTCCTACGTCCGGTAGGTTTGGCATCCTGGACAGGGCGTCCGCGTTGGTATTGGAGCGTCCTGCCCGGTATTTGATTGTGAACTCGTAGTTGGACAGACGGGCCATCCATCTCTGCTCTAGGGCACCGAGTCTTGCTGTGTCCAGGTGTGTCAACGGGTTGTTATCCGTGTACACGGTGAACCGGGAAGAAGCGAGGTAGTGCTTAAAGCGTTCGGTGACTGCCCACACCACTGCCAGGAACTCTAGCTTAAATGAGCTGTAATTCTCAGGGTTTCTTTCGGTGGGTCGCAGTTTTCGGCTGGCGTAAGCAATTACCCGTTCTTTCCCCTGCTGGATCTGGGACAGTACGGCTCCTAGCCCGATGTTACTGGCGTCGGTGTAGAGGATAAAGGGTTGGCTATAATCAGGGTACGCCAGGATTTCATCCCCCGTGAGGGCCATCTTCAGCTGGCGGAAGGACTCTTCTTCCAGCTTCTCCCATCTGAAGGGCGGCTTCTGGTTCTTGGCCTTCCTGGACTGGCCTATCAGGAGGTCCTGCATAGGAGCTGCCTTTTTGGTGAAACCGGGTATGAACCTTCGGTAGTAGCCTACCAACCCGAGGAACTGCCTCACTTCCTTTACGCTGGAGGGACTTGGCCATTCCTTAATTGCGGTGATCTTATCAGGGTCGGGAGCCACTCCGTCAGCACTCACCACGTGTCCCAGGTACTGCACCTTTGGTTTCAGGAGGTGACACTTGGAGGGTTTCACCTTTAGGCCGTAGTTTGCCAGAGCTTCGAACACTTCCGCCAGGTGTTTCAGGTGGTCCTCATAAGTTTTAGAATATACGATGACATCGTCCAGGTACAACAGGACCGTCTCGAAGTTTCTATGGCCCAGACAGCACTCCATTAATCGTTGGAAGGTTCCTGGTGCGTTGCAGAGTCCGAACGGCATGCAGGTAAACTCGCTAAGTCCCATCGGGGTGGTGAATGCGGTCTTCTCCCGGTCCGCCTCTGCTACAGGAACCTGCCAGTACCCACTAGTGAGATCCAAGGTAGAGAAGAAGTTAGCAGATCTTAAAGCAGCCAAAGACTCCTCTATCCTTGGTAAGGGGTACGCATCCTTGTGTGTGATACGGTTGATTTTCCGGTAATCTACACACATCCTCATGGTGTTGTCTTTCTTTTTGACTAAGACTAGTGGAGCTGCCCAGGGGCTACAGCTATCCCTGATCACCCCAGCCTCCTTCATGTCTCTAAGCATCCCCTTGGCGTGTTGGTAGTGTGCAGGGGGTACGGGTCGATACCTCTCTTTTATGGGAGGATGGTCTCCCGTGGGGATGTGGTGTTCTACCCCCTTGACTCGCCCGAAGTCTAACGGGTGTTTACTAAACACTCTCTCGTACTCTTGAACCACCCGATAGACTCCCTGTTTCTGATGTGAGGGAGTGGAGTCAGTACCCAAATGTAGTTGCTGACACCAGTCCTCCATTGTTTTCTTAGAGCCGTTACCTTCCTCCGGGTGAGATGGAGGCAAGGGTTCCACAGATTGTATAGCATTTTGGTTAATGGTATATAATTTGGCTAGCGTGGCATACCGGGGCAGGTACACTTCCCTCTTCCCGATATTGATTATGCGAACGGGCACCCTCCCATGGCGTACATTAACCACCCCCCGTGCTGTCAAGATGGTGGGCCTACTGTCTGAGTAAACTGGTTCTACCATTGCCTGGTAATCTCTACCTCTCAGACCATTAGCTGCCCGGCACCAAATCATCATTTCACTTTTCGGGGGTATGGCAATAGGGAAAGGGTCACACATTCTTACGCTACCAATCTCACCGCCGGAGAGTTCCACTTGTTGCCGTCGCATCAGTGCCCGGATCTCTTTCTGGAGCACTCGCTGCTGGCCGGAGCTGGCGTTCTTGGCAACCTGCTGTAAAATGAAAATCACCTCTGCAAGACAATTTTCAATCACATTAGTTCCTAGAGTTATCTTTGGGTGACTCTCGCGCTTGTCAATGTCCACAATGATCAGTCCCTGTGCTGCCAGTTCGACTCTACCGATTTTAATGGTCATTTCTTTAAATCCGATCTGCGGCACGGGTTGACCATTGCTGGCAATGATACTCAAGTCGTCGTCAGGGTAGCGGGTTATATCCGAGTCATTCCAGTACTGCTTGAAGAGCACGTACGGGATGGTGGTGACCTGTGACCCGGTGTCCAGTAGGGCACTCATAGGAATGCCATCCAGTACCACAGGCAAGACTGGACGTCCTCCCACATATTTGTCGCGCCAGTTCGATGGGCCTGATGATCTTTTTCCTAGGGGTTGGCCCTCTACCCTAGGTTGTGCCAGTTTAAAGGACAGTACCTTGCCATATGTCCGGGTTGATTACAGCGGCGGCAGATGGGTCGTCCGTCCTCGTTGTATCGGTCGCTGGGTCTTCCTCTGGCCGGTGGGGTCCTCCTTGGTCGACGCCACGGGATGTCCTCCGGTCCGGATGCCAGCTGGATCTTCCCTGGAGTGGAAACCTGTAAAGACTGCACAGTTCGGGTTAGCGCAGCAACGCTTTTAGCTAGCTCTTGGACCTGATGGTGCAGGTCTGGAGCCGAGTCTTTGTTCAAATCCTGCGCATCAGCTCCCACAGGCCCTGCCGACAAGGGCGCCGCCTCCTGGTGGTAGGTGGTAGTGGGGCGTCTGTGGGTCACAACGCCACCTGGTGCCGGTTCTCGGAGCACCCGGATGGCTCTGTCCTTGAACTGTGCAAATCCCAGATGAGGGTCCTGTAAGGCCATTGCCCGCAACTGGGTTCGGTGGGCATTGCAATATAAACCCTCTATAAATTGTTCAGTTAACAGCCTGTCCTCGTCTCCCACGCCATCAGGGTCGGTCTGCTTAATGGCTCTCAGGGCCTCTTGTAGGTTCAGGGCATAGTCCCTTATACTCTCATGTGCCCGCTGTTTGCACCCGTAGAATCTAAGCTTGATCTCGGCTGAGGTGCGGTTATCAAAGGTGTCCCTCAGCCGGGTTAGTATCCCTGCGACAGTCCTCCCCCCAGGTGGCCAGGACTTTACCTCCCTTTGGGCTGCCCCGGTTAATTGGGCCACCAGGATGCTTACTTTTTGCTCTTCTGTGAGGGGGTACACCTGGAAGAGGCTATCCAGTTTTTCTCTAAAGTCCTGCAGGGTATGTGACTCCCCTGAGTACTGGGGTAGCCAGGCTGCCCCCGGGATATAGGGCATGGTGAAAGGCATGACCGCAACAGCGGTGGCGCTGGCGGGGGTTGGAGCGGTGAAGCTCCCCTCCGTATCCGACATCCTTCTCCCCCCTAGTGGACCGTGGCCTACCTTGCGATGATCCTCTTCCGTAGGCCGCGGCTCCGCAGTGGATCGTCAGGGTTGAGGACCTTCCGTCGCGCTCCTGTGACGTCGGCGTCTGCTGGGCTCCTTCCAGGACCTTACGCAACGTCCGGACGTGAGGCGGGGCTTCAGTTCTCGCGCGTTTTCGGAGTCCACGCCCCTCTTCTTCCCGCGCGGCGTCCTCAAGATGGCGTCCAATGGCGGGAAAACTCCACGGATGGCGGGAAGAAGGCCGAAGAAGGCGCCGGATGGCGGGAATCTTCACCACGGGTAAGTTTTCACAGTCTTTTTCAGGCACGCAGTACCCGGTGGTTGCGGGCACGAAATCCTGCCGACTACGCCAAAAGTTGACGCGCCCCTGGGCCTGTGTCGCGCTGCGTTGCGCACGTGGGAGCTTACCCGGAGCCGGATCTGTTGAGGGTTGTAGTCTCGTGGCGGTGATCCGGTCCGTGCCCAGGGAGTCAGACTAAGTGGCGCTGTTTTAGCGGTAGATGTTGGACGACTACGCCACCCGTTGAGTGCAGCCAGGGAGCTGCTGCTGCAGGGCAGACCGCTGAGGCCGGTGGTAGGATTGTGCAGCGTGATAGTATAACCCCCAACGGGAGGGGTATGGCCTCAGGGCAGCCGACGTGGATGATGGGGGTAGCAGGAACCACTCGGAGACGGTACTGTGTAGTTCAGGGTCTTTACTGGTGACAAAGATAGACCCTCCCGGAGTACTGGCTAGCGATTGGGGCCTGGTAAGTCCTTGAGCAGATGGGATCTCCCCTGGCCAGGCGGAGTTGTAGGCCTCCCAAACTAACGATACTCTTCTGGCTACCTTGCTAGAGGCGGGTATAAGTAGCCCACGTCCCTGAGTGTACCGTGTGGTGCTCACCCGTATGGCCGGTGACTCGGGGCCTTCGGATTTCTGGGCCAGAGGACCTGCAATCCCCTGCCGGTCGGTTTCTGCTGCTGGATAGGAGTTAGTCCCCACAGCCTCGGACTCCGGGTCCGGTGATAACTTCTCAGTCAGGGCGAGCTCTGCAGCTGCCAGCCCCTGACTCCTTGTAACACTGCTCCCACAGAGCTCCTGTTGTTTCTTCCTATATTTGCTTCTTTTCTCTGCTTCTTCTCTACTTCTGGCATGGCCCAGGAGCTGGGCCCAGCCGGAGCCACAGCTCCCTGTCAGCCCTCCTGGCTGAACTCTCCCTCTCAACTCTCTAACCCTGCCTCAGCCCCAGGTTTATACAGGGGAAGTTCTTCCCCTCCCAGGACTGGGCAGGAGGTGTGGCATGCATAGGATTCCTGACCAAGAGACCTCCCACCTGCTCTCAGACATAACATTGCCGTTACTGTGGAAACCAGACCCCTGGGGTGCCACACTGTCAACCCACAGTCAGCCAAGAGATGAGGTCAGCAGAGGAGGTGGAGGAAGATGCTAGTGACGACGAGGTCAGGTTGCGCCTTCCTGGACAGAGACGTAGTACTGGAAGCACGTCAACAACTGCATCCTCAAACACAACTCTGCCTCTCACCACAAGTCGTGGTGGCTCTTCAGGTCGCATGGGTGCTAAGCCTTGCATAGCCTGGGCATTTTTTCAGATCGATAAAGATGACCCAACTCGTGTTATCTGTAACATTTGTCAGCAAAAGCTAAGTAGAGGCCAAAAAATACATAGTTTGAGTACTTCATGCATGAACCGGCACATGGACATGAAGCATAAGTTGCAGTGGGAAGCTCAGTGTGCTACAATGCGGCCTAGCCGGCCGGGCCAACCGCCGTCTGCCATATCTTGTGCATCCGCGGCCTCTTCATCCTCTGTGACTGGGGGGACAGCAGTCACACCTGTTTTGGGCCGCAGACCTGCCACCTCTTTACCCGCAACAGCCAGCGTGATTGGCAGGTCATCATTTTCTTTGGAGGTGGTAACACCAGCTGGTGTTGAGCGCTGTCCGACATCGATAGCACCACCTTTGGATCAAGGCAACCTAACATGTCCGCCTGCATCTTCCTCACAGACCGGCAGTTTGCCGGGGACACCCTTATCAACCCCGTCTAAGCACAATAGCCAGCCCTCGGTCCCTCAGATGTGGACAAGTAAAAGACCATTTCCTCCTAGCCATGAGAAAGCTAAGAGGTTGAATTTCACCATCTGCAAGCTCTTGGCTACAGAAATGCTGCCTTTCCGCCTGGTGGACACAGAGGATTTTCGAGACCTTATGTCCGTCGCAGTGCCCCAGTACCAGATGCCCAGTCGGCACTACTTCTCAAAGAAAGGTGTGCCTGCGCTCCACCAGCATGTCGCACACAACATCACCGCTTCTTTGAGAAACTCTGTGTGTGACAGGGTGCATTTCACCACAGACACTTGGACGAGTAGGCATGGATAGGGGCGTTACATGTCGCTGACTGGGCACTGGGTAACTATGGTGACAGCAGGACAAGGGGCTGCTGTCCAAGTCTTGCCGTCCCCACGAGTTGTGCGTCAATCCTCTTTATGTCAAAGTTCCTCCACTGCTTCTGCCTCCTCAACCTCCTCTCGGTCTTCCACCTGCACCCAAAGCCTGTCTGGTCATGCCACAAGCTTTCTAACTGCGCAGAAGGGATCCTGCACACCTCCTTACTATGCTGGCAGTAGGGCTCAACGTCATCAGGCGGTTTTTACATTGAAATGTCTGGGAAATGTGAGTCACACAGCTGAGGAGTTGTGGTCAGCTCTGGAGAACCAATTTCATGAATGGTTGTCTCCACTGGACCTGAAACCAGGGAAGACCGTGTGCGACAATGCTGCAAACCTGGGTGCGGCCCTTCGCCGGGGCAATGTCACACACGTGCCTTGTATGGCTCACGTGTTGAACCTGGTTGTCCAGCAATTTTTAGCCCACTATCCCAGACTAGATGGCCTTCTGCAGAGGGCACGGTCGTTGTGTGCTCACTTCCGCCGTTCGCATCCCGCAGCTCAGCGACTTACATCTCTACAGAAGTCGTTGGGCCTGCCACTTCACCGGCTAAAATGCGATGTGCCTACCCGGTGGAATTCAACTCTGCACATGTTGCAGCGACTGTGGCAGCACCGACAAGCCCTGGTGCAATACGTTCTGACGTATAGCCTGGGCCAACGAGATTCAGAGGTGGGGCAAATCACGCTGGAGGAGTGGTCTCAGATCAGGGACCTATGCACCCTTCTGCACAGTTTTGAAATGGCGACGAAGATGTTTAGTGCTGACGATGCCATTATCAGCATGACTATTCCGGTGATTTACATGCTGGAGCACATGTTAAACAGAATTCGGAGTCAGGTGGTGGCACAAGAGGAGGTGGAGGAAGTAGAGGAGGAGGAGTTGTATGCGGAAAGGCTAACATCTGCAAGGTCCAGACGGTCGGCAGCACCAAGGCGGCAGGCATGTGAGGGTGGGGGAGATGGTTTTACCAGGGCGCATGGTAGCAGCCAAACTAGTGAGGAAGGTGCAGGAGCCCAGGAAGAAGTGGAGGACGAACTGATGGAAGACTCATCAGATGAGGGAGACCTTGATCACATTTCTGTTGTGCGAGGTTGGGGGGAGAGGACAGAGGAAGGAAGCATGATTGTTACCTCGCCACCAACACAACAGGGACTTGGTGCTCCTGGATGCGCAACACACATGAGTGCCTTCTTGCTGCACTACCTGCAACATGACCCTCGAATTGTGAGAATTAGAAATAATCCTGACTACTGGGTTGCCACACTGTTAGATCCCCGGTACAAAAGTAAATTTGCAGAAATTATTCCTGCCATAGAAAGGGATGCACGCATGCAGGAGTATCAGCAGAGACTGTTGCAGAATCTTACATGTGCTTTTCCACAAAATACCAGTGGTGCACGTAGTGAATCTCACAGTTCCAACTTGCCAACCGTGGGACCGTCAAGTGTTCAGCACTCAAACCGTAACAGAACCACAGTATCTGGTGGTAACATCAATTTTGCGGAATCATTTCACCACTTTTTTAGCCCATCCTTTGCAAGGCCACAGGAGACAAGAAGTCTGACACATAGTCAACGCCTAGAGACGATGGTACAGGAGTATCTCCAAGTAAACATTGAAGCCACGACTGTGTTACTGGACCCTTGCTCTTTTTGGGCTTCCAATCTGGATAAATGGCCGGAGCTAGCCACTTACGCCTTGGAGATCTTGTCATGCCCCGCAGCCAGCGTTCTGTCTGAATGTGTGTTCAGCGCTGCTGGTGGTGTGCTGACAGATAAGCGCACGCGGCTCTCCACTGATAATGTAGACAGACTCACGTTCATAAAGATGAACAAATCATGGATCCGAAACGACTTTTCTACCCCTGTGTCATCCTGGGGAGAGTAAAAGCTTGATGATTGTTTAAAATCACCCTACCAACCGTTTTAAGCTTTCAAATTACTAATCATGTTTATCTGTATCTTGACTGGAAAATAATTTGGGCTTTGTAGCAGTGTGCAGCACTGATCCTATTAGGCCATCTATAATAAGCTCCACCAGATTTAAAATTAAAAATAATTTTTAGCTGCATCTAGCCCGGAAAATAATTTTGGGGCTCCGAGATGCGCAAGACACATAAGTGCCTTCTTGCTGCACTACCTGCAGCATGACCCTCATATTGTCAGAATTCGAAGTAATCATGACTACTGGCTTGCCACACTCTTAGATCCCCCAAACTTTTCGATCAACCTTTTCATTTTAATAAAGACCAAAAAAATGGTCATTTTTGAAATTATAAGCATTAGCAGGTTGTTAGAAACTGAAATCAAACAGTTTTCAACTCAAAACTTTATTCTAGGTGATGTTACATTTTCACATAGGACCCCTTGTTCGAAAGGAGCTTCTGGACTCTCTCATCCATTGAATTTGTCAGGTTTTGGATGGTTTCTGCTTCAATTGTTTTGCATGAGGAGCTGTTGCTTAGATGTGAACTGCCTCCCGCCATCATAGACACTCCTTTTAATGATGCTCCAAAGGTTCTGAATGGGGTAGAGGTCAGGGGAGCATGGGGGTCACACCATAAGTTTGTCCCCTTTTATGCCCATATCAGCCAGAGATGCAGATGTTTTATGTGCAGCATGAGATGGTGCATTATCATGCAGAAAAATGATCTTGCTGTGAAATACACGGTTCTTCTTCTTGAACCATGGCAGGAAGTGCTGTTTGAGAAAATCCACATACATTATGGAGTTCATCTTTAGCGCCTTCAGGGATCCTAAAGGGGCCGACAATCTCTCTCCCCATGATTCCAGCCCAAAACATTACTCCACCTCCTCCTTGTTGGCGCTGTAGCCGTGTTTGCGTGGGGTGTCCATCAACCAGCCATCCTCCACTCCATCCATCTGGACCATCGAGCGCTGCACGGCACTCATCCGTGAACAAAACAGTTTTGAAATCAGTCTTCATGTAATGTTTGGCCCACTGGAGCCGTTTCTGATTGTGTGAAGTGGATAGAGGAGGTCGACAGGATGGCGTATGCACAGCTGCAAACCTCTGAAGGACCCTGCATCTTGTTGTTCGGGGGACGTTGGAGGCACAAGCAGCTTCAAAAACTTGTCTGCTGCTATGACAAGGCTTTTTTGCCGCTGCTCTTTCAACCTGACGTAATTGCCTGTAGGAAAGAGTCCTCAATTTGCCCTTATCAGCACGCACACGTGTGTACTGTGAATCAGCTACATACTTCTTGATTGCCAAGACACTTCATCCTGATCATCGCACAATGTTGATTGTAGTCATGCCTTGACCTAAACACTCCACAATTTGTTGCTTCTCAGCAGCCGACACATCCTTTTTCTTTCCCATTTTGGCAGAAAATGTAGGCTGCTGAATAATGTGAGAGAGCCTTCTTAAGTAGTCTTGCCTTTCATTGGACACACCTGACAAACTAATTAGCACTGGTGTCTGCAATTGCTTACAGTGATATAAAGAGCCCTGACACACATCACCATCAATGAGTTTAACTGACAAACAAACAAATTCTTCCCTTATCACTCCTAAACACTTTTTGCATAATAATTTGGAACACAGTGTACATGTGCTTTTCCACAAAACACCAGTGGTTCACGTAGTGAATCTTACAGTTCTAACTTGCCAACCGTGGTCTGTATGGAGTTGTTCAATAAAGGGCCCAAAATTAAGATAACATAGATGGGAGAGGTCTCTATGAATAGGAATTCCTAAGTATTTGATACCCTGTGAGGGCCAGGCAAAGGGAAAGTTGGACTGGATGGAATCCTATATGGATTTGGGGAGGGAGACATCGAGGGCCTCAGACTTCGCTGCATTGATTTTAAAATTTGACCATGTAACAAAGTGATCTATTTCAGCCATAACAGCATGGATGGATATATGTGATTGAGTGATATATACTAGGACATCATCAGCAAATAGAGAGCACTTGTACTCGGTGCCTCCCACCTCAATCCACCTAATATTGCCCCACGGCAATGTGGTGTAATGCATGCAGGTGTCGGGTCCTGATCCACACTACATCCTTACCTGAGAGTGAGATATCACACCTCTGGGTGAGGTGCAATACCTCTGTAGCAACCGAGCCCTCAGGGTGCTACAGTTCCATTTATCTTCAGCCTAGGTGACGTATTGCGATACAGGGCCGTGATTTTGGCTATAAAAGGGTCCCCTAGACCCCTACCCCAAGCTTTTTAAGAGAATCATATATGGCGTGCCAGGAGACTCTATGGAATGCTTTCTCAGCATCCAACGAGAGTATCTAATTACAAATTTTTAACTGCATCTAGCCCAGGAAATACTTTGTGGCTAGTAGCAGGGTCTGCTAGTCAGCGGATTATCCCGGCTGTTAAGCAAGCTACACCACCTGTAGTTTGGACACTTCATTTTTTCAAAGGAAATGCTTCGGGACCACGGGATACTCAGTGAAGAGCATCAGGAGGCACCCCAAGGCATAGGGGCTGGGACTGGCAGTAGGATGCCTTGCGGTGGACAGCCGAGCTCGATCCTTATAAAAGCTTTTTAACTGCAGCAGCTTTAGTGGACGCTACTGGAGCTGGAATTACGCGGCTGCTGGCATGAGACTTGCCCTCCAATAGATCCTTGTAAATGGATTTAAAGTGTATTCATTCAAATTAGAGAGACAATTTAAATTAAAAAGCTTAGAGCTGCCTCCACCACAGGGGGGCTCGCTCGACCCACCAGCGGACAGGCACCAGTATTGGGAGAGGGGGGCTGGCCATCAGGGTTCACCGCGGCTCTGGCACAAACCCGGCGACACGGAGGTGGCACGGGCAGGAGCGGACTGGCCGTGTCGGCTTCTCACTTTTTGGATTTTAGAAGGGCATGACATGCCTATATCTGTGTCTCCCCCTCCTTTTACTCCTCCACCTCTTTTCTTTTCGCATGACTATATGTACTTGTCACTTTTCCATGTGTTAGTTATGTCTTCTGAGCAGTTTGTCAGCTTTTGGACACCTTTGAAGGTGTTTTCTATGTGTTTCTATGTGTTTTTGTTTGCCTGCCATTGGTTTTAACGGTGTTCGAAGGTGTTCGACGAACGGTTCGACGAACAGTTCGGCGAACACACGGGTGTTCGACGAACCGAACCGAACTCGAACACTACGGGGGTGGCTCAACACTACTCAGTAGCACTTAATATTTGTACATATACAGATAATGGTTGGTGACTGGTTCATGCAGCCTTAATTCCACAAAGATAGAAATAAAAGGTCAACATGTTTCATACATCCAAACCATCCTTAATATTGGCAGAAAAACACAATTTTAAGTTCCCACTATGAATATTTGGTGAGATATCACAGCTGTGTATTTTCACAGCACAAAGAACGCATCTTACAGATGAGCAAATCACAGTGTGCTGACGCTTAGTGTTGTAGTTTTGAACAACACCATTCATTTTATCATATAATGTGTTGAAAAATGAGAAAAAATGCAAGGTTTGGGTTCCTTCATTTTACAGTGTGTATTGTGTTGTAAAAACAAACTGACAAAATGATTCAGAGTCAGTAGTACGATTACTGTGATACCAAACTTATAAGGTTTATATATATATATATATATATATATATATATATATATATACAGTGTTTAGCATAAATCAGTACACCCAAATAGATTTGTCAACAAACCTGTAGTTTCCTTTCAGAATCATCATTTTATATGGGATACCATACTACAAAATACTCTCGCAAATTTGAGCCATTGAATGCAAACAAGATTTGGTATTTTGAAGACCCCAAAAAAGTAATTTTCTTAACAAACTCATTCAAGATCATGTTTCAAAAATGAGAACATCCCAGTAACAGTCTTAAGAGAAAAGCTAAGTTTAGACAACAAAATTCTAATTAACAAGAACTGAACCACAGGTAAGTGTAATTATTCATTAAACAGATGTCCAGCAGACAGGTGTCTGTAAAAGGAAGTTACTTAATAAAGAAAACTCCTTCCCATTTCATGCTATCAGCAATGGCACCACATAGAAGGGAAATGTCACAAAACCTGAGAAAGAAAATAATTTCTTTGCAATAAATGTGAAGTCTACAAGAAGATCAGCAAAACTTTACTTATCAGTCAGAATACTGTAGCAAAAGTGATGCAAAACTATAACAAAGATGGAACTGCAACCATCTTACAGAGACGTCCAGGCCGACTATGGAAGTTAACACCTGAACAAAAGCGTCCTCTGATGAGAAGGGTAAGTGGCACCACATAGAAGAGAAATGTCACAAGACATTTCTGAGAAAGAAAATAATTTCTTTACAAAAAATGTGAAGTCTACAAGAAGATCAGCAAAGCTTTTCTTATCAGTCAGATGGAAGTTAACATCTAAACAAAAGCATCTTCTGATGAGAAGAAAATCGACAGGCAAATTCATTGCTATTAGCTGAAGAAGTAGAAAGCCAAACCAGGGCGAGTGTTTTCCATGACACGACACGGTGTACACTGCAAATGAATGGCATTCATGAGTGTCCTCCACAAAGGAAGCCTCTCTCCCTTAAAGCCCATGAACAATAAAAGTCCGTCTACAATTTGCCAGGGTCCATGCTTAAAACTATGAGGACTACCGGGACTCTATACTGTGTATGTGCATCTTATGTGTATGTCCGTATTTTATGTTTGTGTGCACTATGTATATGCATACGTTAAAATGTGTATAGAGTATTAGCATGTGCAAATTTTATATGTGTGCCTAATATAAATATACATGGAAATGTATATGTAGGTGGTGCCTGATGGAGGGTGGGGGGCCCAGATCAGAAGTCCTGATTAAGGGCCCTTCACTGTCATTGTCTGCCCCTTATATAAACAGTAAAATCTCCTTTAATAACTGGACTTCCATTGGGGTGGACTTCTCATAGATGGCCAGTATGCATACTATATTGTGAATCTGGGCATCTCTCACAGAAAATCTGATCTGGATATGAGGGTGGTCTTCTATAAGCGGTGATGTTTTGGAGAGATTTAGGGAAAAGTCCCAATTCTTATCCATCGATCTGGTAATTTGAGTAAAATATTTGTGTTGATAACTGATCACAAAGTCACAAAATATGTAAGATTTGGCATAACCTGGTTCATTTTTCAAAAAGTTATGCTCAATTTTTTTAGCACCAAGTTTTGTTGCTTTTTTGTAGACTTACACTAACTTAGTATATTGTGTGAGAATTAAATGAATTATGAATTAGTTGGTGCATTTTACCACACTCTGGGGGTCCCTGACAGTCCTTCTTTACCGGCCCTGTAGTGATGCCAATGTAAACTTCCAAGTGACCGCGCAGTCAATCACTGTCACGAATGCAGGACAACCTATGATTAGCTAATTTTTGGGAAATCCTTATAACAAAAGGGGATTGAAAATATTTACAATTATTTTAAAAGCATTAAAAAAAAACAGACCCAATACTTATAATTAGTTTGTTGAAAGTAGTCTAATTAAAGGGAGCTGAAAGGATTAGAGATTATGAACCCGATTCACCAGTGTTTTTGCCAGAAAACTGGCATAAAGCTCTTGAAAAGTTGCAAAGTTTTGTGACTTTTCCCATTTTCACATAATTTTAACTTCTTTAAAGCCCAAGACGTACTGATACGTATCTGCGCCCTGGGACTTAAGAGCCTGATACGTATTAGTACATCTTTGCGATCGCGCACACAGGCTGTGCGGGCGTGATCGCCGCCGGGTGTCAACTGATTGTCACAGTTGACACCCGGTGCTATGTGCTGGGAGAGGTCCCGCACATTAACCCCCGCAATGCTGCGATCGAAGTCGTTCGCAGCATTGCGGGGGCAAGGGGAGGTGATCGGGATAGTCACCTCTCCTGCCGGCGTCCAGCAATGTGTGCCGCGGCTTCCCGGATGTTGCCATGATGACCCAATTCACTGAGGGGTGCAGTTTTAAGAATGGTGTCACTTTTGGGTATTTTCAGTCATAAAGACCCCTCAAAGTGACTTCAAATGTGATGCGGTCCCTAATAAAATGGTTTTGTAAATTTTGTTGGAAAAATGAGAAATCGCTGGTCAATTTTAACCCTTATAGCTCCCTAATAAAAATAAATTTGGGTTCCAAAATTGTGCTGATGTAAAGTAGACATATGGGAAATGTTATTTATTAGCTTTTTTGTGTGACATATCTCTCCGATTTAAGGGCATAAAAATTCAAATTTTGAAAATTGCAAAATTTTCAAAATTTTCGCCAAATATCTCTTTTTTTCACAAATAAACACAAGTGATATCGAAGAAATTTTACCACAATCATAAAGTACAATATGTCATGAAAAAATATTCTCAGAACCAGGGGGATCCGTTGAAGCGTTCCAGAGTAATTACCTCATAAAGTGACAGTGGTCAGAATTGTAAAAATTGGCCTTCTCATTAACGTGCAAACCACTTTGGGTTGTAAAGGGGTTAAGGACTCTACCTGCATATACAGTCATGGCGGAAAGTGCTGGCACCCTTGAAATTGTTTCAGAAAATTACACATGTTTTATTACACGCATGTTTATTTCCTTTGTGTTTATTGGAACAACACAAAAAAACTGAGAAAAAAAAGGCAAATTGGACATAATTTCACACAAAACTCCAAAAATGGGCCGGAATACATATATATATTTTTGATGGGACAACACTGAAGATGCGACACTTTGATACAATGTACAGTAGTCAGTGTACAGCTTGTTTAACTGTAAATTTGGTGTGCTTGCAAAATAACTCAACACACAGCCATTAATGTCTAAACCGCTGGCAACAAAAGTGAGTACACCCCTAAGTGGGTTCTCAGCTGATGTTATTTGTTGGTTTTACTTTGCATCCCGAACAATTTTCTTGGCAGTCGTAGCTGAAATTTTTGTTGGTCTACCTGACTGTGGTTTGGTTTTTACAGAGCATCTGATTTTCCATTTGTTAATCACAGTTTGAACACTGCAGACTGTCATTATCAATTCCTGGGATATCTTTTTGTATCCCTTTCCTGTGTTATACTCTTTTTACCTCCCTTTCCTGTGTTATACAGTTCAACTACCTTTTCCCGTAGATCCGTTGATAATTCTTTTGCTTTCCCCATCTCAAAATCCAGAAACGTCAGTGGCTAGATCCCAGAAACTCACTCAGCTTTATGCACACACACTGATTACAAGCAAACAGGTCATAGGTGAGGATGTTACCTTTAGTAGCCATTCAAACCCATTTGTGTCAAATTCTGTGCATGTTATCAGGCCAAAATCACCAGGGTATGTGAACTTTTTGATCAGGATTATTTGGATGTTTTTGGTTGTCATTAGTGATGAGCGAGCACTAAAATGCTCGAGTACTCGTTGCTCGGGTCGAGCAAATTGAAATACTCGGGTGCTCAACTCGAGCAATGAGCCCAATATAAGTCTAGGGGAAACTTGAGCATTTTTCAGGTGGTTCCCCACGGCGGTCTACAGAGGGCCTAAAAATTGCCCAAATCGATGGGAACTGTGCTCAAATGACATGTGAACAGCATGGGGAAGACCCCTGGAAGCATCTCTGACTCCCAGATCACTGCTCTCAACAACGTCGTCAGAGTATTACGCCACTTTTACGGCGTAAGGAACATCCTTTCCAGGGTGATGACTTGTATATAAGGCAAAATAAATAAACAAAAATACTCCTACACACCTTGGGCTATGTTCACACGTAGCATTTTTGACACGTTTTTGCACTTTTGCATTGCTTTCAACCAAGACAAATGCATTCACCAGGAAATGTCATTTTAACATTTTACAACCTTATCTGGCCATGTGGTGTGTGACACATCATCACACACATGCATACAGTGCTGAAAAGACATGGGAACAGCAAGGGGAAGACCTCTGGAATCACCGTCCACGTCCTTGTCCCACTGCAGTGTTCAGTTGTCCCTACCCCATTCCTTGGAATGCAAGCACAAGAATGCCGGCAACCACCCACCCACAGGCTGCAATACTAAACTGCCAAATTTTTGACAGCTGCTTGCACTTGAAATGTGGCCTTTTAGGCTCGTGGAGGCGGAAGCTTTTCATAACCTCATGCCGGCGGCGGATGGGTGTCCATACTCGGTCCCCAGCCTCCACTATATTTCCCGGTATCGCCTCCGCCTTCCACAAGCACGGGTCCCATAACATTACCCATGCCCTCCCCAGTGCACTTACTGGGAAGGACCGCCTAACCACAAACACGTGGACAGGTGAATGTGGCCAGGGACGGTACGGAGCCAGTCCACAACTTTTTTTGCTAAGAGTTGTATTTAGCTCAGTGAAAGGACTGGCATAGAGGGAAACCGTATCTACCCTGCGTGTCATTTCTCCCAGAAAATCCTGTAATTGAGCTTGTTGCAGAAGCAATGGCAGCCCATCCAACATCAACTCGCACTTGTCAATGGTGCTTTGACACACACACATCTTTCTTTGCGCATTTAATTTCTTGAATACAGAGTTGGAAAATGGCCTGATCCTTAATGCATTTTGAGAAATAACATGGATAAGCATGGCCGATCCGCATTAAAAAAGCAGCCATAGAGTGTCCAGGAACCTTCCCCCACACTTTTCTTAGCCAGGGCTGCTTTTCGGCAGGGTTGCACGGGCCCACCAGAGAACCGGAGACTCCTCCGGCGGGCCCTGGCTTCTCCTTCAGGAGAGTTCATAGTGCCGAGGTGAGGCCATGATGATGATAGAGGCCATCATCTGCTTAGTTTTCTGTTACTTGGAATGCAATTGCAAGTATGCCGCCAGCCACCCACCCACCCTCAGGCCGCAACACTAAACTGACAGATTTCTGGGCAGCTCTTTGCACTTGAAATATGGCCTTTTAAGCTTGTGGAGGTGGAAGCTTTTCACAACCTCATGCAGGCGGCGGCCGGGTGTCCATACTCGGTCCCCAGCCGCCAGTATTTTTCCCGGTATCGCCTTCGCCTTCCACAAGCACGGGTCCCACAACATTACCCATGCCCTACCCAGTGCACTTACTAAGAAGGACTGCCTAACCACAAACACGTGGACAGGTGAATATGGCCAGGGACGGTACAGAGCCAGTCCACAACTTTTTTTGATAAGAGTTGTATTTAGCTCAGTGAAAGGACTGGCATAGAAGGAAACCGTATCTACCCTGCGTGTCATTTCTCCCAGGAAGTCCTCTAAAGCTGCTTGCACTTGAAATGTGGCCTGAACATTACTGCTGGTACTTTTCTGTGGGAATTTTCTTGCCTCCTACCAGCCTGGAATATTTCCAGCAAACTATGGTACAACACCATGGTATTAGCACTGCCCCCAGTACCAGTAGCAAAGCCATCCTCAATTTCCTTCTCTGGAATTTTATTTGGTAGACTGAGTGGCTGCCCAAATACATTTTCTCACAAAGGAGCTGATGATAGAGTGGCAGTAGGTTCAAGTTTCTCTATCCTGTTAGATATTAGAGGGTGAACGGCAGCACATTGGATCAGTGGTTAGCACTGAAGTCTTGCAGCACTGGGATCCTGGGTTCAAATCCCAGCAAGGACAACATCTGCAAAAAATTTGTATGTTCTCCCCATGTTTGCATATGTTTCCTCCTCAGTAAAAATAGAGTGTCCTGGAATCTTCCCACACACTTTTCTTAGCCAGGACTGCTTCTCGGCAGGGTTGGACAGTCCCACCAGAGAATTCTCTGGTGTGCCTTGGCTTCTACCTCAGGAGAGTTCATGATAGCGCTAACTTTGCAGCTGCTATGGGGCTCTTGAGCGGGTGAGAAAGGTTAGACCTCAGAAACAAATCCTCTGGTGGGCACAATGTTTTTCAATCTGAAACAGCTTCTCAGTGGGAGTTGTATTTAACCACAGCCATATTCTTTAGCTCTGTGAAAGGACTGGCATAAAGGGAAACCTTATCTACCCCGGTTGTCATTTCTCCGTCACCAGGTTCCGCCCATTGTAACACACGACCATGCCTGGCTGTATGTTCAGCGGTGAGAGCCACAGATCAAGCTGCTGTGTTACAACTTTCAACAACTATGCAGCGCTGGGCGGTTTGTCAATTAAGCATTAAGCATGCTATCTTCAGCACAGCCTGTTGCTGTTTGGCCAAGGCAGTGCTGCAGTGCTGTCAGCTTGTGACTGATGTGGTCATTTCGGAGATGGAGGAGGAGGTGCATGAGCTGAACAATGTGATTACATTGAGGTTAAATTGGTGATGCTGTTTTTTATACTAAAGAAAGATCCTATTGTTATGTTTTTTTATGTTATTTTTTATGACAAATGCATTCACCGGGAAATGTCATTTTAACATTTTACAACCTCATCTGGCAATGTGGTGTCATCAGACACATCCTGTTTTATTTATGATGGAGGGACTCTGAAAGTCATAGAGCCTATTTTTATAGGAACATCAGACTGCCCTTACTATTCTTAAAAGGCCAGCAGTCGGCCCTAGCTATTGTTAGAGAGCCATCAGAGGGCTATGCTTTGTTGTTCCCATTATTAACAAGTGGGTCTCCTATACTGTTATTGCGCATCCAGTGACTGCAAGGGTTGTCAAAAATTTGGACGCAACCTAATACCCCTTTGAAGAGACATAGAGGAGGGTCACAGTAAAAAAAATGTTCCCATTATAAAGGAGCGGGTCTTCTATAGTGGTAATGCCCATGCTGTGACTGCAAGGGTGGCCAAAATTTTTGAAAAAAACACTAACAATTTAAAGACACAAAGAGCATGGCCACAGTAACAAGGTACGACATGTTCCTGTTAGAAAGGAGAGGGTCTGCTATACAGTTATAGGGTATGCAGTGAATCCAACGGCTGACAAATTTTAGGAAAAAACCCACTAAGAATTTAAGGACACACAGAGCAGGGCCACAGTAACGACAAATTCCCATTAGAAATTATAGGGTCGGATATACTGTTATAGGGTATGCAGTGAGTCCAACGGCTGACAGATTTTAGGAAAATCCCCACTAAGAATTTAAAGACACACAGAGCAGGGCCACAGTAACAAGGTACGACATGCTCCCATTGGAAAGGAGAGGGTCTGCTATACAGTTATAGGGTATGCAGTGAGTCCAACGGCTGACAGATTTTAGGAAAATCCCCACTAAGAATTTAAAGACACACAGAGCAGGGCCACAGTAACAAGATATGACATGTTCCCATTAGAAAGGAGAGGGTCTGCTATACAGTTATAGGGTATGCAGTGAGTCCAACGGCTGACCAAGTTTAGGAAAAAACCCACTAAGAATTTAAAGACACATAGACCAGGCCACAGTAATGACAAATTCCCATTAGAAAGGAGAGAGTCTCCCATAGTGTTGGACTATGCAGTGACTGCAAGGGCTGCCAAAAATTTGGAGGCACTTCAATGGCCCTTGGAAGAGACGTGGAGGAGCGCATCATAAAAATTTTTTACCATTAGAAAGGAGCGGGCCTCCTATACTTGTAATGCCATGCACTAAGTGTATGGGCTGACAAACATTTACTCCTGGGGGGTATACATGAACATACTGTATAAAAAAAATTTTTTACGGGCATCATAAAAATGTAGCGCCCCGAGGGCTCGGCCGCTACAGGGGTATTGCACCTCTGCCAGAGGTGTGATATTCCACTCCCGGGTAAGGATGGAGTATGGACCAGGGTTCAGTTAGCTGCATACAGCACACTCACCCCATTTCCGAGGGACAACTCAACGGTGCTCCCATTAGACAGAAATGCAGGCACGACACACCATGTCCCTGGCTGGAGTGGGGAGGGGGTAGGAATACCCAGTGATGTAGCAGCAGATAGGGGTTGGTTCCTGAGCGTAGATAGGAGCCCATTGGTTGCTGGTCACCTGGGCTCATGTTCTAGAGGGTGGTATAAAAGGTGGGCACCATCTTAGAACAGTGTTCAGTCAGAGAGAAGAAGTGACGGAGTGGGGGCCTCTGCAAGGGGCTCTGTTCCGTAGGCAGGCCTAGCCTCTGAGGCCCAGCCAGCACAGAGAGAAGAGAAGAAGAGAAGTTCAGTGAGTGGAGTAAGAGAAGGAGTTCAGCCAGAGAGGGCTGACAGGGAGCTGTGGCTCAGTCTGGGCCCAGCTCCACGAGGCAGGCCTAGGGTGAAGGCCAGGAACAGAAAGTAACAAGAACAGAAAGGAACAGAAGAGAAAGAGAAAGAGAGAAACAGAAGGGCTCAGGAACAAGACGGCAGAAGGGACCCTAAGAACCCACGAGAATACAGGGTGAAGGGTCAGGCAGATTAAGCGTACCGGATCCCAAGTTGGTGGAGGAGAAACAGCCCTCAGCCAAAGACCGAAGGTCGTGATCATTTATTGGTGCGACACCTCATCAAACCTGCTAGGAAGGCACCATATAGGACAGCGGGGAACGGGAACCACGTTTACCCGCACAATTCTGCGGCAGCAGGACAAAAGTGGGTCACTGGTGAGGCAGGCCAGGGAAAGGATTGAAGGGGGTCCTGTGCCATGCTCCTGCACTGCCTGGGGTTGACCGAGCCCCTCACCTGGTGGACGCAACACGGCTCGGGCGGTCATTGCTGACAGAAGTGACCCGGAGTACATGAACTGTGAGTAAAAGACATTGGACTGCAGTACGTTGTCTGTGTACTCTTTCGCTCCTCCAGCACTAACGGCACTGGGACTCTCTGCACCATCACCCCCACCATCCACTACACTGCCCTGGGGCTGCACTCTTCCCGTGGGGAGTCACACTACCTCAGCTGCATACATCATCAGCCCCAGCGGTCTGCCTTGCAGCGGCGGTTCATAATAACCGCAATCCACGGGTGGCGTAGTCGGACATCACTTAGGACTGCTAAAGGACTACCACTGGTCTGACCACCCTGAGCCACGGAACCGGGTCGCCACTACTACCCCCACCGTCTCCCTATTGCCCGGCTCCGAGTGCCCCACGGCCCAGGGGCGAGTCAAACACACTTTAAAAAAATTATGTGGGTGTTGCATCATGGACCACGGTCACCCTGGTGATATGGTGGTGGAGGATGAGGAGAAGGAGGAGGACAAGAGCAAATAGCCAAAATCAGGAAGCGTATACCCATGTGTGGGTGTGAAAAGGTGCATGGGAATACACCTACCAAGAAAAGACACTGGATTTGAGTTTATGTTACTCTGCTATCATTCGGTGGTGTTGAAAAGTCTGGACCAATCCAGCCCTTATTCATTTTTATAAGAGTCAGCCTGTCAGCATTTTCAGTTGACAGGAGGATGCGCTTATCAGTTATAATTCCACCAGCGGCACTAAAAACCCGATCTGATAAAACGCTGGCGGCAGGGCAGGCCAGGACCTCCAAGGCATAGAGAGCCAGTTCATTTCACATATCTAGCTTGGATACCCAATATTTATAAGCACAGATGAATCACGGAGGAGGTTGGTACGGTACGGCAAGGTACTCCCTCAGCATCTTCCCAAACTTTGCACTCTCCTTGTGAGAGTACCCAGCGCCTCAGGGCCTGTGCGATGGGAGGGTCTGAGAAAACTCTCCCAGAACTTTGACAGTGTTCCCCTGCCTCTGCTGGATTGAAGTTGTGTCTCTCTCGCCTGTACTCCTTGGTTGTCGAACGAAGTGTGCCCTCTGCCTCCAGCGTTTTCAGATGGGAATTTTTTTAATAGTTCCGCAACAAGGGCCTTCTGGTACTGCCTCATTTTTGTACACCTGTCCGCCTCAGGAATAAGAGATATAAAGTTCTCCTTGTAGAGTGGGTCTAGAAGTGTCACCAACCAGTAATGACCTAAAATTTTGAGAATGCGAGGGTTATGGGAAAGGCAGCATAACATAAACTCAGCCATGCTTGCCAGACTACTAACAGGCAAGACTTCCTTGTCCTCACCAAGAGGATGACTGACCATGCTCTCCTCCTCCTCCTCTCTGTCCTCTGGCCATCCACGCTGAACAGACGGTATGACAGCTGTGCAGATAGCACCGTCTATAGTGCATGAAACTAGTTCCTGTCCTTCCTCCTCCTCCTCTTCCTCATTGTCACCCAATCCACGTTGGGATGAGATGAGGCTTGGCTGTGTGTAATCACCCTGTATGGTTAATTGCTCCATCTTATCGTGCTCCGCCTGCAATGCATCATCTTTGATTGTGAGCAGAGAGCGTTTCAGAAGACAGAGAAGCGGGATGGTGACGCTAATTATGGCGTCATCGCCGCTCACCATCTTGGTGGAGTCCTCAAAGTTTTTGAGGATGGTACATGTGTCTGACATCCACGTCCACTACTGAGGTCTTATGTGTGGAGTCTGAACTGAATATGGATAGCCTTTTTGATGCTGGTACTCAACAACTGCCCTCTTCTGCTCACAAATCCTTCCCAACATCTGCAATGTAGAGTTCCAACATGTGGGGACATCACACACCAGTCTGTGAGCCAGAAGCTGCAAACGCTGCTGAAACACTGCAAGAGCGGCGGAAGCTGTAGCTGACTTTCTAAAATGGGCACACAGGCGGCATACTTTAACAAGCAGATCCAGCAGTTCCGGGTAAGATTTGAGTAACCGCTGAACCACGAGGTTAAGCACATGGGCCAGGCATGGTACGTGTGTGAGCTCGCCTCGCCTCAGAGCCGCCACCAGGTTCCAGCCATTGTCACACACGACCATGCCTGGCTGTAGGTTCAGCGGTTTGAGCCACAGATCTGCCTGCTCTTTCAGAGCTGTCCATAACTCTTCAGCATTGTGTGTTTTTTCACCTAAGCATATTAGCTTCAGCACAGCCTGTTGCCGCTTGACCGAGGCAGTGCTGCAGTGCTTCCAGCTTGTGACTGATGTGGTCATTTCGGAGATGGAGGCTGAGGAGGAGGAGGAGGCTGAGGAGCATGAGGTTCAGGAGCTGTAGACCGTGGGGGCAACCCTGATTGACCTAGGGCCTGCAATCCTTGGCGTCGGGAGGACGTGTTCCGTCCCAAGGTCCAACTGGGTCCCGGCTTCCACTATGTTAACCCAGTGTGCCATCAGCGAGATGTACCGTCCCTGCCCACAAGCACTTGTCCACGTGTCCGTGGTTAGGTGGACTTTACCGGTAACTGTGTTGTTGAGGGCACGGCTAATGTTTTGGAACACGTGCTTGTGTAATGTGGGGACGACACACTGGGAGAAATAGTGGCGGCTGGGGACAGAGTACCGAGGGACGGCCGCCGCCATCAGGTTGCAGAATGCTTCTGTCTCCACAAGCCTAAAAGGCAACATTTCGAGCCAAGCAGTCGTGAATTGTGAGAATTTAGTAGTGTGGCCTGTGGGACATTGGCAGCATATTTGCGCTTGCATTCCAAGGACTGGAGTATGAACAACTGAACGCTGCGCTGGGACAAGGACATGGACGTGCTTCCTGATGCTGCTACTTGAGAGTGTGCAATGACAGGTGCAGGGCAGGAGGCATCTTTGCATGCACTATGGACAGGGGATTGACTTGCATGCACAACAGCAGAAGAAGCAATGGTGCCACCTGTAGACACTGTTCCTGGACCCTGGTGTTCGGCCCACAAAGTCGAGTGCTTTGCTGCCATGTGCCTGATCATGCTGGTGGTGGTCAGGCTGGTCGTTTTGCCACCCCTGCTGATGCTGGTCTGGCTCATGATGCAAATGGCCTTTTTGGAGTTATCGGCAGAGTCTTTAAAAAACAACCAGACTCGGGAAGACCTAACAGTTGTAGTAGCAACTTCCTTCGTGTTGGTGTTACGGGAAACGGTAGCCTGCCTTCTGTCTGCGGCCACCACACTGCTTCTTCCTGCCTGTTGGGGTGCTCTGCCTCCCTCCCCCTGTGTGCTGCTGTCCTTGCTCTGCATGTCCTCCTGCCAGGTTGGGTCAGTTACTATATCATCCACCACCTCGTCTCCCACTTCTGCACCCTGGTACTATTCCTGACTTTCTGCCAATTGTGTCTCATCATCGTCCACCTCTTGTGACAGTTTCCCACTGTCGCCTTCGTGTGACCGTGGCTGCTCGAATATTTGGGCATCACTACACGTGATCTCCTCTTGCCCCGCTTCAAGTGGACCGGGCGAGAGGCCCGAATCTATAAATGGAAAAGTGAACAGCTCTTCAGATTGTCCAAGTGTGGGATCAGTTGTCTCTGGGTACTCGGCATGGTGGGAGGAAGGAGGATCAGGGTGAGGAATATGAGGTCCTGAATCATGGCTACTGAGACTTGACCGTTTGGAAGACAGGGTGGTGGTGGTGGTGGCTAAGTGACTGGAAGCATTATCCGCTATCCAACCAACAACCTTTTGACACTGATCTGGGTTCAATAGTGGTGTGCTGCGGACCCCTAGAAATTGGGACAGGAAGGTCAGGCGAGAAGATGTTGGTGTTTGTTGTGGCACAATTTCGGCTTGCTCACGGTCTTGTCCTCGGCCTCTGCATGCACCATTACCATCACGTCCAGTTCCCCGACCCTTGCCACGTGCCTTGCCCATTTTAAATGGAGGATAGTATCTTCCACGCTCACTACAAATGACTGAGTTTGAAGCGACGTTATATGTGATCGGTGTGATGGAGAAAACAGAGTTTTAAATACCTGGCCTGTAGGTAAGTAGTGTGAACAGCAAACTGCTGTGAATTGCTTCACTGACACACTGAAAAAATGGAGGCCAGAAATGGCAGTATTTTCTGACAACGTATATGTGATCCGTGTGACGGAGAAAACACAGTTTTAAATAGCTGGATTTCTAGCGCTCTAATATGGAAAGGACCTGGCTGTATTCTGCAGTGCCAACAAGCAAATGGCGCAGAAAAACTGTGTTCTCTGGATTGCTTTATAAGCAAATAATGAGGATTAAGATCCAAATAAAAGTATTCCTGGCCATATGGAGTAGTGGGGCCATTATACTATATGTATGTTGAGCAGTGGGACCATCATAGTATATACAGGTGCATCTCACTAAATTAGAATATCTTCAAAAAGTTAATTTATTCCAGTTCTTCAATACTGTTTCAGTATGCTCCACAATCATGAGGAAGACTGCTGACTTGACAGATGTCCAGAAGGCAGTCATTGACACACTCCACAAGATCCTAGAGTTCCAATTTTCATTTGGAAATCAAGGTCCCAGAGTCTGGAGGAAGAGTGGAGAGTCCACAATCCAAGCTGCTTGAGGTCTAGGGTGAAGGCTCCACAATCAGTGATGGTTTGGGGGGCCATGTCATCTACTGGTGTAGGTCCACTGTGTTTTATCAAGACCAAAGTCAGCACAGCCGGCTACCAGGACATTTTACAGCACTTCATGCTTCCCTCTGCCGACAAGCTTTTTGGAGATGGAAATGTCATTCTCCAGCAGGACTTGGCCCCTGTCCACACGGCCAAAAGTACCAATACCTGGTTTACACACAACAGTATCACTGTGCTTGATTGGCAGCAAACTCGCCTGACCTTAACCCCATAGAGAATCTATTATAGAGAATCTATGGGGTATTGTCAAGAGGAAGATGAGAGACACCAGACCCAACAATGCAGATGAGCTGAAAGACAGCTTTTTGTATTGAAGAACTGAAATAAATTAACTTTTTGATGATATTCTAATTTAGTGAGATGCACCTGTATATGGAGCAGTGGGACCATCGTGCTATATATATGGAGGAGTGGGGGCATCATACTAAATATAGAGCAGTGTGTGTGTGTCACCCCAGGCCTGGATGCCACAAACAATAATCTGTTTCTGAAAGCAGGAGGGAGGTCCCCTGGTTAGGGACAATTAGCATACAGCACCTCCTGTCCCAGGCCAGCAGGGGGAGCTGGCTGCCCCTATAAAAGCTGGAACTGGGGGCAGGGTTAGAGAAAACTGGACAACCTAGCTCAGGAGTGAGACTAGTCTCAGAGAAGGAGGGACAGTTCAGCTGTAGCTGAGGAATCCGTGAGGCAGAGGAGAAACTGCAAGCCAGGGACAGAGGCGACGAGAGCCGGTCCTGGCAGAGAACCAATCTACCGGACATTGGGGTCCGAGACTGTCAGGGTTACAAGCCCAGCAGCAGAGAACCAACCTGCGAGGGATTTCAGGTCCCTTGGCCTAAGAAGCCTGGAGGCTCCACCACACAGAGGGACCAGTACATCGAGGAGCAAGCAACAGGTACCCAAGGCCTGAGTCGCAAGCCATACAGGAGAGAAGTACACGGCCAGCTCAGGGACGTGGGCTATTACACCACGAAAAGGGGGATAGTCAGAAAGAGCATAGAGAGAACGGTAGGCCTACACACTCACCCTGACCAGTGGGGCTTGCCCGAATGCTCTCAGACACCCAGGCCCATTCCTAACCGGTACTGTTGGGTCATTAATAATATCTACAATAAAGACCCTGAACTGTTTGAAGCGGTCTCTGAACTCTTACTATTGCGGCCTGCACTATCACCCGCAACATCCACCTACACTGCCCTGAGGCTACACTCTTCCCGTGGGGAGTTATCCTACCCCTGTGCTGCACACCAACACCAGCCTCAACGGTCTGCCTTGCAGCGGCGGTTATCTCCAACCGCAATCCACGGGTGGCGTAGTCGGACATTCAAAACACTGATAAATAGACTGCCACCATTTGGTCTGACCACCCTGAGCCACGGGATCGGGTTGCCACTACTACCCCCATCAGCACCGTACACTAGAAGGCCCGGTTCCGGGTACCCCACGGCCCAGGGGGCGAGTCAGCTTTGGCGTAGTTGGCAGAATTGTGACCAACCCGCCACAAACGGGTATTGCGTGCCTGGAAAAGACTCTATACATATCTGAGTGAAGTTTCCCGCCATTCGGGGCCATTTCCCGCCAATCGGAGCCGTTTCCCGCCATCGGGCGCCATCTTTGGGACACCGCGCGGGAAGAAGAGGGGCGTGGACGTCCAAAAACGCGCGAGACCTGAAGCCCCGCCATACACTGAGACGCTGCTCAAGGTCCTGGAAGGAGATCCAGCGGATGCCGACGTCATCACCGAGTAACGCAAGGTCCTCGCCCAGAGCATCGCGAGCGGAGCCGCGGCCTACAGAAGAGGATCGCCAGAAGGTATGCCACGGTTAACTAGGGGGGAGGAAGATGTCGGACGTGGAGGGACCCTCTACCACCAGTGTAGCCGCTGCAGCTGTGATGCCGTTTTCCATGCCCTATATCCATAGGCGGATTATAATGAGGGCAATCCGGGCGACCACCCAGGGCCCCGAGCCTGCAGGGGGCCCGCGGCTCCAGGCGGGGTGTCTAATGCCGGATTGCCCTCATTATATGTGCGGGCCGCCGCGGCACATAGCGGTAGCAGTGGCGGGAGGGGGGGCCCGGACCGCTCCCCCAGCAGCGGCCGCCGCTACTTCTTCATCGGCTCGGCCAGCACTGCAGCAGTTAGCTTCCCTGTGCTGGCCCGGCCGCGTCACTGCTAGGAGACATGGCCCTGTGCGCGGCTGTGTCTCCTAGCTGTGACGTCACGCAGTGCGCCCCAGCCTGCAGTGCTGCACCGGAAAAGAGAGAGAGCAGGCAGTAGGAATTGAGCCGAGGGATGGTGAGTGTGTGTGTGTGTGGGCAGGTGTGTGTGTGTGTTTGTGGGCAGGTGTCTGTGGGGGCAGGTGTCTGTGTGGGCAGGTGTGTGTGTGTGTGTGTGTGTATATGTGTGTGTGTGTGTATATGTGTGTGTGTCTGTGTGGGCAGGTGTGTGTGTGTGTATATATGTGTGTGTGTGTGTGTGGGCAGGTATCTGTGTGGGCAGGTGTCTGTGTGGGCAGGTGTGGGTGTGTGTGTGGGCAGGTGTGTGTGTGTGTGTGGGCAGGTGTGTGTGTGGGCAGGTGTGTGTATATGGGTGTGTGTGTGTGTTTGTGGGCAGGTGTCTGTTGGGCAGATGTGTGTGTGGGCAGGTGTGTGTGTGCGGGCGCAGGTGTGTGTGTGTGTGGGCAGGTGTGTGTGTGTGTGGGCAGGTGTTTGTGTGTGGGCAGGTGTGTATGTGTGTGGGCAGTTGTGTGTGTGTGTGTGGGCAGGTGTGTTTGTGTGTGGGCAGGTGTGCGTGTGTGTGGGCAGGTGTGTGTGTGTGTGTGTGGGCAGGTGTGTGGGTGTGTGGGCAGGTGTGTGGGTGTGTGTGTGTGTGGGCAGGTGTGTGTGTGTCTCTGTGGGCAGGTGTGTGTGTGTCTGTGTGGGCAGGTGTGTGTGTGTATATGTGTGTGTGTATATGTGTGTGTGTCTGTGTGGGCAGGTGTGTCTGTGTGTATATGTGTGTGTGTGTGTGTGGGCAGGTGTCTGTGTGGGCAGGTGTCTGTGTGGGCAGGTGTGGGTGTGTGTGTGGGCAGGTGTGTGTGTGTGTGTGGGCAGGTGTGTGTGTGGGCAGGTGTGTGTATATGTGTGTGTGTGTGTTTGTGGGCAGGTGTCTGTTGGGCAGATGTGTGTGTGGGCAGGTGTGTGTGTGTGCGGGGGCAGGTGTGTGTGTGTGTGGGCAGGTGTGTGTGTGTGGGCAGGTCTTTGTGTGTGTGTGTGGGCAGGTGTGTATGTGTGTGGGCAGTTGTGTGTGTGTGTGTGTGTGTGTGTGTGTGTGGGCAGGTGTGTTTCTGTGTGGGCAGGTGTGCGTGTGTGTGGGCCGGTGTGTGTATGTGTGAGTGGGCAGGTGTGTGTGTGTCTGTGTGGGCAGGTGTGTGTGTGTGTGTGTGGGTGTGTGTGGGCAGGTGTGTGTGTGTCTGTGTGGGCAGGTGTGTGTGTGTCTGTGTGGGCAGGTGTGTGTGTGTATATGTGTGTGTGTGTATATGTGTGTGTGTCTGTGTGGGCAGGTGTGTCTGTGTGTGTATATGTGTGTGTGTATATGTGTGTGTGTGTATATGTGTCTGTGTGGGCAGGTGTCTGTGTGGGCAGGTGTGGGTGTGTGTGTGTGGACAGGTGTGTGTGTGTGGGCAGGTGTGTGTGTTGGCAGGTGTGTGTATATGGGTGTGTGTGTGTGTTTGTGGGCAGGTGTCTGTTGTGCAGATGTGTGTGTGGGCAGGTGTGTGTGTGTGTGGGGGCAGGTGTGTGTGTGTGGGCAGGTGTGTGTGTGTGTGGGCAGGTGTTTGTGTGTGTGTGTGGGCAGGTGTGTATGTGTGTGGGCAGTTGTGTGTGTGTGTGTGGGCAGGTGTGTTTGTGTGTGGGCAGGTGTGCGTGTGTGTGGGCAGGTGTGTGTGTGTGTGTGGGCAGGTGTGTGTGTGTGTGTGTGTGGGCAGGTGTGTGTGTGTGGGTGTGTGTGTGTGGGCAGGTGTGTGTGTGTCTGTGTGGGCAGGTGTGTGTGTGTGTGTCTGTGTGGGCAGGTGTGTGTGTGTGTATATGTGTGTGTGTGTGTGTGTGTGGGCAGGTTAGAAAGTCTTGCCCTGTTGAACACTACACCTGACTTGAGGCCACCACCTCTTGGTTGTCCAATGTTCTTGCTTCTCTAGGGCTCTTCTCAGATATTCATTATACCAGCTCCCCAGAATACCAAAGTTAGGGTGGGTGACCGCGAGCCCTGGTGGTGGTCATAACTGCGGCCACCCAGGGGCAATACTCCATAACAACAATCCCCTGAGGTGGTGTAGGATGTAAGGACCTATTCACACTACATTCAGCTCTGCGTTCAGGTCTTTACACAAGGCTTACAACTGAATCCCTGAAATTCAGGATTGTGCTGTCTGAAATGAGACATCTGAAAGCAGAGAAAATGGAGCCTAAAGATTCAGACTTTAGCCTCGGTTTGCCTTTGTTCAAATCAATGGCTATGTCAAGGTACATCTGAATGCCATTTTTCAGGGATTTAGATAGAAGCCTGGAAAGAGGAAATGAATGCATTGCAAAATTCATTGTGAATAGGTCCTTATATCTGGAGTCTTGATATTGATGCCACAAGCATTTTACTTGTTTTTAACTTAAAAAAAAATACACACACACAAATTATACACACACACACACATACTATACATACACACACATTATACACACACACTATACATACACACACACAGATGTGTATGTGGGCAGGTGTGTGTGTGTGGGCAGGTGTTTGTGTGTGTGGGCAGATGTCATTGTGTGATGTCTGTCTGTTTGTGTGTGTGTGTGTGTGGGCAGATGTCATTGTGTGATGTCTGTTTGTATGTATTTTTGTGTTTCAAATGTGTTTATGCGTGTCTGTATTTGTATGTGTGTGTGTATGACTGCATGCGGCCTCCTGCTGAGTATAGTTGGCGCCGTGCGGCCTCCTGAAGTCTCTGGGGGGGCTCCGTGCAGCCTCCCGCTGTGTATAGATGGCTACGTGTGGCCCCCCGCTGTTTATAGACGGCGCCGTGCGGCCTCCTGCTGTGTATAGATGGCTACGTGCGGTCTCCCGCTGAGTATAGATGGCGCTGTGCGGCCTCCTGCTGTCTCTGGGGGGAGCGCCGTGCCGCATCTATACTCAGCAGGAGGCCGCACGTAGCCAGCTATACACGTATACTCAGCAGGAGGCCGCACGTTGCCATCTATACGGTGCCATCTATAAACAGCGGGAGGCCGCACGGCGCCATCTATACACAGCGGGAGGCCGCACGGCGCCATCTATACACAGCGGGAGGCCGCACGGCGCCATCTATACACAGCGGGAGTCTCAGTGCTTTGCAAGAGCAGTCAATAAATTCTGCTTGACTAATTCTGAGCACCATAAAGTCTGGTTCGCTTCTAACCTGCTGTCTTCATTTTCAGCTTGCTGAATTCTAACTCATTTACTGTCATTCGAGACGATGCCTTTGCTGGTCTCTTTCACCTTGAATACCTGTAAGTGTTCCACTTAATGTCATATTTTTGATTCTGTTCTTCTTCATCTTTTGGCATGTGCAATTGTATGAGCAAGTATTCATATGAATTTATGACCTACTTAAACCTTTGAGGACCTTAAATTTTATTCAATCAAATTTTTTTCCAGTTTAAAACTATGGGACATATATGTGCCTTGGTCCTCAAAGGGTTTTTAAAGGGGCTGCAAACATAAATACGAAAAAAATAATTCAATTAGTGCTTTTTGTGTTCATTTAATTTTTATTTGAAGTCCATTTTTTTTATATACCTTGAAATTAAGCCCTACCCCATGGAATGAAGCCCTACCTACATGACATCTGAGAGCTACATGGATCCCGCTTGTGAGGTGCCTGTCCGTCACTACTATTCAGTTTTAGGGTCCACTCACTAAGCCATATATTCTCTCATGCAAGAGAATAGGGCCAATTATGCTAATGACACTGGGCTCAAACTCTGTCAGAGCTTCAACTGAGTGTGATCCGATTCTCTCGCAGCACAGATATGGAGAAGATGGAGAACTTAATTTCTCCATCTTCTCCATAGTCTCTGTGAGTGTTCATCGGACTGCACTTGGATGACATCCGAGTGCAGTCCAATGTTTTACGTGCACCCATAGACTTGTATGGGTGCACATGGTCCGAATATCGAATGAGATTATTTTCTCATGCCAATAATCGCACTGTCCCATAGTATAACATAGGGCCGAGTCCTATCCGATAAAACATCACATAGCATTCGGCCGTGTTATACGACAGTGTGAGCGAGCCCTTAGAGTCAAGGAATATTTACATGCAGATGATGATATTACTCTCCAAGTGTATATTTTTTTAGGCGAGTTCATAGTAAATGCTTTGCATTTTTGATATGTGATCAACTAAAGAACAAGAAAGATTTAGGACCTCCCCTATAGAGAAACGGAAAATAGTTTGGAGGACTTGCATGTCCTTTTTTATTTATTATGAGAAAATCATAAAAGATCCCGTTTTTTAACCATGCTGTGACTTTCTGCTGAGGGAGAGGGAGAGAGCTGCCCTATTCAGAGTCTGTAATAAGACCTGCTGACAAAAGTGTTGAAGATACAGTCTAATGTGAATTAACAATGAAAAAAAGTTAATTTAACAAATGGCTTGTATTTTTTTAAATACAAACTTTTTTGTCTTTACAGCTCCTTTAAAGGGAATCTGTCATCAGGTTTTTGCCACCTAATCTGAGAGCAGCATATTGTAGGGTTAGAGGCACTGATTCCAGTAATGTGTCACTTACTGGACTGCTTAGTGTTGTTTTGATAAAATCATTGATTTGTCAGAAGGTAATTATCACTAGATGACTAGTAAGTTCTGTAGGACCCCACCCCCATCACTGATGTAGCATCCTCAATGTAGCACCCTGAGGATTCGGCTGCTACAGGGGTATTGCACCTCAACCCAGAGGTGTGATATTCCACTCCCGGGTAAGGATGGAGTGTGGATCTGAGCCCAGAAAGCTGCATGCACTACACACATCCCATTTCCGAGGAAAAGACCAACGGTACTCCCACTTAGAAATGTGCAGGTACGACCGAGTCTGTTCCTGGCTGGAGTGGGAGGGGGGTGGTACATCCCAGTAGTGTAGGGGCAGATAGGGGGAGCAGCCTGGGTAAAGATAGGAGCTCATTGGGTGCTGGTCACCTGAGCTCACACATAGAGGGAGTATTTAAGGTGGGCACCATCTAAGATCAGGGTCAGTCAGCCAGTCTTTGCAGAGAAGTCAGAGGAAGAGAGCAGAAGAGCAGAGCAGCCCCAGCCCAAGAGAGACAGAAGAGAGAAAGAGAGACCCAGAGGGGGAAACAAAAAGGAACTCTGAGAACCCATATACAAACCTAGGGTGAAGAGTTGGCAACAGGGTACCGGATCCCAAACTGGTGGGGGCTAAAGCATACCTCAGCCAGAGACCGGAGGCCGTGGGCAGGATCTGCCACGGCCACCCACCACATCCACCCTGAAGGCAAACCACGTGTAGGGTCAGGGAACCCAAGGCCAAGGGTCTCCCAACAGAAGGCCCGAGGGAGCTGGACCTAGGTGGATCCCTGGTGGGGACGGCCAGAAGAAAGGACAAGAAGGAGGGCTCAGGGACACGCTCCGGACTTGCTTGGGGGTTGGCTGAATCCAGGACCTGGTGGACGCAGCACGGCTCGGGTGGTCACTCAAGGCCGGAGTGACCAAAATATCTGCAGTAAGTAAACACCCTGAACTGCACAACCCGACTCTGTCTTTACTTATCATCTACGCTGCACCACCACAACCCCCATCCTCTGCACCTGACCCCCTGAGGCCATACCCCACCCGTTGGGGGTTATACTATCAAAAGCTGCACCAACACCATCAGCCTCAGTGGACCCTGCTGCAGCGGCGGCCGTAGTGACCGCAATACAACGGGTGGCGTAGTCGACATAAAGAACTTTATAACATCTGTAGGACTGCCACATACTCTGAGCTTGACACCCTGGGCACGGACCGGGTCACAGCCACTCGGAGACTACAACCCCCATCTGATCCGGCTCCGGGTATTCCCCTAAAGAATATGGCCCAGGGGGTGCGTCAACTTTGGCGTAGTCGGCAGGATTACGTGCCCACAACAACCGGGTACTGCGTGCCTGAAGAAAAGAACGAGTTTACCTCAAAAAGAAGTCTCCTGCCGGTTCCGGAGGGTCCCCGCCATCGGACTCCATCACAGGTCGATTCCCGCCGGTTGTCCGCCATTAACAGCTTTTTCCCGCCATCTGCAGAGTTTCCCGCCACTGGGAGACGATTCCCGCCATTTCCAAAGGTTTCCCGCCTTGGAAGAGCGGACGCCATTATGGGCGTGCCAGAGGATGGCAAGAGGCCACCTCCCATCGTGGGCCAGAACCGAAAATGGCGCCAAAAGTGGAAACCGCCCCCACCAACAGAGACTGTGATGCTAGAGGTGTCTGTCAGCGTGAAAGAACTGCCCCTGGAGCTGACAATCACCAAGTGGTCCCGGGACCGCCCTCGAAGTGGGAGGACTGAGAAGAAGAGAACAAAGATGGGTGTCGCCTGGAGCAGTCTGGAGAGAGCGCACCCGGAGACAAGAAGCCTGGAGCAGAGTCCAGAAAGAGCCTACCCGGAGATGGAGGGAGAGCCAGGCAGCACCGACCCAGTGGTCAGGAGCCTGATGCGGGCCGCCACTCCAGGCAGCACCGACCCAGTGGTCAGGAGCCTGTTGCCGGTCGCCACTCCAGAAGGCCTGCTGGAGACAACGGGAGGAGAGCAGAGCAGCACCGACCCATTGGTCAGGAGCCTGCTAGAAGCAACGACCCCACTAGGCTTAGTGGAGGTCTTGGCACAGCTCCCCCGAGATCGGGAGTGTGCGCAGACCGCTCTGGAGGGCCTCGCAAGGAGGATGGCCCGGGTGCAGCGAGAGACGTTGGCGGAGTGGAGCCGTGAGATGGCCCAGCAGACCGAGACCCGTCAGCGGAGCACGCCACCCAAGACGAGGAGACAGACCGCCTCTGAGGATGGCGCAGGAGGACTCAAGGCCGGAGACGGCGCCGAGAAGGGAGCCGAACGAAAGGAGGCAGGTAAAGGGGACGTTTCTACCCCAAACCGGGAAACCGCGTACCTGCCCCAGCTCCCCGTCGCAGAGCCCGAAGTACCCCCTGCCGTGCCCGTAACCGCAACGTCACCGCCACAGACTAGGCCTCAACCGGAAGCCGCAGCCGCGACCCCTGTGACGTCACACGCCTCGACCCCGAGCGTGACCAAGCAGGAAGTACCACCAGCCTGGTCGCAAGGCCTAGTACCCCCGGGCGCCGCAATACCAACAGCGCCCCCTACCTCCGCGGAGCCACCGGCCTGGTCGCAGGGCCAAGTAGCCCAGGGCGCCGCCGTCCTTACGGTGCCCTTCACTTTCCAGGTGCCCCAGGCCTGGCCGCAAGGCCTGGGCAACCCGGGCGCCACCACCACCGCGCCCATAAAACCAAGAGTGCCGCATCTGGGAGAAGATCTGTTTGCCCAACATACGTGCCCGGATGGGCAGCCCTTTATTTGGCCACCGGAGTTTCACCATCCCCGACTCCGGAAAGAGAGACTCCTAGATGAACCCCTGATCCCGGCTCCAAAGCCCGTAAAAAGGACCTCGCCCCCGCTAGAGGAGGCACAGTTTGAGTGGGACCCCACCGGAGAAGATCTCATGGGGTTCACTCAGGAGACCCGGGCAGCTGCAGCGGAGCGTGCAGAGTGCTGCCGGCAGCAGCTCGAGGTCTTTGAGAGGGAGCGGAGAGAGAGGCGGGTCCGGGAACAACAAGCCCAGATAAGGAGCGCGGAGCAGAAGAGCCGGGCCAGGAGAGACCCCCGTGCAGCGCATAGTCCCCGCACCACCGGGACTGTGATCAAGTTTAACATGCAGCATGGGTGGGGTTTCATCCGAGACCACCGCACCCCCGGCGACGTCTTCGTGACCAGGAGAGACGTTGAGTCCCACCTACCGGAGGGACACAGAGGTCGTGACCTTTACATCGGGGACGAGGTCACCTTTACCCGGCACAAGTGTGCCAAGGGACCCTACGCCCTCCATGTGCATCGCCTGACGGAGGAAGAGCTGCGGTGTGAGGAGGAAGAACAAGAGGACCCGGACGGGTCTGAAGCTAAAGGTAACCACAAAGAAAGAGCAGGAGGACGCCGTCGTTAAGTACAGCAGAGTACAAGCTGTATATAGTTGCCCGTCGGGGCACAGTGAACTGTTGCTAACATAGTCCCCGTTGGGACCAGCAAGTGTGAACTGTTTACCCGTTTATCCCTTAAATCCCACTGACCGAGGACTGAGAGCGGTCATTCCTCCCTAATACCTGGCCGAGGACTGAGAGCGGCCATATCCCTTGTAAATAGTTGCGCGTCCTAAAGCGCCCCCTACTGGTTTTATAGGAAAGCCACGAGTTCCAAAGACTGTCGCACTTTACCCGGTCACACGTTGCACAGTGACCGGAGGAGGAGCCAGAGGCGACGAGAATGTTTTATATGAAAAGTTTTATGATGCTGCTAATATATGTTGTTTTATATGTTTTATTATGTTGTTTATGCAAAAATTGTATGTTTGTGGATGTTTTATATCTTACAGCCCGAGGACGTGCTGTGATTTACCAGGGGGGAATGTAGCACCCTGAGGATTCGGCTGCTACAGGGGTATTGCACCTCAACCCAGAGGTGTGATATTCCACTCCCGGGTAAGGATGGAGTGTGGATCTGAGCCCAGAAAGCTGCATGCACTACACACATCCCATTTCCGAGGAACAGACCAACGGTACTCCCACTTAGAAATGTGCAGGTACGACCGAGTCTGTTCCTGGCTGGAGTGGGAGGGGGGTGGTACATCCCAGTAGTGTAGGGGCAGATAGGGGGAGCAGCCTGGGTAAAGATAGGAGCTCATTGGGTGCTGGTCACCTGAGCTCACACATAGAGGGAGTATTTAAGGTGGGCACCATCTAAGATCAGGGTCAGTCAGCCAGTCTTTGCAGAGAAGTCAGAGGAAGAAAGCAGAAGAGCAGAGCAGCCCCAGCCCAAGAGAGAGAGAAGAGAGAAAGAGAGACCCAGAGGGGGAAACAAAAAGGAACTCTGAGAACCCATATACAAACCTAGGGTGAAGAGTTGGCAACAGGGTACCGGATCCCAAACTGGTGGGGGCTAAAGCATACCTCAGCCAGAGACCGGAGGCCGTGGGCAGGATCTGCCACGGCCACCCACCACATCCACCCTGAAGGCAAACCACGTGTAGGGTCAGGGAACCCAAGGCCAAGGGTCTCCCAACAGAAGGCCCGAGGGAGCTGGACCTAGGTGGATCCCTGGTGGGGACGGCCAGAAGAAAGGACAAGAAGGAGGGCTCAGGGACACGCTCCGGACTTGCTTGGGGGTTGGCTGAATCCAGGACCTGGTGGACGCAGCACGGCTCGGGTGGTCACTCAAGGCCGGAGTGACCGGAATATCTGCAGTAAGTAAACACCCTGAACTGCACAACCCGACTCTGTCTTTACTTATCATCTACGCTGCACCACCACAACCCCCATCCTCTGCACCTGACCCCCTGAGGCCATACCCCACCCGTTGGGGGTTATACTATCAAAAGCTGCACCAACACCATCAGCCTCAGCGGACCCTGCTGCAGCGGCGGCCGTAGTGACCGCAATACAACGGGTGGCGTAGTCGACATAAAGAACTTTATAACATCTGTAGGACTGCCACATACTCTGAGCTTGACACCCTGGGCACGGACCGGGTCACAGCCACTCGGAGACTACAACCCCCATCTGATCCGGCTCCGGGTATTCCCCTAAAGAATATGGCCCAGGGGGTGCGTCACTGATCAGTAGATTTCTGTGTACACTGAGCATGGGCAGAAAGCTGTAAATCAGTGGTGTGGGTGGGGCTATACAGAGCGCAGCATTCAGAGAGCTGCTAGATCTGCAGCAGATAAAACGGTGATTTTCTCAAAATGACAACAAGCAGCTGAAAAAGTGACACATCGCTGGAATCAGGGTATCTGCCCAATATCACAGGGGATCATGTGACATGTCACGTGATAAATCAGGTGTGTGGAGGGGGCCCGCGCCTTCTAAACTGCCCGGGGCCCTTGCTACTCTTAATCCACCCCTGCCTATATCCCCGGAGCGGCCTGGCTGCCCCAGTATGCCGGCGAGTCGCATACCTTGGGCGACTTTAAAGAAAGGCTGTATAGACTGTTCAAAGTTTATCCCCTGACAGAAGAACAGAAAGTAAGCATACTGATAGGGCAGTTAACTGGTGCGGCCCAGCGGGAGGTAAAGTCTTGGACAGCTGAGGAGAAAAGGACTGTAAGGGGGGTTCTGACCCGTCTACGGGACACCTTTGATACCCGTACCTCAGCAGAAATCAAAATGCGGTTCTATGAATGTAAGCAGCGAGCTCAAGATAGCATCCGAGATTCTGCCCTAAATTTACAGGAAGCCTTGGGGGCAATTAAGCAAGCTGACCCTGGCAGCGTGCAGGATACAGATAAACTATTGACTGACCAGTTCATAGAAGGTCTGCTGTCCAGCGCCCACAGAACCCAGCTGCGCCTCATGGCCCTACAGAACCCCGATTTGACTTTTGCACAGTTCAAAGATAGGGCCATCCAGGTGCTCCGAGAACCTGCACCGGGTGGCGCTGTAGCTTCCCGGCGCACCTGCCATCCCTTACCACCAGGGGGTGGCGCCCTATCCCGCAGACCTTGTGGGGGCTGATGCGCAGGCCCTAAATCCATCCCCGCCTGCAAACCTGCACCATCAGGTCCAAGAACTAACAAAGAGTGTTGCTGCATTGACCAGGACCTTACAGTCGTTACAGATGGACCCGTCGGGACCAATCAAGCTGGATTCCAGTCCGGAGGATGTCCCGTGGCGTTGACGGAGGAGGATCCCGTCGTTCAGAGGGAGGCCCGCCGATCATTACACTGAGGATGGACAGCCGATTTGCCGCCGTTGCAGCCAGCCGGGACACGTAGCCAGGTACTGTACTTTAAATGGGTCCGACCTGGGGCAAAGGGCCAACCCCCAGGCATAAGGTCATCAGGCCCATCTAATAGGCGTGATAAGTACGTAGGGGAACGCCCGGTTTTACCCGTAGTGCTGGACGGTATCCCCATGAGTGCACTGCTGGACACCGGGTCCCAAGTGACTACCATCCCCTATGTACTTTTCAAGCAGTACTGGAGTGACACTGATATAACTCGTTATCCAGACGATGACTTGAGCATCATCGCCAGCAATGGTCAACCCGTGCCGCAGGTGGGGTTCAGAGAGATGACCATTAAGATTGGTAAAGTTGAACTGCCGGCACAGGGAGTGATCATTGTGGACATTGACCGTCGAGAAAGTCACCCTAAAATAACCTTGGGTACTAATGTGATTGAAAATTGTCTTTCAGAAGTAATTGTAATTTTGCAGCAGGTGGCGATGAATGCGAGCTCCAGCCAACAGAGGGTCCTCCAGAAGGAGATAAGAGCCCTGATGAGATGGCAACAGGTAGAACTGTCTGGTGGTGAGATCGGTAGTGTGAGGATGAGCGACCCGTTCCCCATTGCTATGCCCCCCAAAAGTGAAATGATCTGGTGTCGGACTGCAATCGGGTTAAGAGGGAGAGACTACCAAGCCATGGTAGAACCCGTGTACTCAGACAGCAGGCCCACCATTTTGACAGCCCGGGGGGTGGTCGATGTCCGCCATGGAAGGGTGCCCGTCCGGATCTTAAACATTGGGGAAAGGGAAGTACACTTGCCCCTTTATGCTACACTAGCCAAATTGTATACTGTTGAACACAATGCTGTCAGGGCTGTGGAACCCTTGCCTCCATCTCCCCAGGTGAAGGGTAATGGTTCCCAGAAACCCAAGGAAGACTGGTGCCAGAAACTCCACGTGGGTGCTGACTCCACTCCCTTGCACCAAAAACAAGGAGTCTACCGGGTGGTTCAAGAGTACGAGAGAATCTTTAGTAAGCACCCGCTAGACTTCGGCAGAGTGAAAGGGGTAGAACACCACATCCCCACGGGGAGCCACCCACCAATAAAAGAAAGATACAGACCTGTACCACCCCGCACACTATCAGAACGCAAAGGGCATGCTGAGAGAAATGAAGGAAGCCGGGGTCATTAGAGACAGTTGTAGCCCCTGGGCAGCCCCCTTGGTTCTGGTAAAAAAGAAAGACTGTACTATGAGAATGTGCGTGGACTATAGAGAAGTCAATCGTATCACCCATAAAGACGCATACCCGTTGCCTAGAATAGAGGAGTCTTTGGCCGTACTAAAATCAGCTAATTTCTTCTCTACTTTGGACCTTACTAGTGGGTACTGGCAGGTTCCTGTGGCAGAGGCTGATAAAGAGAAGACCGCCTTCACCACCCCGATGGGATTAAGTGAATTCAACTATATGCCGTTCGGACTCTGCAACGCACCCGGGACCTTCCAGAGGCTGATGGAATGCTGTCTAGGGCACCGAAACTTTGAGACGGTCCTACTTTACCTGGACGACGTGATTGTCTATTCAAAGACTTACGAGGACCATCTAAAGCACCTGGCCGAGGTGTTCGAGGCCCTGGCAGGCTTTGGCATGAAAGTGAAACCCTCCAAGTGCCATCTGTTAAAGCCGAAGGTACAGTACCTGGGACACGTGGTGAGTGCAGAAGGAGTAGCCCCTGACCCTGACAAAATCACGGCAATAAAGAACTGGCCAAGCCCCTCTAACATAAAAGAAGTGAGGCAGTTCCTCGGGTTGGTAGGCTACTACAGAAGGTTCATCCCCAGGTTCACCAAGATGGCAGCCCCTATGCAGGACCTCCTTATAGGACAATCTAAGACCAGAAGCCAAAAGCCACCCTTCAAGTGGGACAAGCCGGAAGAGGAGTCCTTCCGCCAGCTGTAGATGGCCCTCACGGGGGATGAGATCCTGGCCTACCCTGATTATGGCCAGCCTTTTATCCTCCACACAGACGCCAGTAATGTGGGGCTGGGAGCCGTACTGTCACAGAACCAACAGGGCAGAGAAAGGGTGATCGCGTACGCCAGCCGGAAGCTGAGGCCCACCGAGAGAAACCCGGAGAATTACAGCTCCTTTAAGCTGGAGTCCTTGGCAATGGTGTTGGCCATAACAGAACGTTTCAAGCATTACCTGGCCTCTGTGAAGTTCACTGTGTACACGGACAACAATCCGTAGACACATCTGGACAATGCGAGACTTGGTGCCCTAGAGCAGCGGTGGATGGCCCGGCTAGCAAACTATGACTTCACCATCAAGTACCGGGCAGGCTGAGCCAATGCCAATGCAGATGCCCTATCGAGAATGCCCCACTTGCCCGATGAGGGAGAAGATCCAGACGAGTTGGAGGAAATAGAGCTCCCTGCATTCCACCGGTACGGGGCCACTCAGTACTCCCACCGTGTATGAGACAAAGGCTTGACCACTGTCGGGCTACGTCTATGCCCTGACAATAGTGGACCACTATTCCCGGTTCCTGGTGGTGGTTCCTGTTAAAGACTTGACAGCCCAAACAGCGGCCAGAGCCTTCCAACAACACTTCTGCCGTCCACACGGGTATCCGGAACAGGTCTTGACAGATCAAGGTCCAGCGTTTGAGGCTGAAATCTTCCAGGAGTTCTGCAACCTCTACGGCTGTAAGAAGATTCGGACAACGTCTTACCACCCACAAACCAACGGGCTGTGTGAGAAAATGAATAATATCGTCATTGATCTCCTCAAAACGTTGCCCCTGGAAGAACGCAGCCTGTGGCCGGAGAAGCTGCCAGACCTGATAGACTTATACAACCATATCCCGGTGAATGCTACAAATTGCACCCCGGCTTACCTGATGCGGGCAAGACCAGGTAAGCTGCCGATAGACCTGGAGATGGGAGTCCTGACCCCCGAGGACACCTCCCCAGACGCGGACTGGGATATGGAACGGCGGCTACAGTACAAGAAGGTACAGGAGAGTGTGGAGAGGAGTCTGGCTCAAGCGAGAGAAAAGCAAGAGAGGCTCTTCAACCAACACGCCCCTGCTGGTCCCCTGGAACCTGGTGAGCAGGTCCTGAAGCGGAAGAGAAGGCTTCACAAGCTAGATGACCAGTGGGAGAGCGACCCGTACACAGTACTGCAGTCCAACCACAACAACCCGAAGGTATGTGTAATTACCAAGGATGGAGGAGAAACCACTAGCACCGTCTCCAGAGACCACCTAAAAAGGTGCCCCGAGCAACTACAGAGTGCAGGAGAAGATCAAGATGACCTTGAACCCGCAGAAGACAAGAAAGAAATGACCAGCACAGTTCTTGGAGAGTTCCCCCGGTCCTGGACTCAGATAAATGATGCAATAGTGATACCCGTCCTACACTTCCTTCAACCAACCCAGCAGGAACCTACAGGAGAGCAGGAGGAATCAGAAGACCAAGCAGCCCTAGAGGCAGAAGAACCCATGCCAGCAGCCCAGGAGAGTCAACCCTCTGCTGACAGTGAGCCTGCCATACCTGCGGTAAGCCAAAGAACCCGCAGATAGCTGCCTGCACTACCTGTAAACCCAGCTAGTAGCTGTACCCTGAATGCTAGTGGGGAAAGTCAGGTTAGACCACCACCAGACAGTGGGTTACGCAGGTCAACCCGGAGCACTAGGGGGCAAATACCAGCTCGCTGGAAGATCTAAATGCTGTATATTGTAAATGTTTTATGTTTTTAGCCTGGTTGCTAATTATGTTTTTCCAGCCTTTCTAGTTCATGGACTAACAGGTTATGGACGCTGAATAACCCGAACTGTCTTGTAGATAGTTGCACTTGGTGCCCTCTTGGTGCCACATCTGTCCGGTGTGGCCTCTTTGTGGCCCAAAGTAGAGAGCTCAGCCTTGTCGCCACGCCCAAGGCCAGGAACTTGGGGTTTATGGAAACAGGTCCCCACACCGTGGAAAACTTCACCTTGTTGGGTGACATAGACACCCGGTCACGGAAGCGCCGTGACCTCAAGGACAAAATATACTTGTATATATGTTACGTTGTCATTTATACCCTGTATTTGTGTTTCCTGTTTAGTTCGGAGTACTAAATTTTACTAGGGGAGAATGTGTCACCCCAGGCCTGAATGCCACAAACAATAATCTGTGTCTGAGAGCAGGAGGGAGGTCCCCTGGTTAGGGACAATTAGCATACAGCACCTCCTGTCCCAGGCCAGCAGGGGGAGCTGGCTGCCCCTATAAAAGCTGGAACTGGGGGCAGGGTTAGAGAGAACTGGAAGACCTAGCTCAGGAGTGAGACTAGTCCCAGAGAAGGAGGGACAGTTCAGCTGTAGCTGAGGAGTCCGTGAGGCAGAGGAGAAACTACAAGCCAGGGACAGAGGTGACGAGAGCCGGTCCTGGAAGAGAACCAATCTACCGGGCATTGGGGTCCGGGGCTGTCAGGGTTACAAGCCCAGCAGCAGAGAACCCACCTGCGAGGGATTTCAGGTTCCTTGGCCTAAGAATCCTGAAGGCTCCACCACACAGAGGGACCAGTACAGCGAGGAGCAAGCAACAGGTACCCAAGGCCCTAGTCGCATGCCATACAGGCGAGAAGTACACGGCCAGCTCAAGGACGTGGACTATTACACCACGAAAAGGGGGATAGTCAGAAAGAGCATAGAGAGAACGGTAGGCCTACACACTCACCCTGACCAGTGGGGCTCGCCCGAATGCTCTCAGACACCCAGGCCCATTCCTAACCGGTACTGTTGGGTCATTAATAATATCTACAATAAAGACCCTGAACTGTTTGAAGCGGACTCTGTACTCTTACTATTGCGGCCTGCACTATCACCCCCAACATCCACCTACACTGCCCTGAGGCTACACTCTTCCCGTGGGGAGTTATCCTACACCTGTGCTGCACACCAACACCAGCCTCAGCAGTCTGCCTCGCAGCGGCGGTTATCCCTGACCGCAATCCACGGGTGGCGTAGTCGGACATTCAAAACACTGATAAATAGACTGCCACCATTTGGTCTGACCACCCTGAGCCACGGGATCGGGTTGCCACTACTACCCCCATCAGCACCGTACACTAGAAGGGCCGGTTCCGTGTACCCCACGGCCCAGGGGGCGAGTCATGTGCATCAAATTATACATACACATTTGGGGCAGTGGGGCTTCATACTATATACAGGTGCTTCTCACAAAATTAGAATATCATCAAAAGTTAGTTTATTTCAGTTCTTCAATGCAAAAAGTGAAACTCCTATATTATATAGAGTCATTACACACAGAGTGATCTATTATATAGAGTCATTACACAGAGGGATCTATTATATAGAGTCATTACACACAGAGGGATCTATTATATAGAGTCATTACACACAGAGGGATCTATTATATAGTCATTACACACAGAGGGATCTATTATATAGAGTCATTACACACAGAGGGATCTATTATATAGAGTCATTACACACAGAGTGATCTATTATATAGAGTCATTACACACAGAGGGGTCTATTATATAGAGTCATTACACACAGAGCGATCTATTATATAGAGTCATTACACACAGAGTGATCTATTATATAGAGTCATTACACAGAGGGATCTATTATATAGAGTCATTACACACAGAGGGATCTATTATATAGAGTCATTACACAGGGATCTATTATATAGAGTTATTACACACAGAGGGACCTATTATATAGAGTCATTACACACAGAGGGATCTATTATATAGAGTCATTACACACAGAGGGATCTATTATATAGAGTCATTACACAGAGGGATCTATTATATAGAGTCATTACACACAGAGGGATCTATTATATAGAGTCATTACACACAGAGGGATCTATTATATAGAGTCATTACACAGAGGGATCTATTATATAGAGTCATTACACACAGAGGGATCTATTTTAAGTGTTTATTTCTGTTAATGTTGATGATTATGGCTTACAGCCAATGAAAACACAAAAGTCATTATCTCAGTAAATTAGAATACTTCATAACAACAGCTTGAAAAATGTTTTTAAAATCCGAAAAGTTGGCCTACTGAAATGTATGTTTAGTAAATGCCCTCAATACTTGGTCGGGCTCCTTGTGCATCAATTACTGCATCAATGCGGCAATGTGGCATGGAGGCGATCAGCCTGTGGCACTGCTGAGGTGTTATGGAAGCCCAGGTGGCTTTGATAGCAGCCTTCAGCTCATCTGAATTGTGGGGTCTGGGGTCTCATCTTCCTCTTGACAATACCCCATAGATTCTCTATAATAGTTTCTCTATGGGGTTAAGGTCAGGCGAGTTTGCTGCCAATCAAGCACAGTGATACTGTTGTGTGTAAACCAGGTATTGGTACTTTTGGCCGTGTGGACAGGGGCCAAGTCCTGCTGGAGAATGACATTTCCATCTCCATAAAGCTTGTGGGCAGAGGGAAGCATGAAGTGCTGTAAAATGTCCTGGTAGACGGCTGCGCTGACTTTGGTCTTGATAAAACACAGTGGACCTCCACCAGCAGATGACAAGGCCCCCCCAAACCATCACTGATTGTGGAGCCTTCACACTAGACCTCCAGCAGCTTGGATTGTGGCCTCTCCACTCTTCCTCCAGACTCTGGGACCTTGATTTCCAAATGAAATGCAAAATTTACTTTTCATCTGAAAACAACACCTTGGGCCACTGAGCATCAGTCCAGGTCTTTTTCTCTTTGGCCCAGGTAAGACGCTTCTGGCGTTGTCTATTGGACATGAGGGGCTTGACACAAGCAATGCGACACTTGTAGCCCATGTCCTGGATACGTCTGTGTGTGGTGGCTCTTGAAGCAATGACTCCAGCAGCAGTCCACTCCTTGTGAATCTCTCCCAAATTTTTGAATGGCCTTTTCTTAGCAATCCTTTCAAGGCTGCGGTTATCCCGGTTGCTTGTGCACCTTTTTCTACCACACTTTTTCCTTCCACGTCCATTAATATGCTCGGATACAGCACTCTGTGAACAGCTGCTTCTTTAGCAATGACCTTTTGTGGCTTACCCTCCTTGAGGAGTGTGTCAATGACTGCCTTCTGGACATCTGTCAAGTCAGCAGTCTTGCCCATGATTGTGAAGCCTACTGAAAAAGACTAAGGGACCTTATTAAATGCTTAGGAAGCCTTTGCAGGTGTTTCTTGTTAATTCTAATTTACTGAGATAATGACTTTTGTGTTTTCATTGGCTGTAAGCCATAATCATCAACATTAGCAGAAATAAACACTTAAAACAGATCACTCTGTTTGTAATGACTCTGTGTAATATATGAGTTTCACTTTTTGGATTGAAGAACTGAAATAAATTCACTTTTTGATGATATTCTAATTTTCTGAGAAGCACCTGTATGTAGCAGTGCGACAATTATACTATATACAGTCAGGAGTATAAGTACTTGATACACTGACAATTTCGAAAGTTTTTCCACCTACAAAGAATGAAGAGGTCTGTTTTGTTCTACTTAACTGCTGCAACTTGGACCTTTAACAGGATTTATATTTCACCTATGAGAAAGCATACTATGTGTATTTGGCAGATTAACTCAGGCATGTTTATGATAAACTGAATACCTGGATTGGAGTCCTATTTGTATACAGAATATTGACTATTAATGCTGGCAGAGTAAGTCTTAGGCTATATTCACACTAGGTGTTTTTTTTCTGCAGCAAAACATAATCTCTTGGCAGGAAAGAAGTAGCGTCAAAAACGCAGGTTTTGTTGTGTTTTTTGCAGTGGTTCTTGGTGCATTTTTGGTGCGTTTTTCAGGATCCCAAAGTTCAGCTTTGCTTCCACCATAGACACGTGAAAACAGGTCACCATTGCAAGACATATGTTCATGAAAAAGTACACATTACAAATGTAACAGGGGGGTGAATTGGTCTAGAATGGTTTATCTAAGACCCTGGCAGTGCATTGAATTTGTAGGACACTATTTACTTTCACATTATGGTTTGCCATTGAGTTGCTCAGGCATTGTTCATTTTCACACCTCCCTTGGCCACACGTTGTTACAACTCTCCTGTTAGTTTTTTTTTAGTTTGCTGGTCACATGACCAGTTTTGCCTATTTAATCCGGCTCCGCCCTCCTGGCATTGCTGGACTTCATTTGTATTTACTACTGTTTAGCTAGCTTGGTGCTCTGTTGCCGTTCTCTGTTAGTTTTGCTAGGTCTTCTGACCTCTTTACTTTTTGTTGTGTGTTTGTCTTTGACTGCTACGATTTCTGCTAGGAGGTGTCCAACTTTTCCCAGTCCCTAGTTCTTGTAGGGATTCCTCCCTCACATCTATAGGTCTTCGTACAGACTAGCCGAGGACTTTAGCGGGTCTGATCGCAGGATCAGGTTCCCCGTTACATCGTAGGGATCTAGTTTAGTTCTATTATAGGGACAGATCTCCTGTCTTTCCTTAGTCTCTGTAGCAGATCATAACAGTAAGTCCAGCCTTAAAAAAAAAAAAAATTTCTCTAAGGAAAGACCTCCAGTTTTCCATCATGGTCTCGGTGCAAGATTTGGCTCAACGCTTGCAGGGACTCTCTCTGGAGGTGGCCAAGCTCCAACAACACGTGAGTAGCTGTTCTGGAGCGCATTTTGTGGAACCAAAGGTACGTCTGCCTGATCTATTTTTTGGCGAACAACAAGATTTTTTTTCTTTTAAAAATGCTTGTCTATTATATTTTCGTTTGAGACCCGGATCCTCTGGTGATGAATCACAGCGCATAGGGTTCATAATGTCACTTTTGCGCAAAGATCCTCAGGGATGGGCCTTCTCTCTCCAACCTAGTGATCCGTGCTTTAGATCAGTGGATAGTTTTTTTTCTGCTTTGGGTTTATTGTACGATGATCCAGATCGTGTCTCATCTGCTGAGTCTGAATTAAGACGTTTGAGGCAGGGATCAGGTAATGTGGAAAAATATTGTTCTCACTTCCGTCGGTGGTCTGCCCAGGTGGGGTGGAACGATTCAGCTTTGAAAAGCTTGTTTCTTGCAGGACTAGGTGAAAGGGTTAAGGATTTACTGATTGCTTATCCCACACCTGGAAACTTGCAGGAGGCAATGCAATTAGCTATACGGGTGGACAGGAGACTGCGTTCAAGGGTTAATGAGAGCAAATCCTCTGCTATGTCAGCTTCGAGTCCTGAGAGGTTCAGTGCTGACAATGGTGAGCCGATGGAAATTGGGGCGATGACACCCCGCTCTCAGGAAAAAGACCGCCGACTTTCTGAAGGCTTGTGTTTCTATTGCGGAAATTCTGGTCATTTTATTAAGAGCTGTGTGGTTCGTATGAAGAAAGAAAAAAAAATGGTCAGTCATGCCCGTATTGCCTGTTTAAATTCTAAGGGAGTATTCCTATCTGCCACTACTGCTGCTCAGGATAAATTAATTGAATTTCGGGTATTTGTGGATTGTGGATCTACTCTGAATGTGATTGATGGGGGATTCTTGGAAAAACTTAGATTAGAACCTAAAACTTTGTCATCCCCTATTGCTGTGGTTTCTGTCGATGGCTCTCCCTTGAAGAGTGTTACTCACAAGGTCTGTGAATTTCCCCTCACTATTAATGGTATTCATCAAGAGAATTTGGATTTGGTGGTATTGGATAATTTGCCTTCTCCAGTAATATTGGGGTTACCCTGGTTAAAATTGCACAATCCTGTACTGGATTGGTCTACCAATGAAATTAAGTCCTGGAGCCCTAAGTGTTATAACAAGTGTTGTAACGGGCGCATTGCTGCTGTGGATAGAGGGGAATTGCCTGTACCTATTCAGGATTTTTGGAGAGTTTTTTCTGAGGAGGAGTCGCAGGTTTTGCCTCCTCATAGAGACTATGATTGTACCATTGAATTTGTCCCTGGAGCGACTCTTCCTAAGAGTGGTTTATTTAATCTTACTATTCCTGATAGAAAGGCTTTGGAGGAATACATACAGACAAGCTTGGCCGCTGGTCACATTAGGCCTTCCAAGTCTCCTGTGGCTGTTGGATTTTTTTTTGCAAAAAAAAAAGATGGCGGTTTACGTCCTTGTCTGGACTTTCGTGAGATTAATAAAATTACTGTACGCAATCCTTACCCACTGCCATTGATTCCTGATTTATTTAACCAGTTAGTGGGGGCCAAGTGGTTCTCTAAAATTGATCTCCGGGGGGCATACAATTTGTTGCGCATGAAGGAGGGTGATGAATGGAAGACTGCTTTTAACACTCCTGTGGGTCATTTTGAGAATCTGGTTATGCCTTTTGGTCTCACCAATGCTCCAGCATTTTTTCAGAATATTATTAACGATATCCTTAGACCTTTAATCGGCAAAAATGTGGTTGTGTATTTGGATGACATTTTGATTTATTCGCCTGATCTGGAGTCTCATTGGCGGAGCGTACGTGAGGTATTACAGTTATTAATGGACAATTCGCTTTTTGCTAAGCTGGAGAAATGTGAGTTCGCTGTACTGAGAATTAGTTTTTTGGGCTACATTATCTCCAGTGAAGGTTTTGAGATGGACCTGGTTAAAGTTCAAGCTGTGCAGGAATGGCCTAGGCCTATTGGTTGGAAATCGATACAGAGGTTTTTGGGTTTCGCCAATTATTACAGAAAATTCATAAAAAAAATTTCTATTATTGTCAAACCGCTGACGGATCTCACCAGGAAAGGTGCTAATGCGGTTCAGTGGACTTCTGAGGCCATTGAAGCTTTTGTGTTTTTAAAGGAGAGGTTCACCTCTGCTCCCATCCTTATGCAGCCTGATGTGACTAAGCTGTTTTTGGTTGAGGTTGATGCTTCTTCGGTGGGGGTTGGTGCGGTGTTGTCTCAGGAAAACAAGGATGGAGTACATCCCTGTGCCTTTTTTTCAAAAAAATTTTCCGAGACTGAACTTAATTACGATATTGGTAATCGGGAATTGCTGGCGATTAAACTCGCATTTGAACACTGGCGTCACCTCTTGGAAGGTGCTGATTTTCCCATTCAAGTTTTCACTGATCATAAAAATCTGATCTATCTTGATGCTGCCAAGCGCTTGAATGCCCGTCAGGCTAGGTGGGCACTTTTTTTCTCGCGGTTTAATTTTTCCGTTACTTACATCCCGGGTACCAAGAATGTTAAAGCGGATGCTTTGTCTCGCAGCTTTTCTCCCATGGTCGGTGTTGAGGAGGAAGAGGAGACCATTTTACAAGAAGGTGTTGTGATTGCTGCTTTGGACTCCGTTTTGGAGGATGAGATTCTTAAAGCACAGGAGAATGCCCCATCTAACACTCCCCATGGGAGGTTGTTTGTGCCTAGGACCTTTAGGAGAGATTTGTTTGTTGAGTGTCATGAGTCTCGGTTGGCAGGTCATCCAGGAATTTCTGAGACCAAGAGACTTGTGGGGCGCAGTTTTTGGTGGCCTGGATGGCAGAAGGAAGTCATTAAGTGGGTGCGCCAATGTACTGTGTGTGCTAGATCCAAGTCTTCGCATGCTCCTGCTGCGGGGTTGCTTTGCCCTCTGGAGGTTCCTAGTGCACCTTGGACACATCTGGCTATGGACTTTATTACTGACCTTCCTCCCTCTGAAGGTTTCACGGTCATCTGGGTGGTCGTGGACCGTTTTAGCAAGATGTGTCACTTGGTTCCCTTTATCAAACTGCCTTGCACTAAGACACTCGCTAAGGCCTTTGTCAAGGAGATTGTCAGACTACATGGTGTTCCTACTGACATTGTTTCTGATAGGGGACCTCAGTTCGTGGCTCGTTTTTGGCGTGCCTTTTGTGACAGGTTGGGAGTCCATTTGTCGTTTTCATCCGGATATCATCCTGCGTCTAATGGCCAGACAGAAAGGAAGAACCAGGATGTTGAGCAGTTCTTGCGTTGTTTTGTGGCAGACAATCAAGAGGGGTGGTCTGAGTTTCTGCCACTTGCTGAATTTGCTCTTAACAACCATACATCCTCTTCTGCTGGGTGTTCGCCTTTTCTTTGTTGTTCTAGGAGACATCCGTCTTTTGGGTCATTCTCCAAATTGGTTTCGGCTGTGCCTGAGGAGGAGAGTTTTTCCGGTGATTTGGAGAGAGTTTGGACGGATGTGCGTGGTAATCTTCAGGAGGCTAACAAAAAATCTAAGAGGTACTTTGATAGGAAACGGCAAGAGGTTTTGTTTGCTGTTGGTGACATGGTTTGGTTGTCCTCTAAGAATCTGCGATTGAGGATTCCTTCTAAAAAATTGGGTCCCAAGTTCGTAGGGCCCTTTAAGGTGCTTCATATAGTTAACCAATCTGCTGTTAGGCTGAAGGTTCCTACGTCCTGGAGGATTAATCCGGTGTTTCATGTTTCTCTGTTGAAAAAAGCTGATGTGTCGGATGGTGACGCCTCTGCCACTGTTCCTCCGGTGGTGGAGGACGGGGAATATGAAATTTCCCGCATCCTAAATTCTAGACGGTATAGAGGGAGTTTGCAGTATCTCGTCGCTTGGAAGGGTTTCGGACCTGAGGTTAACTAATGGGTGAGGGTGGATGATGTTTCTGCTTCCAGACTTGTCCGAGCGTTTCACAGGAGGTTTCCTGGTAAGCCTGGGCCTAGGGGATCCGGAGGATCCTCTTAGAAGAGGGGGTACTGTTACAACTCTCCTGTTAGGTTTTTTTTAGTTTGCTGGTCACATGACCAGTTTTGCCTATTTAATCCGGCACCGCCCTCCTGGCATTGCTGGACTTCATTTGTATTTACTACTGTTTAGCTAGCTTGGTGCTCTGTTGCCGTTCTCTGTTAGTTTTGCTAGGTCTTCTGACCTCTTTACTTTTTGTTGTGTGTTTGTCTTTGACTGCTACGATTTCTGCTAGGAGGTGTCCAACTTTTCCCAGTCCCTAGTTCTTGTAAGGATTCCTCCCTCACATCTATAGGTCTTCGTACAGACTAGCCGAGGACTTTAGCGGGTCTGATCGCAGGATCAGGTTCCCCGTTACATCGTAGGGATCTAGTTTAGTTCTATTGTAGGGACAGATCTCCTGTCTTTCCTTAGTCTCTGTAGCAGATCATAACACATGTGTTGTTCAATCTCACACCTAGCTCAACCAATGTTTACTTTGTAGGCATCACTAATTTAATTAAACTGTAATAATCCAAGCTGCTATCTCAGGTGACCAAGACAAGATGGTTTAAACTTGGGAAAATCACAGGAATAAATGTGTGTCACATACTTGCTTTTTTCACTAAAAACGCAGCAAAATGTTCACACTAGGCTTTTTTTCAGCATTTTTTTCCACCACCCTTTTTTTTAATGGGTGAAAAACGCTGAAACAAGTGACATACTCTATTGCAAAAAGCCATGGAAAGCACAAAATACTGAGGACAAATAAGCAAGCTGTGTGCATGAGATTTCGGAAATCTCATAGACTTTGTTGGTACTGTAAAAAGCGGCTGAAAATTTGCATAAAAAAGCCCGCTAAAAAAACGTCTAGTGTGAATATAGCCTTGTATAACAGTTTGCCAATGAGTTAGGATATATGACCACGATGCAGAAATGCTGCGGATTTTTCCTAAGCGTTTCTGCATCTCCCTGGGTTGTCAAGCGCTTTGCCAAGTGATTTTAGCATCACTTGGAAAAGTGCTTGACAACTTGGTCACACTATATAATTCCATGCAACCGGCATGGATTTATATAGTGTGACCAAGTTACAATGCTGCAAATGCAGCATCAATAGTAAAAAAAAAGAATAATAATGGTGAAAAATAAAAAAAAAACATTATACTCATCTTCCGATGGTCCTCGATCTCCTTCTCCGGTGCGTTCTGTGTCTTCGGCGGATCACGGTGCTGTAAAAGGACCTTCCATGACGTCATTTAGTCATGTGACAGGTCACGCGACCGCCGATGTCAGCGGTCGCGTAACCTGTGACATGACTAAATGGCGTCATGGAAGGTCATTTTACCACCGCGAGCAGCCGAAGAGCCAGCAGCACCGCCGGGAGCAGACAGGGGCCATCAGAAGGTAAGTATATGTTTATTTTTTATTTTAATTCTATTTTAACTACAGGTACTATGGTACCCGGGTCTGGAGGAGAGTCTCTTCATCTCCAGACCCGGGTACCATCCACGCATTGAGTCGCATAATATCCACATGTGTATGTGTAGTCATGCGGATGTTATGCGTTCCAATGCAAGTCAATGGCGGCTAAATCGCAGCGACTCTGCAGAATTAAAGGACGTGCTGCGGATTTTTCCGCAATGATAATCCGCATTGGAAATCTCCGCGGCATGTGCACAGCACATGCGGATTATCATTGGGGACCATTGCAGACCTATCACCAAGCGTTTTTTAAGTGTTTCAGCGGCGGAAGTTACGCTGCAGAAACGCCTAAAAAACGCATAGTGGGCACACAGCCTTAAAAGTTTTATGGTGAAGAAACACACGTGAGATAATAAATGCGAAATATACAATATTTCCCATAATATGACTGAGGATATCTTTAGGGTGTATTCACTGTTTTTCTTCTGCAGCAAAAATGCTGTGTTTTACAGTACCATCTTAGTGAATGACATTTCTGAAATCTCATTCACATGCTGTTTTTTTGCATTTTTTTTAAATCTGCAGCTTGTCAAGTCTTTCAGAGGTTTTGCAGCATTTTTCACCCATTCAAATGAATGGAAAAAAAAACACAAGTAAAAACACCTGAATTTTAAGCAGCGTTTTTCCTGCCTCCTTTGATTTTTGAGGTAGAAAAAAAATGCTGCCAAAATCCAACTTGTGAACACACCTTTATCCTGGTTGTGTTCTAATTGGATATAAAATAGAACGGTCATGATAACATGGGTAGTTAATTGTATGGTGTTTTCACTTTATATATTACCAGGCCGCATTCTATTTGCGCAGAGCTGCTCCGTGAAGATTCTATCACAAGATTCCGTGATGACATCACAGGTGATGGTGACATCACTGCTCACAGTCGCTATATATACAATGCACATAGGCTCACCCGTGCCTTTCTTGGCTCTATAGTGACTGATAGCACTTGCAGTTTTTCACTATGGCTGGAATTGTTTTGGACATTCCTCAGGTAAAAGCACTATTGATGATCCTTATGATCAATCGCCCTAACAGTGTGCTTCTACCACCCGATGGCGTCCTCAGCTTCACTCACCGGCTGGTGATGGAGCTAGTAAAGGATTGCCTGACCAAACACAGACAACGTCGTCTAACGTCAGACTATCTGACGGATTTACTTCAGAACATCAGGACATTACTACACCAGGTAAGTGGCGGACACTCTGCACAGAACATCTCAATATTAATAGATAATAATGGAGGGATAGAAGCTTTTTCTTCTAATATATCATATTTTGCAGACCATAAGACGCACCAAAAATTTTTGGGAGGAAAATAGGAAAAACATTTATTATAATAAAATGGGGGTCTGTCTTATAGTCCGAATTTTCGGTTGCTTACTGAGAGGGGGTGGTGGCAGTGGAGCGAGGTCACAGGAGGCAGAGTCGCTGCTGCAGGAAGTTGGCAGTAGGAGTGGGGCGCTGCTGCGGGCCCCAAGCTGGGAGGAGCGGGGTGTCCAGAAGGTGCAAGGCTGCGGGCCCTGGGCTTCAAGGAAATGTTAGCGGTAATTCAGGAGGGGAGGCCCTGCTCTGCTTATTGATTTCTCTGCAGTGGGCTTCAAGAAGTAGGCTGCTGGAGATGGCCAATACGCAGATTGAGATCTCAGCTCGTCATTGAGCCGAGATCTAAATCTGCACATGCACTGCCTCCAGCGGCCATTTGCCTGAAGCCCACCACCAGAAAATCAATGGGCAGAGCGGGGACTCCCCTCATAAATCACGGCTAACATTTCCTTGAAGCCCAGGGCCCGCAGCCTCGCACCTCCTGGACACCCCGCTGGCCCGCAGCAGCGCCCCACTTCTACTGCCGGCTTCCTGCAGCAGTGACCCTACCTCCTGTGACCTCACTCCACCACAGCCACCCCCCTGGTAAGCTACATTCAGACAATTATTATTATTAATAATCTGTCTGATATGCTGGGGTGGAGAGTTCCAGAGTATGGGGGGATGCACGGGAGAAATCTTGTATGCGATTGTGGGAAGAGGAGATAAGAGGGGAGTAGAGAAGAAGATCTTGTGAGGATCGGAGGTTGCGTGCAGGTAAGTACCGGGAGACTAGGACACAGATATATGGAGGAGACAGGTTGTGGGTGGCTTTGCATGCCAAGGTTAGGGTCTTGAACTGGAGTCTCTGGGTAATGTGGAGCCAGTGAAGGGATTGGCGGAGCGAGGGGAGAAGCCAGGGAATAGCGGGGGGACAGGTGGATTAGTCAGACAGCAGAGTTTAGGATAGATTGGAGGGGTGCGAGAGTGTTAGAAGGGAGGTCAAAAATTTTGGAAAAAAAGGCATCTTATAGTCCAAAAAATACGGTAAAACACAACGAGTCCCCAAATACAGTATGTAGTCATTGTATCTGCAGACAGAGAACCGATGTCACATACAATTTCCGCCTCCATTCTGACCGCTCTCATCTCAAAATTCTCCTTTCCATTTTTCCTTCTTTATAGGCTGAAGAAAGATCTCAGACTGAAGATTTGGCTGTCTTTAAAGAACTGGCCGAAAAAGTCCTGTCTATACTAGAACGCTCATTGGAACGCCCGGTAAGGATCAATATTAATAGACGTATCTTAATCCACCGTATCTGAGGAGACTTTCTGAGAAAAGGTCTGAAGATGGCGCGGGATTTGTATCGTTACAATTGGTGCATCTGTAAATGTTGGTTTAGTCCTTCATGATTTATGTATTTGGTGATTTAGTGAAATCTTCCACATAGTAATTATATATATTATATCTATCAGGAAACAACAGGAGGCGACGCCAAATATGGGCAAAATGTGACCCCGAAAATCCCTGACCCTAATAGGAGTCAGCCGGAGCTGAACAGCGATCTGATTACAGGTGAGCGATCACCCGACCTTCTACAAGGAATGTCCAGATATTACAGAGGACGGAGGATAATGTTAGATTTAATCTCTACTCTGTGTAATGGGAACCTGGCAGCACATTGTTACATATAGAAGTAGTGGTGTGACGGTATAGGCCATTGTCCCCTAATAATAATTGTTTGTAGAAATCCAATGTGCCAGTCAGGAGAAATGTAAAGTAGACACCATATACAAATCAGAATGGAAGTGCGCTGGGGGCACGAAAGAAGAAATCCAAGTGCAGTGACACGCCCCCAGTGCACTTCCAGGCTAATTTGCAAATCTCTCCTATGTTTCAGCTCTCTTACCATCACTCATATGTGCAGCGTGGGTGGGGGGTTCCTCATTCATGTGATGGAGGGTCCATTCTGCAGTGCTATAGCAAGTAACATGAAATAAATTAAATTTAAATTGCATTACTGCTCTAGAAAATGGGAAAAAACTAAGATACTGAGCACATAATTTGGCCAATTCATGAATGCCCAGCAGCCAATGACAAGGCGATCTTTTTGTTGGAATCCTCTCCTAATGTTAATCCTCTCCTAGGCTGAAGCCTACATTTATATGGGTAGGTAGGATCCTGTTGTAATTAAAACCACCGCGGGCTGATGGGTGGAGATAGGTTCCCAGCAAGAAAGGTCGCCTTGCCGTGACTGCTGGGCATGCACCCAGCAAAAGAAGGTCGCCTTGCCGTGGCTGCTAGGCATGCACCCAGCAAAAGAAGGTCGCCTTGTCGTGACTGCTGGGCATGCACCCAGCAAAAGAAGGTCGCCTTGTCGTGACTGCTGGGCATGAACCCAGCAAAAGAAGGTCGTCTTGCCGTGACTGCTGGGCATGCACCCAGCAAAAAAAAAGGTCACCTTGCCGTGGCTACTGGGCATGCACCCAGAAAAAGAAGGTCGCCTTGCCGTGGCTGCTGGCCATGCATGAATTGGCCAAATTATGCGCTAAGTATCTTCCTTTTATCCTATTTTCTACAGCAGTAATGCAATTCAAATTTCATTTATTTCATGTTTACATGCTATAGCGTTACAGAGTGCAACTTTGTTAGTTATGTATTTGGATGGCTACTCTTAGTATGCACCTGTTCACACCCATTTTCTTTTCGGAAGTGATGGTCAGTCTTTTGTTATTTATGAAGGGGTTCCTCCATCATTTACATTACATTTATCTATGGATTCCCCGTATATTCTCATATTTAGAATCCCCATATAACGAGTATTAATCCCATTTACAGACATCTTGTCATTTCTTCGTTATATTGCTGTATTATCTATGTAGGAATAATATCCTCTAATACATTTCATTTCTTCATCATTATTTTAGAAACAACTGAGCTGTCGAATCCTAACAATGGAATTAGTGAGATCCCGGAGATCCAAGAATCCGTAAGTATCATAGAGGGGGATGCGTGTGTGTCATCAGATCATGGGGTGTGAATGACTCGTCCAGTATTATCCCCCATACAACCATGGGACGTCTCTATTCTAAGTGTAGATGACCCTATGGTGTTATTTACATGTGAATTACAGGGAATCTGTCACCAGGTTTATGCTATTTGGTCTGAGAGAAGCATGATGCAGGGACAGAGACCCTGATTCCATGTGTTGATTACTTTACTCGGTGGAACAGTTGTGATAAAATCACTATTTTTTCTGCTGCAGAGCTCTGAATGCTGAGTCTTGTATAACCGCGCACACCATTGATTGGCAGCTTTCTGTGTACACTGTGCATAGGCAGAAAGCTGCTAATCAGTGGTGGAGGCAGGGGTACAGAGCAATAGGACTACCTGGCTAGACAGATAGTCTTCTAGTGATAATCTACTGATTTTATTGAAACAGCCACACACAGCCTAGTAAGTAACACATCACTGGAATCAGGGTCTCTGCCCCTACATCATGGTGCTTTCAGAATACATAGCAAACACCTGGTGACAGATTACCTGTAAGTCCTCCTCTGTGTGATCTCCCACATTATCCAGAATGTTATAGTAATGTATGATGACCGTTGCAGGGCGGCTCCAGGATTTCGTGGGCCCTGGGCGAAAGAGTCTCAGTGGCCCCTTTAACACATACCACGATTCATAATGCACAGATACCGCAGATAATATATATATATATATATATATATATATATATATATATATATATATAGTACAAGCCCGAAGATTTCACTTCTTACATTACATGAGCGATATCTATTGTAAATTCCACAATAACTCAGAAAGCGGCGAATCCTCACAGCTCACAGTGCAGACCGGACAGTAATGTCCTCCACACAGTATAATGGCACCACATAGTCCTCTATACCGTATTATGAGCTCCATATATTGCTCCATATAGAATAATGGACCCCATAAAATGCTCCACGCAGGCTGTGCCCCCATATAATGCCCCATGCAGGCTGTGATCCCCCACATAATGCCCCATGCAGGCTGTGCCCCCCACATAATGCCCCATGCAGGCTTTGATCCCCCACATAATGCTCCATGCAGGCTGTGACCCCCACATAATGCCCCATGCAGGCTGTGCCCCCCCCCACATAATGCCCCATGCAGGATGTCCCCCTCCCACATAATGGCCCATGCAGGATGTCACCCCCCATATAATTCCCCATGCAGAATGTCCCTCCCACATAATGCCCCATGCAGGCTGTGCCCCCCACATAATGCCCCATGCAGGCTGTGCCCCCCACATAATGGCCCATGCAGGATGTCACCCCCCATATAATTCCCCATGCAGGATGTCCCCTCCACATAATGCCCCATGCAGGATGTCCCCCCCACATAATGCCTCATGCAGGATATGCCCCCCACATAATGCCCCATGCAGGATGTCACCCCCCATATAATTCCCCATGCAGGATGTCCCCCCCCACATAATGCTCCATGCAGGATGTCCCACCCCACATAATGGCCCATGCAGGATGTCACACCCCCATATAATGCCCCATGCAGGATGTCACCCCCCATATAATGCCCCATGCAGAATATCACCTCTCACCCCATATAAAGCCCTATGCTGTATGTCACTTCCCCCCCATATAATGACCCATGCAGGATGTCACTTCTCCCCCTCATATAATACCCCATGCAGGATGTCACCCCCCTATATAATGCCCCATGCAGGATGTCCCCCCATATAATGCCTCATGTAGGATGTCACCTCTCACCCCATATAATGCCCCATGCAGGATGTCACTCCCCCCCCATATAATGCCCCATGCAGGATGTCACTCCCCCTCCCCCATATAATACCCCACGCAGGATGTCCCTACCTCCCCCCCATATAATGCCCCATGCAGGATGTCACTTCTCCCCCCATATAATGCCCCATACCTCCATACATTAAAAAAAAAAAATCAAATGCTCACTTCACTGCTCACCAGCTGTGGAGAGGTAAGTATTGTGCCGGCCGTGGCCCTGGGCAAGCATTGGGGGGGGCAAGGTCCACTAGCTGGCGCTGGCACCGCTCTCCTCTGCTCACCGGTCCCATAGCGCGCCAGGGTGCCCGACAGCAAGTGGGCCCCTCGCCTACTCAGGGCCCCGGCACTTGCCTGGGTGTGCTGGGTGCTAGCGCCGGGTCTGCCCAGCGTCCGGTTTGTATCCTCCCAACATCATATCAGTGTAAATCATCTGGGACATAATATGGGGGGAGAAGTTTTTGCATCTGTAACTTTTTTCCTTCATCTTCAATAAATCAGTATTATTTCTTATTCTTTTATAGAGCGTGATGGATTCATTGGTTCCAGCGAGAAAGCCGCATATGAGCGACTATGAAACTTCCAAACTCATCAGCAGTGGAAATTTTGGGTGAGATTTCTGATGCCATAATCCACATTTCTCAGGGTTCCCTATGACAATGCTTCTGCCCCTGCACTCTGCCATTCAGTGTTATCATAGGGAAATTATATGATCTGTAGCAAATCAAACTATAAGGAAAGCGATTTAAATAATATAATTACATATAATATAATATATAATAATATTATTACATTCGCCTGTGCTAGACCCTCATCTGTTCTTATGCTGCCTCCTCCACCTGAGCTTTTCTGCTCTCCACTCTGATCTTTGTTTTGATGGGGGGGCTCCATTATGAAGCTGATCAGAGAAGTTGGCTACACATGGTCACATGAAGGGTGTCACCATATTGACGTCAATGACATCTACACCCTCCACCATGACCATGTGGGCCCAATCACTGGCCTCAGCAGCAGAAGAGAGCCCTGGAGCACATTCATTTTGGACCAATTTTATTTGCACTAAATTGTATTTGGTCAGTTATAGCGAATCTGCCCAAAGAGAATTTCGATAGATTCTCGTATCTATAATGTGACCTGGGTGATGGCTCCGGCAGAAGTGGCATTGTGGAGACCTCCCATAGGTGATCTATGTAGTGCTATTTTATGTATTTCTAGATGTGGATTTATAGTGGCGGCCAGACTTCTAGTATTAAACATATGCAAATTGTCTCTTCAGAGAGGAAGCAAACTAGAACTCCACCTATAGGAAGTAGCAATCCTAAAAGTCGATATTGACCCTTTAACAAGCCTTGTCACATGACTTAGGATAATAGCCAAAACCAAAATCTCAATTTGCAGGAACTGTGTTCTGGGGTACTGCCCCTCTTCAGTGCAAAGTGTGAGATATGGTTTGACGGGGTGAGAGGTGTCGGACCGGTATCCAAGGGGTTGACTTTTCTCCTTGCGGACATGAGGAGACTTTTAAGCCGCAATGCTCCTCTGGGAAATAGGATTGCTACTTCCTATAGGTGGCACTAGGGTACTAGTTCTCTTCCTCTCTCAAAAGAGACAATTTGCATATTTCCCAGAAGAGCATTGCAGCTTAAAAGTCTCCTCACCTTGACATGTTTATCATGGCTTTCTCCGCAAGGAGAAACGTTACCGCTTGGATCCCGGTCAGATGCCTCTCACCCAGCCAAACCATATCTCACACTTTGCACTGATGAATGCTTGTACCCCAAAACATAGTGTCCGAAAATTGAGATTTTGGTTATGGCTATTATTCCATGTCATGTGATAAGGCTCGTTAAAGGGTCGATATTGACTTTTAGGATTACTACTTCCTATAGGTGGCACTAGAGTTCTAGTTCTCTTCCTCTCTGAAGAGACAATTTGCATATTTCCCAGAGGATCATTGAGGCTTAAAAGTCTCCTCACCTTGACAAGCTTAACATGTCACTCTCCGCAAGGCGAAATGTTACCCCTTGGATACCAGTATTAAACATATAATGATTTCTATAGATGGATTATTAATAAGGATTTATTATAACCGATGGATTCTCCTTCTCTCCAGGGCCGTCTACTTAGTGCATCATAAAGACTCAAACCAGACCTTTGCTATGAAGAAAATGGCTAAGCGGAACCTAAATACTGCACAGAGATTGGAATGGGCCTTTCTGGAGAGGGACATCTTAACATTTGCTGATTGTCCCTTTGTGGTCTCCATGCTCTGCTCCTTTCCAACTAGATCTCACCTGTGTATGGTCATGGAGTATGTAGGAGGTAAGACACATCTATTGTATTATATTCAGCCCATGTCGGCTTTCATCTTATCACTGCTCATATCATTAGGACATTGTTGGTTACATCCCCACAGAGCATTTACTATAGGTTATCTATTACCAAGATGCTCGTAAATTCATTGATCTTGGTGCAGGGGCGCTATGGGGCTCATCAGTCGGAGGGGGTCTGTCGACGCTCGGCAGTGGGCAGCATCCCTCCACCTGTCATCACAATTTCAGCGTTATTTGCTTCTTCAAGGAGGTGGGGCTGGTGGGGGCAAAAATACTGAGTAGGTGGCTAGTAGGGGCCAAAATACTGAAAGGGGGCCGTATGGCTAGATATGGGGGGACTGTGAATGCTGAGTGGAGGTCATCATATTAAGTGGGGTGCTGTGGGGGTCCTCACTCTATATGGAGGCCCCCATTCTGTGTGGGGACATCATACTGAGTGGGGAGTTATGCGGACCATTATATTGTGTGAGGGACTGTGGGAACCATTATCCTGAGTGGGAGGGTTGCTGTGGGTGCCATCACACCGAGTAGGGGGTTGTGGCTGGCCTCCTTCTAAGTGGTGGTCTCCTTAGGAGGATTCACTGTGGGGATACCATACTCATTGAGTGTGGGTGTGGGCATTTTTGGGAGCATCATACTCTAAAATGGCCATAAAAGTTGTATTGCTGGTGAGAACACCAAGCTGCTTCAACAGGGATATAAATATATTTCTTTTTTATTTTTTAGGGTGGGGGGCAATTACAACTTTTGATATGGGGTCTTGTGATTTCTATGTACGTCACTATCTGTGTGATCTCCCCAGGATGTTTCCGCTCACTGCTCATTATACATCATGGTTATCTGCTCGTGGTATATCATGGTTATCTTCTGTATAAACCCCTCACCGGTCATATTTCCTTTCTTCTATAGGTGGAGACTGTGGGACCCTTCTAAGCACCAGGGGTCCTTTCTCTGTCCCCATGGCCCGCTTGTACTTTGCAGAGGCGGTACTTGCCGTGGAATACCTGCATAGTTACGGTGTGGTGCACAGAGACCTGAAGCCGGAAAAGTAAGTGCCCCCGTAGTATAATAAAGTGGGGAAAGTTGTCATTTATTATCATTCAGTCTGTGAGGCTAAAACCATCTTCTCTTTTGCAGCCTCCTGATCACATCTACTGGACATATTAAAGTTACCGATTTTGGGATTTCAAAACTTGGTCTAATGATACCGAAAACCAACACCTACAAGGAATTAGCAGTGGACATCTCCAGAGAGTTCCAGGACCGTGAGGTCAGCATCACCTACAAGAACTTAGCTTGTTATTTGCAAATCTCATCACACTATTGTCTCTTCTCTACGTTCTTCCTTTCTAGAGAACTTTTCCACTAATATTTTATCTTCTGCATTGTGTTTTAACGATGATATCTTGTCATAATAATTGTTTCATCGATTCTCATCTCTATGTTCTGTTGGTTTCCAGTTCTGTGGCACCCCATGTTACATAGCCCCAGAGATCATCCTGAAAGAAGGCTATGGAAGACCTGTTGACTGGTGGTCATTGGGGATCATCCTGTATAAATTCCTGCTGGGATGTGTACCATTTGATGCTGATTCCCTCACTGAGCTTTATAAAAGGGTTGTCATTGGTGAGTAGAATAATCCGATCATTGCGTTGATTGGTTACATTTGTTTAGTTATTTCCTTTGCTTTATGTTAAAGTCCAGTAAAGAGGTTTTATTTTCTGTAATTTTCTATGTAACAGGAGAACTAATTTGGAATTGTGATCGCGCTCCACCCCTGGATGCTCAGAATCTCATCACTGAGCTGCTCAGAAGAAATCCTGTGCGTAGACTTGGGACAGGTAACTGATTTACTAGTATTAATATTCCCTTATTAGACCAAGGACATATCGCTCATGTCCATGAAGATCAGCATTTCTCTATCAGCTCATCTACTGTATTTCTAGTTCTCCACACTAAGACTTTCAGTTTATTTCCTTCATGTCGGCTCAGTTTTGTCATTAGTTCAGATTACGATAAACTGTTCAGATATGGAGCCATCCCTGACTATGTCCGCATCACTTTTGTTTTTCTTTTTCTAGGAGGAGCATTTGAGATCAAGGTTCATCCATTCCTGAGTGACTTGGACTTTGACAACATTCTGAGCCAGGAGCTGGAGTATGTTCCTCAGCTTGTTTCAGACGCAGACACCAGCTTATTTATCAGTAAGTAGAAGAAGACGTCATCTAGACTAAGCGACTGTTTGTCTCATCTTCCCTAATATGTGATCATCTGTTCCCATTAATATTAGTGATAAATAGTGACTGTGTTATACTGACAACCTCTAATAATACTTCATTACCTATTTCTTGTAGATCATTCTGATATAAACAAACATCTGGTCTCAAAGGATGAGGAAGGCACAAGTGAGAACAATGAGAGCCTTGACTTCCAAAATTTTACGTCATCTTCTGAAAAGCTTTGTAAAGTAAGTATGTGATTAATAAATCCAAAATATGTAAAAAAAAATGAAAAAAACTCTAAAAGCACATAAAAAAAATATTTCATATCTTATTTTTATCCGTATTTAGCTCTGTACCATCGCTACCAGGATGGTGAACAATGAGGATCCCAATGCCCCTCCAGAGTATACACAAGAAACCAACACAAACATCTCAGAAATGTGAGTAGATTAGAAAGGGTCATTACTGGGAGTTCCAGGCTGATCTATGTACACAACACCAAATATAGGACATAAATAACAGAATATCAAATGCAGCATTCACCGCTTCATGGTTAACGGTCATTGTACTTTTGGCTTCAGAAAATGCAGAAGATAACAGCCCATAATTGTGGCATGTCATGCATTTTTAGCACTGCCTACTCTGTAGGAGAGCTGTAGTATTACTTGCCAGACATTCTTGGTAGTTGTGTTCTGATCCATGGAAGGTAGTTTGGAGCAGAAAACCTTCCCCACTATGACAGTCATATGTCCTATTAGGCCTTATAGTCAGTGTTCTTATAGTGAGACAACCCATTTTATACTGTGTTTACTTACGATTTACATGTTTTTCTTCTTCAAACAGGCAGAAAGAATCTGTTCCTGTATGTAATACAGACGATGCTGTTACCATCTTGCCACCCTCGTCCCCATTGCCAGGTATGTACATGTCTACAGCACCAACAATGTGAATGTTGACTTCAAGGCTCAAATATTTCCACATGGTTTTTCTGGTCTACTATGTTATCCATGTTTCATGGATCTCAGCTATATTGACCATGGGTTCGTACTGTATCCCTATTTCCCTAATTTTGTACAGGAGTTTTTTTTCATGTATTCTGTATATTATGTTGCATCATCTATTAACCTAGTGAGATATAGCGACTGTGTTATACTGACACCCTCTAACAATCCTTCCTTACCTATGTCTTGTAGATCACTCTGATGAAAACAACCATCTGGTCTCAGAGGATAAGGAGGGCACAAGTGAGGACGATGAGAACTTTATCTTCCGAATATTTGCATCATCATCTTCTGAGAGGCTTTCTAAAGTAAGTATGTGATCGATAAATCCAAAATATGTACAAAAAAGGATCTACAAAATGAAAAAGTATATATATTTAATAACTTATTGTTATCCACATTTAGCACTCTACCACCACTAACGGGATGGTGAACAACGAGGATCCCAAGGCCCCTCCAGAGTGCACACCAGAATCCAACACAAACATCTCAGAAATGTGAGTAGATTATGGGGTCATTACTGGGAGCTCCAGGCTGATATATGCACACAACACCAAATATAGGACATAAATACCATAATATCAAATGCAGCATCCACCGCCCCATGGTTATGGGTCATTGTGCTTTCAGCTTTAGGAATTGTTGGAGATAACAGCCCATAATTGTGGCCGGTCATGAACTTTTAGTGCTGCCCTCACTGTAGGAGAGATGTAGTATGAAATGCCGGCCATTCTTGGTAGTTGTTTTCCTCTCAGCTCTCTATAAAAGGTAGTCTTGAGCAGAAGACCTTCCCCACTATGACAGTCATATGTCCTACTAGGCCTTATAGTCGGTGTTCTTCTAGTTCTTCGGTGTTCGCTTTTATATGGAGTTTACTTGAGATTTACATGTTTTTCTTCTTCAAACAGGCAGAAAGTATCTGTTCCTGTATGTAATACAGACGATGCTGTTACCATCTTGCCACCCTCGTCCCCATTGCCAGGTATGTACATGTCTACAGCACCAGCAATGTGAATGTTGACTTCAAGGCTCAAATATTCCCACATGGTTTTATACAATACTATAGGTCTCTTATGTTATCCATATTATGACAAAGCAGATCCTATAAGAAGATATTGTTATTGATTTTTTTTTTTTTTAAATTTTCATCAGAATTTCCATCTCATGAAGAAAGAAAATGGGCAATAAATCTGAGTATGGAGCAACAAAACTCAGAAAATGGAAAAAATGGGAAAAAGAGAACAGGTAAGTGTGAGAATCAACTCCATGTTGTGTGATGTCAGTGAGAATAATTCATGTGGAGTAGATGTCATCTGTCAGTGATGGGATTGTCACATGTATGATTGCTGACAATGACCCCTGACCTCTGTATGATAATATTCCTCTGCCGTCCGGCCACAGTGACTGCACAGCATTATCATGTAATATGGAGTCCCATCACTTACATTATATTTATTTCTCTTGTCATAGGTTCCATCTTCCGCCGGATCTTATCATCCTGCCGGCGTGGATTATCCAGGGCTGCTCGCGCATTTGCATGCTGTCACTGTTGCCCTAAAACCATCTAAAAGACGGGACACCTAAGCATCCAGCGCCCTGAAGTCCAGCAGATCCACCATCACTGCTGGAGCTGTATAGAAGGACCTTCACCATCTACCTGTGGCCTTCTGACTGGTCAACCTGGACAAGTTTCAGTAACGCCTCTGTCATCGGGCTCCGCGGTATTCATATTGCTCGTCTGACTTGTCATTTACTGATCACCTGGTATCTGACCTCGGCTATCTTCCTGACTTTGATTTAGTCTATTGATAATGTTCACGATTTTATTCATCCCATTATTAATTAAAAAAAAGTAAAATCTGTTACTGTTGCTCTGATTCCTTTTTGTCTTGAATTCACAAATACTTGTAACTCACTAATTGCTCTTCTTCTCACTAAATGTATTTCTCATTATCCTTAATGCAGCAGTCAGTCTCATATTTCTGTCCAGCAGTTACACTGGTGCCTCCACCCTGTACCAGTCATTACACTCATCCACAAACCTCTCCACACTGCTGCACAGTCCTGCATCTCTACCATATCTACACTCCAATGAGCTAATATTAACATCCTCCATAATCAGGACCTCCCACTCTCATGTCCAAGACATTTTCTCTGCTGCACCAGCTCTCAGGAGTGGACTACTGCAGGCAATCAGGTTCATTCCCACTATCATAGATTTTAAGTGTGCAGTAGAAACAGATTATTTGTGGCAGGACTATCAAATCACCTCACTATTCTAAGTTTTTCCTACAGCACTCAGTAGCACTTAATATTTGTACATATACAGATAATGTTTGGTGACTGGTTCATGCAGCCTTAATTCCACAAAGATAGAAATAAAAGGTCAACATGTTTCATACATCCAAACCATCCTTAATCATGGCAGAAAAACATAATTTTAAGTCCCCACTATGAATATTTGGTGAGATATCACAGCTGTGTATTTTCACAGCACAAAGAACGCATCTTACAGATCAGCAAATCACAGTGTGCTGACGCTTAGTGTTGTAGTTTTGAACAACACCATTCATTTTATCATATAATGTGTTGAAAAATGAGAAAAAATGCCAGCTTTGGGTTTCTTCATTTTACAGTGTGTATTGTGTTGTAAAAACAAACTGACAAAATGATTCAGAGTCAGTAGTACGATTACTGTGATACCAAACTTATAAGGTTTATATATATATATATATATATATATATATATATATATATACAGTGTTTAGCGTAAATCAGTACACCCAAATAGATTTGTCAGCAAACCTGTAGTTTCCTTTCAGAATCATCATTTTATATGGGATACCATACTACAAAATACTCTCGCAAATTTGAGCCATTGAATGCAAACAAGATTTGGTATTTTGCAGACCCCAAAAAAGTAATTTTCTTAACAAACTCATTCAAGATCATGTTTCAAAAATGAGAACATCCCAGTAACAGTCTTAAGAGAAAAGCTAAGTTTAGACAACAAAATTCTAATTAACAAGAACTGAACCACAGGTAAGTGTAATTCTTCATTAAACAGATGTCCAGCAGACAGGTGTCTGTAAAAGGAAGTTACTTAATAAAGAAAACTCCTTCCCATTTCATGCTATCAGCAATGGCACCACATAGAAGGGAAATGTCACAAAACCTGAGAAAGAAAATAATTTCTTTGCAATAAATGTGAAGTCTACAAGAAGATCAGCAAAACTTTACTTATCAGTCAGAATACTGTAGCAAAAGTGATGCAAAACTATAACAAAGATGGAACTGCAACCATCTCACAGAGACGTCCAGGCCGACTATGGAAGTTAACACCTAAACAAAAGCGTCCTCTGATGAGAAGGGTAAGTGGCACCACATAGAAGAGAAATGTCACAAGACATTTCTGAGAAAGAAAATAATTTCTTTACAAAAAATGTGAAGTCTACAAGAAGATCAGCAAAGCTTTTCTTATCAGTCAGATGGAAGTTAACATCTAAACAAAAGCATCTTGTGATGAGAAGAAAATCGACAGGCAAATTCATTGCTATTAGCTGAAGAAGTAGAAAGCCAAACTAGGGCGAGTGTTTTCCATGACACAACACGGTGTACACTGCAAATGAATGGCATTCATGAGTGTCCTCCACAAAGGAAGCCTCTCTCCCTTAAAGCCCATGAACAATAAAAGTCCATCTACAATTTGCCAGGGTCCATGCTTAAAACTATGAGGACTACCGGGACTCTATACTGTGTATGTGCATCTTATGTGTATGTCCGTATTTTATGTTTGTGTGCACTATGTATATGCATACGTTAAAATGTGTATAGAGTATTAGCATGTGCAAATTTTATATGTGTGCCTAATATAATTATACATGGAAATGTATATGTAGGTGGTGCCTGATGGAGGGTGGGGGGCCAGATCAGAAGTCCTGATTAAGGGCCCTTCACTGTCATTGTCTGCCCCTTATATAAACAGTAAAATCCTCTTTAATAACTGGACTTCCATTGGGGTGGACTTCTCATAGATGGCCAGTATGCATACTATATTGTGAATCTGGGCATCTCTCACAGAAAATCTGATCTGGATATGAGGGTGGTCTTCTATAAGCGGTGATGTTTTGGAGAGATTTAGGGAAAAGTCCCAATGCTTATCCATCGATCTGGTAATTTGAGTAAAATATTTGTGTTGATAAGTGATCGCAAAGTCACAAAATATGTAAGATTTGGCATAACCTGGTTCATTTTTCAAAAAGTTATGCTCAAATTTTTTAGCACCAAGTTTTGTTGCTTTTTTGTAGACTTACACTAACTTAGTATATTGTGTGAGAATTAAATGAATTATGAATTAGTTGGTGCATTTTACCACACTCTGGGGGTCCCTGACAGTCCTTCTTTATCTGCCCTGTAGTGATGCCAATGTAAACTTCCAAGTGACCGCGCAGTCAATCACTGTCACGAATGCAGGACAACCTATGATTAGCTAATTTTTGGGAAATCCTTATAACAAAAGGGGATTGAAAATATTTACAATTATTTTAAAAGTATTAAAAAAAACAGACCCAATACTTATAATTAGTTTGTTGAAAGTAGTCTAATTAAAGGGAGCTGAAAGGATTAGAGATTATGAACCCGATTCACCAGTGTTTTTGCCAGAAAACTGGCATAAAGCTCTTGAAAAGTTGCAAAGTTTTGTGACTTTTCCCATTTTCACATAATTTTAACTTCTTTAAAGCCCAAGACGTACTGATACGTATCTGCGCCTTGGGACTTAAGAGCCTGATACGTATTAGTACATCTTTGCGATCGCGCACACAGGCTGTGCGGGCGTGATCGCCGCCGGGTGTCAACTGATTGTCACAGCTGACACCCGGTGCTATGTGCTGGGAGAGGTCCCGCACATTAACCCCCGCAATGCTGCGATCGAAGTCGTTCGTAGCATTGCGGGGGCAAGGGGAGGTGATCGGGATAGTCACCTCTCCTGCCGGCGTCCAGCAATGTGTGCCGCGGCTTCCTGGATGCTGCCATGATGACCCGATTCACTGAGGGGTGCAGTTTTAAGAATGGTGTCACTTTTGGGTATTTTCAGTCATAAAGACCCCTCAAAGTGACTTCAAATGTGATGCGGTCCCTAATAAAATGGTTTTGTAAATTTTGTTGGAGAAATGAGAAATCGCTGGTCAATTTTAACCCTTATAGCTCCCTAATAAAAATAAATTTGGGTTCCAAAATTGTGCTGATGTAAAGTAGACATATGGGAAATGTTATTTATTAACTTTTTTTGTGTGACATATCTCTCCGATTTAAGGGCATAAAAATTCAAATTTTGAAAATTGCAAAATTTTCAAAATTTTCGCCAAATATCTGTTTTTTTCACAAATAAACACAAGTGATATCGAAGAAATTTTACCACAATCATAAAGTACAATATGTCATGAAAAAATATTCTCAGAACCAGGGGGATCCGTTGAAGTGTTCCAGAGTAATTACCTCATAAAGTGACAGTGGTCAGAATTGTAAAAATTGGCCTGGTCATTAACGTGCAAACCACTTTGGGTTGTAAAGGGGTTAAGGACTCTACCTGCATATACAGTCATGGCGGAAAGTGCTGGCACCCTTGAAATTGTTTCAGAAAATTACACATGTTTTACTACACGCATGTTTATTTCCTTTGTGTTTATTGGAACAACACAAAAAAACTGAGGAGAAAAAGGCAAATTGGACATAATTTCACACAAAACTCCAAAAATGGGCCGGAATACATATATATATTTTTGATGGGACAACACTGAAGATGCGACACTTTGATACAATGTACAGTAGTCAGTGTACAGCTTGTTTAACTGTAAATTTGGTGTGCCTGCAAAATAACTCAACACACAGCCATTAATGTCTAAACCGCTGGCAACAAAAGTGAGTACACCCCTAAGTGTGTTCTCAGCTGATGTTATTTGTTGGTTTTTCTTTGCATCCCGAACAATTTTCTTGGCAGTTGTGGCTGAAATTTTTGTTGGTCTACCTGACTGTGGTTTGGTTTTTACAGAGCATCTGATTTTCCATTTGTTAATCACAGTTTGAACACTGCAGACTGGCATTATCAATTCCTGGGATATCTTTTTGTATCCCTTGCCTGTGTTATACTCTTTTTGCCTCCGTTTCCTGTGTTATACAGTTCAACTACCTTTTCCCGTAGATCCGTTGATAATTCTTTTGCTTTCCCCATCTCAAAATCCCGAAACGTCAGTGGCTGGATCCCAGAAACTCACTCAGCTTTATGCACACACACTGATTACAAGCAAACAGGTCATAGGTGAGGATGTTACCTTTAGTAGCCATTCAAACCCATTTGTGTCAAATTCTGTGCATGTTATCAGGCCAAAATCACCAGGGTATGTGAACTTTTTGATCAGGATTATTTGGATGTTTTTGGTTGTCATTAGTGATGAGCGAGCACTAAAATGCTCGAGTACTCGTTGCTCGGGTCGACCAAATTGAAATACTCGGGTGCTCAACCCGAGCAATGAGCCCAATATAAGTCTAGGGGAAACTTGAGAATTTTTCAGGTGGCTCCCCACGGCGGTCTGCAGAGGGCCTAAAAATTGCCAAAATCGATGGGAACTGTGCTCAAATGACATGGGAACAGCATGGGGAAGACCCCTGGAAGCATCTCTGACTAGTGTTGAGCCACCCCCGTAGTGTTCGAGTTCGGTTCGGTTCGTCGAACACCCGTGTGTTCGCCGAACTGTTCGTCGAACTGTTCGTCGAACACCTTCGAACACCGTTAAAACCAATGGCAGGCAAACAAAAACACATAGAAACACATAGAAAACACCTTCAAAGGTGTCCAAAAGCTGACAAACTGCTCAGAAGACACAACTAACACATGGAAAAGTGACAAGTACATATAGTCATGCGAAAAGAAAAGAGGTGGAGGAGTAAAAGGAGAGGGAGACACAAATATAGGCATGTCATGCCCTTCTAAAATCCAAAAAGTGAGAAGCCGACACGGCCAGTCCGCTCCTGCCCGTGCCACCTCCGTGTCGCCGGGTTTGTGCCAGAGCCGCGGTGAACCCTGACGGCCAGCCCCCCTCTCCCAATACTGGTGCCTGTCCGCTGGTGGGTCGAGCGAGCCCCCCTGTGGTGGAGGCAGCTCTAAGCTTTTTAATTTAAATTGTCTCTCTAATTTGAATGAATACACTTTAAATCCATTTACAAGGATCTATTGGAGGGCAAGTCTCATGCCAGCAGCCGCGGTAATTCCAGCTCCAGTAGCGTCCACTAAAGCTGCTGCAGTTAAAAAGCTTTTATAAGGATCGAGCTCGGCTGTCCACCGCAAGGCATCCTACTGCCAGTCCCAGCCCCTATGCCTTGGGGTGCCTCCTGATGCTCTTCACTAAGTATCCCATGGTCCCGAAGCATTTCCTTTGAAAAAATTAAGTGTCTAAACTACAGGTGGTGTAGCTTGCTTAACAGCCGGGATAATCCGCTGACTAGCAGACACTGCTACTAGGCACAAAGTATTTCCTGGGCTAGATGCAGTTAAAAATTTGTAATTAGATACTCTCGTTGGATGCTGAGAAAGAATTCCATAGAGTCTCCTGGCACGCCATATATGATTCTCTTAAAAAGCTTGGGGTAGGGGTCTAGGGGACCCTTTTATAGCCAAAATCACGGCCCTGTATAGCAATACGTCACCTAGGCTGAAGATAAATGGAACTGTAGCACCCTGAGGGCTCGGTTGCTACAGACGTATTGCACCTCACCCAGAGGTGTGATATCTCACTCTCAGGTAAGGATGGAGTGTGGATCAGGACCCGACACCTGCATGCATTACACCACATTGCCGTGGGGCAGGGCGACCAATATGCCCCTGAGATGGGCACGACAGTCCCTGTCCCTGGCTGGAGTGGGGGGAGGGAACACTGAGGAAGGGGAACCCAGTAGTGCAGGAGCAGGGAGGAAGCAGTTCCTGGGTGCATTGAGAAGGGAGTATAAAAGGTGGGCACCATCTTAGTTCAGTGCAGAGAAGTCTGAGCAGAAGTGGCAGGGAGCAGGGGCTCTGCATGAGCTCTGCTCCGGAGGCGGGCCTAGTAACAGAGGCCCAGGCCTGGAAGAGGGAGAAGGAAGGAAGAGGAGCGGAGAAGGCTCCAGGAACGAGGAATGAAGGGATCCCAGGGGTGCGGACGGGCGAGTCGCCACCGCACGCCCGAATCCACCTGCGTGGAGGGGTCAGGCCAAAGGGGGAGACCGGTCCCCGAACTAGTGGAGGCAGGAAACGACCCTCAGCTAGAAACCGGAGGCTCTGACATTTTATGTGGCGCAGCCCCTCGCTACACCCGCTAGGAAGGCACCACATAGGGTCAGGGAAACTGGCGCCAAGTTTACCAAGAGGAGGCCCGAGGCAGCCGGACAGAAGTGTTGGTAAGAAAGGCCAGACAAAGGACACACAAAGGGGGTCCTGTGAAGTGCTCCAAAGTTATCTGGGAGTTGTCTGAGCCCCTCACCTGGTGAGCACAGTACGACGTGGGCAGCCGTTACCTGCAGACGTGGTCTGGATAATAAGAACTGTGAGTAAAGGCCCTGGACTGCATCACTGACTCCGTGTCGTTACTGCTGCTGCCCTGCACCATCACCCCCATCCTCCGCATACACTGCCCTGAGGCTATACTCCTCCCGTGGGGAGTTATGCTACGCTCTGCTGCACCCACAACACCAGCCTCAGCGGTCTGCCCTGTAGCGGCGGTTCACTCTGACCGCAATCCACGGGTGGCGTAGTCGGACATTTAAACATCAAAACCACATAAATAGTTCCGCCACTGGTTTGACCGCCATGAGCCACGGAACCGGGTCGCCGCCACGAAGACTACAACCACCAGCATCCACCAAAAAGGGTCCGGCTCCGGGTGTCCCAAGGCCCAGGGGGTGCGTCAGAACATTTTCATCACCTTTCACAATCACCAATGGGACAAGGCAGGGATCTCCTCTGTCCCCTCTCTTATACATCCTAGTGACGGAGCACCTGCTCTCATCAATTCGCCATAACCCCAATATTAGGTGGATTAAGGTGGGAGGCACCGAGTACAAGTGCTCTCTATTTGCTGATGATGTCCTAGTATATATCACTCAATCACATATATCCATCCCTGCTGTTATGGCTGAAATAGATCACTTTGTTACATGGTAAAATTTTAAAATCAATGCAGCGAAGTCTGAGGCCCTCGATGTCTCCCTCCCCAAATCCATATAGGATTCCATCCAGTCCAACTTTCCCTTTGCCTGGCCCTCACAGGGTATCAAATACTTAGGAATTCCTATTCATAGAGACCTCTCCCATCTATGTTATCTTAATTTTGGGCCCTTTATTGAACAACTCCATACAGACCACGGTTGGCAAGTTAGAACTGTAAGATTCACTACGTGAACCACTGGTGTTTTGTGGAAAAGCACATGTACACTGCGTTCCAAATTATTATGCAAAAAGTGTTTAGGAGTGATAAGGGAAGAATTTGTTTGTTTGTCAGTTAAACTCATTGATGGTGATGTGTGTCAGGGCTCTTTATATCACTGTAAGCAATTGCAGACACCTGTGCTAATTAGTTTGGCAGGTGTGTCCAATGAAAGGCAAGACTACTTAAGAAGGCTCTCTCACATTATTAAGCAGCCTACATTTTCTGCCAAAATGGGAAAGAAAAAGGATGTGTCGGCTGCTGAGAAGCAACAAATTGTGGAGTGTTTAGGTCAAGGCATGACTGCAATCAACATTGTGCGATGATCAGGATGAAGTGTCTTGGCAATCAAGAAGTATGTAGCTGATTCACAGTACACACGTGTGCGTGCTGATAAGGGCAAATTGAGGACTCTTTCCTACAGGCAATTACGTCAGGTTGAAAGAGCAGCGGCAAAAAAGCCTTGTCATAGCAGCAGACAAGTTTTTGAAGCTGCTTGTGCCTCCAACGTCCCCCGAACAACAAGATGCAGGGTCCTTCAGAGGTTTGCAGCTGTGCATACGCCATCCTGTCGACCTCCTCTATCCACTTCACACAAGCAGAAACGGCTCCAGTGGGCCAAACATTACATGAAGACTGATTTCAAAACTGTTTTGTTCACGGATGAGTGCCGTGCAGCGCTCGATGGTCCAGATGGATGGAGTGGAGGATGGCTGGTTGATGGACACCCCATGCAAACACGGCTACAGCGCCAACAAGGAGGAGGTGGAGTAATGTTTTGGGCTGGAATCATGGGGAGAGAGATTGTCGGCCCCTTTAGGATCCCTGAAGGCGCTAAAGATGAACTCCATAATGTATGTGGATTTTCTCAAACAGCACTTCCTGCCATGGTTCAAGAAGAAGAACCGTGTATTTCACAGCAAGATCATTTTTCTGCATGATAATGCACCATCTCATGCTGCACATAAAACATCTGCATCTCTGGCTGATATGGGCATAAAAGGGGACAAACTTATGGTGTGACCCCCATGCTCCCCTGACCTCTACCCCATTCAGAACCTTTGGAGCATCATTAAAAGGAGTGTCTATGATGGCGGGAGGCAGTTCACATCTAAGCAACAGCTCTGGGAGGGTATTCTGTCCTCATGCAAAACAATTGAAGCAGAAACCATCCAAAACCTGACAAATTCAATGGACGAGAGAGTTCAGAAGCTCCTTTCGAACAAGGGGTCCTATGTGAAAATGTAACATCACCTAGAATAAAGTTTTGAGTTGAAAACTGTTTGATTTCAGTTTCTAACAACCTGCTAATGCTTATAATTTCAAAAATGACCATTTTTTTGGTCTTTATTAAAATGAAAAGGTTGATCGAAAAGTTTGGGGGATCTAAGAGTGTGGCAACCCAGTAGTCATGATTACTTCGAATTCTGACAATATGAGGGTCATGCTGCAGGTAGTGCAGCAAGAAGGCACTTATGTGTCTTGCGCATCTCGTAGCCCCAAAATTATTTTCCGGGCTAGATGCAGCTAAAAATTATTTTTAATTTTAAATCTGGTGGAGCTTATTATAGATGGCCTAATAGGATCAGTGCTGCACACTGCTACAAAGCCCAAATTATTTTCCAGTCAAGATACAGATAAACATGATTAGTAATTTGAAAGCTTAAAACGGTTGGTAGGGTGATTTTAACCAATCATCAAGCTTTTACTCTCCCCAGGATGACACAGGGGTAGAAAGGTCGTTTCGGATCCATGATTTGTTCATCTTTATGAACGTGAGTCTGTCTACATTATCAGTGGAGAGCCGCGTGCGCTTATCTGTCAGCACACCACCAGCAGCGCTGAACACACGTTCAGACAGAACGCTGGCTGCGGGGCATGACAAGATCTCCAAGGCGTAAGTGGCTAGCTCCGACCATTTATCCAGATTGGAAGCCCAAAAAGAGCAAGGGTCCAGTGACACAGTCGTGGCTTCAATGTTTACTTGGAGATACTTCTGTACCATCGTCTCTAGGCGTTGACTATGTGTCAGACTTCTTGTCTCCTGTGGCCTTGCAAAGGATGGGCTAAAAAAGTGGTGAAATGATTCCGAAAAATTGATGTTACCAGCAGATACTGTGGTTCTGTTACGGTTTGAGTGCTGAACACTTGACGGTCCCACGGTTGGCAAGTTGGAACTGTGAGATTCACTACGTGCACCACTGGTGTTTTGTGGAAAAGCACATGTAAGATTCTGCAACAGTCTCTGCTGATACTCCTGCATGCGTGCATCCCTTTCTATGGCAGGAATAATTTCGGCAAATTTACTTTTGTACCGGGGATCTAACAGTGTGGCAACCCAGTAGTCAGGATTATTTCGAATTCTCACAATTCGAGGGTCATGTTGCAGGTAGTGCAGCAAGAAGGCACTCATGTGTGTTGCGCATCCAGGAGCACCAAGTCCCTGTTGTGTTGGTGGCGAGGTAACAATCATGCTTCCTTCCTCTGTCCTCTCCCCCCAACCTCGCACAACAGAAATGTGATCAAGGTCTCCCTCATCTGATGAGTCTTCCATCAGTTCGTCCTCCACTTCTTCCTGGGCTCCTGCACCTTCCTCACTAGTTTGGCTGCTACCATGCGCCCTGGTAAAACCATCTCCCCCACCCTCACATGCCTGCCGCCTTGGTGCTGCCGACCATCTGGACCTTGCAGATGTTAGCCCTTCCGCATACAACTCCTCCTCCTCTACTTCCTCCACCTCCTCTTGTGCCACCACCTGACTCCGAATTCTGTTTAACATGTGCTCCAGCATGTAAATCACCGGAATAGTCATGCTGATAATGGCATCATCAGCACTAAACATCTTCGTCGCCATTTCAAAACTGTGCAGAAGGGTGCATAGGTCCCTGATCTGAGACCACTCCTCCAGCGTGATTTGCCCCACCTCTGGATCTCGTTGGCCCAGGCTATACGTCAGAACGTATTGCACCAGGGCTTGTTGGTGCTGCCACAGTCGCTCCAACATGTGCAGAATTGAATTCCACCGGGTAGGCACATCGCATTTTAGCCGGTGAAGTGGCAGGCCCAACGACTTCTGTAGAGATGTAAGTCGCTGAGCTGCGGGATGCGAACGGCAGAAGTGAGCACACAGCGACCGTGCCCTCTGCAGAAGGCCATCTAGTCTGGGATAGTGGGCTAAAAATTGCTGGACAACCAGGTTCAACACGTGAGCCATACAAGGCACGTGTGTGACATTGTGTCACGGGTGTGTCGCCACGAAGATCGTCACGATTACACAGCCTGACTTCTCGCAGCTGACTTTTTGGTGCTTTGTGTTTTCGGCAGTGAGGGAGTTAATTCTCTCTCTCTCTGTGCTAGACGAGGTCCAGCCTCGCCCAGCTGCAATCAATGCTGCTGTAGTGAGACTCCTTCAAATGCCTGCTGGTCTGTTTGGGAAGTGTCGGTGAAAGCATTTCATACAGACTAACAGAGCGGATCGTGGTATTTGGAGTTTCTGAGATAAGTGTATTTGGAGTGTTTTTTCCCTTCCTCGCTTTATCATTTATCTCCTTTCCCGTTGGTGTTCCCTCTGTTGTAGTTGTGTAGTTTTTGTATGCAAGGTGGTTTTGGTTTTTCCCTTGTACTGTCTCGTTCGTCTAAGTACTGTGTGTGGGCATATTATTACTTGTCCTCTTTTGTTGTGATCGGGGTCCTTCTCAGGACTAGATTACTTAGGTGCAGGGATCCTCAGGAGGTAGGGGTTACGCTGGCGGCCTGGACCTCTGTACCTTTAACAGTACCTCCAGGTTGAGGGATTAGTCAGGGCCCCAGCTTAGGGTCAGCTTAGGCCCCCTACCTCCAGTATACAGAGACAGCGTGACACATTGCCCCGGCGAAGGGCCGCACCCAGGTTTGCAGCATTGTCGCACACGGCCTTCCCTGGTTTCAGGTCCAGTGGAGACAGCCATTCATGAAATTGGTTCTCCAGAGCTGACCACAACTCCTCAGCTGTGTGACTCACATTTCCCAGACATTTCAAAGTAAAAACCGCCTGATGACGTTGAGCCCTACTTCCAGCATAGTAAGGAGGTGTGCAGGATCCCTTCTGCGCAGTTAGAAAGCTTGTGGCATGACCAGACAGGCTTTGGGTGCAGGTGGAAGACCAAGAGGAGGTTGAGGAGGCAGAAGCAGTGGAGGAACTTTGACATAAAGAGGATTGACGCACAACTCGTGGGGACGGCAAGACTTGGACAGCAGCCCCTTGTCCTGCTGTCACCATAGTTACCCAGTGCCCAGTCAGCGACATGTAACGCCCCTGTCCATGCCTACTCGTCCAAGTGTCTGTGGTGAAATGCACCCTGTCACACACAGAGTTTCTCAAAGAAGCGGTGATGTTGTGTGCGACATGCTGGTGGAGCGCAGGCACACCTTTCTTTGAGAAGTAGTGCCGACTGGGCATCTGGTACTGGGGCACTGCGACGGACATAAGGTCTCGAAAATCCTCTGTGTCCACCAGGCGGAAAGGCAGCATTTCTGTAGCCAAGAGCTTGCAGATGGTGAAATTCAACCTCTTAGCTTTCTCATGGCTAGGAGGAAATGGTCTTTTACTTGTCCACATCTGAGGGACCGAGGGCTGGCTATTGTGCTTAGACGGGGTTGATAAGGGTGTCCCCGGCAAACTGCCGGTCTGTGAGGAAGATGCAGGCGGACATGTTAGGTTGCCTTGATCCAAAGGTGGTGCTATCGATGTCGGACAGCGCTCAACACCAGCTGGTGTTACCACCTCCAAAGAAAATGATGACCTGCCAATCACGCTGGCTGTTGCGGGTAAAGAGGTGGCAGGTCTGCGCCCCAAAACAGGTGTGACTGCTGTCCCCCCAGTCACAGAGGATGAAGAGGCCGCGGATGCACAAGATATGGCAGACGGTGGTTGGCCCGGCCGGCTAGGCCGCATTGTAGCACACTGAGCTTCCCACTGCAACTTATGCTTCATGTCCATGTGCCGGTTCATGCATGAAGTACTCAAACTAAGTATTTTTTGGCCTCTACTTAGCTTTTGCTGACAAATGTTACAGATAACACGAGTTGGGTCATCTTTATCGATCTGAAAAAATGCCCAGGCTATGCAAGGCTTAGCACCCATGCGACCTGAAGAGCCACCACGACTTGTGGTGAGAGGCAGAGTTGTGTTTGAGGATGCAGTTGTTGACGTGCTTCCAGTACTACGTCTCTGTCCAGGAAGGCGCAACCTGACCTCATCGTCACTAGCATCTTTCTCCACCTCCTCTGCTGACCTCATCTCTTCGCTGACTGTGGGTTGACAGTAAGTGGGATCTCCAACCTCATCATCATCACCCTGTGTGTTATCACACCCGTCGTCCTCAGAGCCAACCTGTTCCTGCCCTGACAAAAAACTAAAGTTGTCGCTCCAATCAGGTATTTGAGTCTTATCATCGTCTTCCTCATTGTCTCCACCAACAGGAGTTACAGTTTGGGAATGAGGGTCTACATTATGGTCAGAACCTTCTGCGTCTGGTCCTGGATCCGACTCATAAAGATTCTGGGCATCAGTGCAGATCATTTCCTCGTCTGGATTCACAGAAGCGCTGGAGTCGACCTCTGATTCCCAGGCTATAGTATGAGTAAACAGCTCTGCAGACTCAACCATCTGTTCTACCTCATACTCAGATGGGCAGCTGGAGATTTGGGAGCTGTGAGGAAGCAAGTGCGATTTGGGTGACACCTTTGAGGACTGGAGTATTTGTGATGTTGAAGTTGATGTGGAGGAGAGCCCACTTAAAGGAGCACTTGATATCCGTTGAAGCACCTGCTGTTTTTGTGCCTCATCTGGAATTTGTAGCGATTGGCGTGGCCGTAAGAAAGGGATCTTATCACATTGTCCGCTAAAAGAAGTAGACATTTTAGTTTGGCTGGAAGATGGTCTTTCTTCTGCAGATGTTACTGTTGCTTTAACACCTACCCCACGGACACAACCTTTTTTCCCCTTCCCAACACGCCTATTCCCCTTTCCACCAGCAGCAGGCCTTTTTCCACTCATTTTGGTGGTTAGCTAATTCACAACTCTGGAGTTGTTTGCACAAAAAAACAATGGATGGTAACCGAGCAGAGCTGAGTGGCCAAACTGTGGTATTAGGCCAAAACTATTGGCTGGGTTAGATGCAGAAAAAAATTATATTCAATTTGCAACCTGATGGAGGTCAGTATAGATGGACTAATACAACAAGTCCCACACACAGCTAGAAGCCCAATATTTTTTCAGAGGTAGATGCAGAAAAAAATATATTCAGTTTGCAACCTGATGGAGGTCAGTATAGATGGACTAATACAACAAGTTCCACACACAGCTAGAAGCCCAATATTTTTTCAGAGGTAGATGCAGAAAAAAATATATTCAGTTTGCAACCTGATGGAGGTCTGTATAGATGGATTAATAGAACAAGTCCCACACACAGCTAGAAGCCCAATATTTTTTCAGAGGTAGATGCAGAAAAAAATATATTCAGTTTGCAACCTGATGGAGGTCAGTATAGATGGACTAATACAACAAGTCCCACACAGCTAGAAGCCCAAATATTTTTTTAGAGGTACTGTAGATGCAGATAAAAATTATTTTTAATTTGCAACCTGATGGAGGTCAGTATAGATGGACTAATAGAGAAAGTCCGACACACTGCTAGAAGGCCAAATATTTTTTCAGAGCTAGATGCAGAAAAAAATTAGATTCAGTTTGCAACCTGATGGAGGTCAGTATAGATGGACTAACAGAGAAAGTCCCACACACTGCTAGAAGGCCAAATATTTTTTCAGAGCTAGATGCACACAAAAAATTATTTTGAATTTGCAACCTGATGGAGGTCAGTATAGGTGGACTAATAGAACAAGACCCACACACAGCTAGAAGGCCAAATATTTTTTCAGAGCTAGATGCAGAAAAAAATTATATTCAGTTTGCAACCTGATGGAGGTCTGTATAGATGGATTAATAGAACAAGACCCACACACAGCTAGAAGCCCAATATTTTTTCAGAGGTAGATGCAGAAAAAAATATATTCAGTTTGCAACCTGATGGAGGTCAGTATAGATGGACTAATACAACAAGTCCCACACACAGCTAGAAGCCCAATATTTTTTCAGAGGTAGATGCAGAAAAAAATATATTCAGTTTGCAACCTGATGGAGGTCAGTATAGATGGACTAATACAACAAGTCCCACACACAGCTAGAAGCCCAAGTATTTTTTCAAAGGTACTGTAGATGCAGATAAAAATTATTTTTAATTTGCGACCTGATGGAGGTCAGTATAGATGGACTAATAGAGAAAGTCCGACACACTGCTAGAAGGCCAAATATTTTTTCAGAGGTAGATGCAGAAAAAAATTAGATTCAGTTTGCAACCTGATGGAGGTCAGTATAGATGGACTAACAGAGACAGTCCCACACACTGCTAGAAGGCCAAATATTTTTTCAGAGCTAGATGCATACAAAAAATTATTTTGAATTTGCAACCTGATGGAGGTCAGTATAGGTGGACTAATAGAACAAGTCCCACACACTGCTAGAAGGCCAAATATTTTTTCAGAGCTAGATGCAGAAAAAAATTATATTCAGTTTGCAACCTGATGGAGGTCTGTATAGATGGATTAATAGAACAAGACCCACACACAGCTAGAAGCCCAATATTTTTTCAGAGGTAGATGCAGAAAAAAATATATTCAGTTTGCAACCTGATGGAGGTCAGTATAGATGGACTAATACAACAAGTACCACACACAGCTAGAAGCCCAATATTTTTTCAGAGGTAGATGCAGAAAAAAATATATTCAGTTTGCAACCTGATGGAGGTCAGTATAGATGGACTAATACAACAAGTCCCACACACAGCTAGAAGCCCAATATTTTTTCAGAGGTAAATGCAGAAAAAAATATATTCAGTTTGCAACCTGATGGAGGTCAGTATAGATGGACTAATACAACAAGTCCCACATACAGCTAGAAGCCCAAATATTTTTTCAGAGGTACTGTAGATGCAGATAAAAATTATTTTTAATTTGCAACCTGATGGAGGTCAGTATAGATGGACTTATAGAGAAAGTCCGACACACTACTAGAAGGCCAAATATTTTTTCAGAGCTAGATGCAGAAAAAAATTATATTCAGTTTGCAACCTGATGGAGGTCAGTATAGATTGATTAATAGAACAAGACCCACACACAGCTAGAAGCCCAATATTTTTTCAGAGGTACATGCAGAAAAAAATATATTCAGTTTGCAACCTGATGGAGGTCAGTATAGATGGACTAACAGAGAAAGTCCCACACACTACTAGAAGGCCAAATATTTTTTCAGAGCTAGATGCAGAAAAAAATTATATTCAGTTTGCAACCTGATGGAGGTCTGTATAGATGGATTAATAGAACAAGACCCACACACAGCTAGAAGCCCAATATTTTTTCAGAGGTAGATGCAGAAAAAAATATATTCAGTTTGCAACCTGATGGAGGTCAGTATAGATGGACTAATACAACAAGTCCCACACACAGCTAGAAGCCCAAATATTTTTTCAGAGGTACTGTAGATGCAGATAAAAATTATTTTTAATTTGCAACCTGATGGAGGTCAGTATAGATGGACTAATAGAGAAAGTCCGACACACTACTAGAAGGCCAAATATTTTTTCAGAGGTAGATGCAGAAAAAAATATATTCAGTTTGTAACCTGATGGAGGTCAGTATACATGGACTAATACAACAAGTCCCACACACAGCTAGAAGCCCAATATTTTTTCAGAGGTAGATGCAGAAAAAAATATATTCAGTTTGCAACCTGATGGAGGTCAGTATAGGTGGACTAATAGAACAAGTCCCACACACTGCTAGAAGGCCAAATATTTTTTCAGAGCTAGATGCAGAAAAAAATTATATTCAGTTTGCAACCTGATGGAGGTCAGTATAGATGGATTAATAGAACAAGACCCACACACAGCTAGAAGCCCAATATTTTTTCAGAGCTAGATGCAGAAAAAAATTAGATTCAGTTTGCAACCTGATGGAGGTCAGTATAGATGGATTAATAGAACAAGACCCACACACAGCTAGAAGCCCAATATTTTTTTCAGAGCTAGATGCAGAAAAAAATTAGATTCAGTTTGCAACCTGATGGAGGACAGTATAGATGGACTAATAGAATGATGCTATGCCCAAAAGATTTTACTTCACTAGGTGCAGTAAAAAAATTGGTATTCTATACACAGGTGGTATATCTTGCAACACAGATAGGCTACTCCACTGACTAACACACTCTGCAATAGGCCAAAAAGGATTAGCTTTGCTAGATTCAGCCAAATGCTGTGAAAAAAACTTGCACAGCACTGGCACAGACCTGCCTGGCAAAAACTGATAGGAACTGATGTAACCTAGTCCTGAAAAGGACTCCAATTACAATTAGTCTTTACTCCCACAACCTATCTATTTAAGAGCACAGACCTGCCTGATAAAAGTCGTAGGAAATGCTGTAACCTAGTCCTTAAAAGGACTGCAATCACAACTATTCCCTACTCCCAAGCTATCTGTATATTTGTGCGAAAATTGGCTTGAAATTAACAAGGTATAGCGCACACAGCAACAGCGGTGCCGTCCAACACGCAGCTGCAGCAGTGAGAAAATGGTGGCGACGGGGAAAATGGCTTGGTCTTATAGGGCAAGGACATGTGACATACACTGCCAATGACACATGCCCTTGCTTGTGTGAAAAAAAGCACTTCGCTCCGTGTGTGCGCTGCTGATAGGCTGACAGATTGCACCTCCCCACTGTAAATGCGGGAAAGAGAAAAAAAAATAGAGATCTTCATTGTTCCTGCAGAGATCCATCCCCTGCCCCTCCCCCCACCCCGCTGTACACTCAAACTGCGTATTAACATTAATTTTCATCATTACTGAGAAAAAATCCAGTTATGATTTTGGTGCACGAACAGTTATCGAACATAACCTCGAACAGCCGAATTTTTCTCAAATTGTTCGTGTTCGCCGAACGGCTCGAACACCGCCCAAAACAGCTCGAATTTGAGATTGGCGAACAGTTCGAGTAGAACAACGCTCATCTCTATCTCTGACTCCCAGATCACTGCTGTCAACAACGTCGTCAGAGTATTACGCCACTTTTACGGCGTAAGGAACATCCTTTCCAGGGTGATGACTTGTATATAAGGCAAAATAAATAAACAAAAACAAAAATACTCCTACACACCTTGGGCTATGTTCACACGTAGCATTTTTGACACCTTTTTGCACTTTTGCATTGCTTTCAACCAAGACAAATGCATTCACCAGGAAATGTCATTTTAACATTTTACAACCTTTTCTGGCCATGTGGTGTGTGACACATCATCAGGCACATGCATACAGTGCTGAAAAGACATGGGAACAGCAAGGGGAAGACCTCTGGAAACATCTCTGACTCCCAGGTCACTGCCTAAATGTGTGCCCATCATAAGTGATCCTTGGCACATGCGAAGATGCCTCCCGCCATGCACCTGTCGTTGCAGACTTGCAACAATCACCGTCCACGTCCTTGTCCCACTGCAGTGTTCAGTTGTCCCTACCCCATTCCTTGGAATGCAAGCACAAGAATGCCGGCAGCCACCCACCCACAGGCTGCAATACTATACTGCCGAATTTTTGACAGCTGCTTGCACTTGAAATGTGGCCTTTTAGGCTCGTGGAGGCGGAAGCTTTTCATAACCTCATGCCGGCGGCGGCCGGGTGTCCATACTCGGTCCCCAGCCGCCACTATATTTCCCGGTATCGCCTCCGCCTTCCACAAGCATGGGTCCCATAACATTACCCGTGCCCTCCCCAGTGCACTTACTGGGAAGGACCGCCTAAACACAAACACGTGGACAGGTGAATGTGGCCAGGGACGGTATGGAGCCAGTCCATAACTTTTTTTGCTAAGAGTTGTATTTAGCTCGGTGAAAGGACTGGCATAGAGGGAAACCGTATCTACCCTGCGAGTCATTTCTCCCAGAAAATCCTGTAATTGAGCTTGTTGCAGGAGCAATGGCAGCCCATCCAACATCAACTCGCACTTGTCAATGGTGCTTTGACACACACACATCTTTCTTTGCGCATTTAATTTCTTGAATACAGAGTTGGAAAATGGCCTGATCCGTAATGCGTTTTGAGAAATAACATGCATAAGCATGGCCGATCCGCATTAAAAAAGCAGCCATAGAGTGTCCAGGAACCTTCCCCCACACTTTTCTTAGCCAGGGCTGCTTTTCGGCAGGGTTGGACGGGCCCACCAGAGAACCGGAGACTCCTCCGGTGGGCCCTGGCTTCTCCTTCAGGAGAGTTCATAGTGCCGAGGTGAGGCCATGATGATGATAGAGGCCATCATCTGCTTAGTTTTCTGTTACTTGGAATGCAATTGCAAGTATGCAGCCAGCAACCCACCCACCCACAGACCGCAACACTAAACTGACAGATTTCTGGGCAGCTCTTTGCACTTGAAATATGGCCTTTTAAGCTTGTGGAGGTGGAAGCTTTTCACAACCTCATGCAGGCGGCGGCCGGGTGTCCATACTCGGTCCCCAGCCGCCAGTATTTTTCCCGGTATCGCCTTCGCCTTCCACAAACACGGGTCCCACAACATTACACATGCCCTACCCAGTGCACTTACTAAGAAGGACTGCCTAACCACAAACACGTGGACAGGTGAATGTGGCCAGGGACGGTACGGAGCCACTCCACAACTTTTTTTGATAAGAGTTGTATTTAGCTCAGTGAAAGGACTGGCATAGAGGGAAACCGTATCTACCCTGCGTGTCATTTCTCCCAGGAAGTCCTCTAAAGCTGCTTGCACTTGAAATGTGGCCTGAACATTACTGCTGGTACTTTTCTGTGGGAATTTTCTTGCCTCCTACCAGCCTGGCATATTTCCAGCAAACTATGGTACAACACCATGGTATTAGCACTGCCCCCAGTACCAGTAGCAAAGCCATCCTCAATTTCCTTCTCTGGAATTTTATTTGGTAGACTGAGTGGCTGCCCAAATACATTTTCTCACAAAGGAGCTGATGATAGAGGTTCAAGTTTCTCCAGCCTGTTAGATATTAGAGGGTGAACGGCAGCACATTGGATCAGTGGTTAGCACTGAAGTCTTGCAGCACTGGGATCCTGGGTTCAAATTCCAGCAAGGACAACATCTGCAAGAAATTTGTATGTTCTCCCCATGTTTGCATGTGTTTCCTCCTCAGTAAAAATAGAGTGTCCTGGAATCTTCCCACACACTTTTCTTAGCCAGGACTGCTTCTCGGCAGGGTTGGACAGTCCCACCAGAGAATTCTCTGGTGTGCCTTGGCTTCTACCTCAGGAGAGTTCATGATAGCGCTAACTTTGCAGCTGCTATGGGGCTCTTGAGCGGGTGAGAAAGGTTAGCCCTCAGAAACAAATCCTCTGGTGGGCACAATGTTTTTCAATCTGAAACAGCTTCTCAGTGGGAGTTGTATTTCACCACAGCCATATTCTTTAGCTCTGTGAAAGGACTGGCATAGAGGGAAACCTTATCTACCCCGGTTGTCATTTCTCCGTCACCAGGTTCCGCCCATTGTAACACACGACCATGCCTGGCTGTATGTTCAGCGGTGAGAGCCACAGATCAAGCTGCTGTGTTACAGCTTTCAACAACTATGCAGCGCTGGGCGGTTTGTCAATTAAGCATTAAGCATGTTATCTTCAGCACAGCCTGTTGCTGTTTGGCCAAAGCAGTGCTGCAGTGCTGTCAGCTTGTGACTGATGTGGTCATTTCGGAGATGGAGGAGGAGGTGCATGAGCTGAACAATGTGATTACATTGAGGTTAAATTGGTGATGCTGTTTTTTATACTAAAGGAAGATCCTATTGTTATGTTTTTTTATGTTATTTTTTATGACAAATGCATTCACCGGGAAATGTCATTTTAACATTTTACAACCTCATCTGGCAATGTGGTGTCATCAGACACATCCTGTTTTATTTATGATGGAGGGACTCTGAAAGTCATAAAGCCTATTTTTATAGGGACATCAGACGGCCCTTACTATTCTTAAAAGGCCAGCAGTCGGTCCTAGCTATTGTTAGAGAGCCATCAGAGGGCTATGCTTTGTTGTTCCCATTATTAACAAGTGGGTCTCCTATACTGTATTGCGCATCCAGTGACTGCAAGGGTTGTCAAAAATTTGGACGCAACCTAATACCCCTTTGAAGAGACATAGAAGAGGGTCTCAGTAAAAAAAATGTTCCCATTATAAAGGAGCGGGTCTTCTATAGTGGTAATGCCCATGCTGTGATTGCAAGGGTGGCCAAAATTTTTGAAAAAAAATACTAACAATTTAAAGACACAAAGAGCATGGCCACAGTAACAAGGTACAACATGTTCCCGTTAGAAAGGAGAGGGTCTGCTATACAGTTATAGGGTATGCAGTGAATCCAACGGCTGACAAATTTTAGGAAAAACCCCATTAAGAATTTAAGGACACACAGAGCAGGGCCACAGTAACAAGGTACGACATGTTCCCATTAGAAAGTAGAGGGTCTGCTATACAGTTATAGGGTATGCAGTGAATCCAACGGCTGACAAATTTTAATGAAAAACCCCAAAAAGAATTTAAAGACACACAGAGCAGGGCCACAGTAACAAGGTACGACATGCTCCCATTAGAAAGGACATGGTCTGCTATACAGTTATAGGGTATGCAGTGAGTCCAACGGCTGACCAATTTTAGGAAAAAACCCACTAAGAATTTAAAGACACATAGACCAGGCCACAGTAATGACAAATTCCCATTAGAAAGGAGAGAGTCTCCCATAGTGTTGGACTATGCAGTGACTTCAAGGGCTGCCAAAAATTTGGAGGCACTTCAATGGCCCTTGGAAAAAAATTTTACCATTAGAAAGGAGCGGGCCTCCTATACTTGTAATGCCATGCACTAAGTGTATGGGCTGACAAACATTTACTCCTGGGGGATATACATGAACATACTGTATAAAAAAATTTTTTTACGGGCATCATAAAAATGTAGCGCCCCGAGGGCTCGGCCGCTACAGGGGTATTGCACCTCTGCCAGAGGTGTGATATTCCACTCCCGGGTAAGGATGGAGTATGGACCAGGGTTCAGTTAGCTGCATACAGCACACTCACCCCATTTCCGAGGGACAGCTCAACGGTGCTCCCATTAGACAGAAATGCAGGCACGACAGACCGTGTCCCTGGCTGGAGTGAGGAGGGGGTAGGAATACCCAGTGATGTAGGAGCAGATAGGGGTTGCTTCCTGAGCGTAGATAGGAGCCCATTGTTTGCTGGTCACCTGGGCTCATGTTCTAGAGGGAGGTATAAAAGGTGGGCACCATCTTAGAACAGTGTTCAGTCAGAGAGAAGAAGTGACAGAGTGGAGGCCTCTGCAAGTGGCTCTGCTCTGTAGGCGGGCCTAGCCTCTGAGGCCCAGCCAGCACAGAGAGAAGAGAAGAAGAGAAGTTCAGTGAGTGGAGTAAGAGAAGGAGTTCAGCCAGAGAGGGCTGACAGGGAGCTGTGGCTCAGTCTGGGCCCAGCTCCACGAGGCAGGCCTAGGGTGAAGGCCAGGAACAGAAAGGAACAAGAACAGAAAGGAACAAGAACAGAAAGGAACAGAAGAGAAAGAGAAAGAGAGAAACAGAAGGGCTCAGGAATAAGACGGCAGAAGGGACCCTAAGAACCCACGAGAATACAGGGTGAAGGGTCAGGCAGATTAAGGATACCGGATCCCAAGTTGGTGGAGAAGAAACAGCCCTCAGCCAAAGACCGAAGGTCGTGATCATTTATTGGTGCGACACCTCATCAAACCTGCTAGGAAGGCACCATATAGGACAGCGGGGAACGGGAACCAGGTTTACCCGCACAAGTCCGCGGCAGCTGGACAAAAGCGGGTCACTGGTGAGGCAGGCCAGAGAAAGGATTGAAGGGGTCCTGTGCCATGCTCCTGAACTGCCTGGGGTTGACCGAGCCCCTCACCTGGTGCACGCAGCACGGCTCGGGCGGTCATTGCTGACAAAAGTGACCCGGAGTACATGAACTGTGAGTAAAAGACATTGGACTGCAGTACGTTGTCTGTGTACTCTTTTGCTCCTCCAGCACTAACGACACTGGGACTCTCTGCACCATCACCCCCACCATCCACTACACTGCCCTGGAGCTGCACTCTTCCCGTGGGGAGTCACACTACCTCAGCTGCATACATCATCAGCCCCAGCGGTCTGCCTTGCAGCGGCGGTTCATAATAACCGCAATCCACGGGTGGCGTAGTCGGACATCACTTAGGACTGCTAAAGGACTACCACTGGTCTGACCACCCTGAGCCACGGAACCGGGTCGCCACTACTACCCCCACCGTCTCCCTATTGCCCGGCTCCGAGTGCCCCACGGCCCAGGGGCGAGTCAAACACCCTTTAAAAAAATTATGTGGGTGTTGCATCATGGACCACGGTCACCCTGGTGATATGGTGGTGGAGGATGAGGAGAAGGAGGAGGACAAGAGCAAATAGCCAAAATCAGGAAGCGTATACCCATGTGTGGGTGTGAAAAGGTGCATGGGAATACACCTCCCAAGAAAAGACACTGGATTTGAGTTTATGTTACGCTGCTATCATTCGGTGGTGTTGAGAAGTCTGGCCCAATCCAGCCCTTGTTCATTTTTATAAGAGTCAGCCTGTCAGCATTTTCAGTTGACAGGAGGATGCGCTTATCAGTTATAATTCCACCAGCGGCACTAAAAACCCGATCTGATAAAGCGCTGGCGGCAGGGCAGGCCAGGACCTCCAAGGCATAGAGAGCCAGTTCATTCCACATATCTAGCTTGGATACCCAATATTTATAAGGCACAGAGGAATCACGGAGGACGTTGGTACGGTATGGCAAGGTACTCCCTCAGCATCTTCCCAAACTTTGCACTCCTTGTGAGAGTACCCTGCGCCTCAGGGCCTGTGCGATGGGAGGGTCTGAGAAAACTCTCCCAGAACTTTGACAGTGTTCCCCTGCCTCTGCTGGATTGAAGTTGTGTCTCTCTCGCCTGTACTCCTTGGTTGTCGAACGAAGTGTGCCCTCTGCCTCCAGCGTTTTCAGATGGGAATTTTTTTAATAGTTCCGCAACAAGGGCCTTCTGGTACTGCCTCATTTTTATACACCTGTCCGCCTCAGGAATAAGAGATATAAAGTTCTCCTTGTAGAGTGGGTCTAGAAGTGTCACCAACCAGTAATGACCTAAAATTTTGAGAATGCGAGGGTCATGGGAAAGGCAGCATAACATAAACTCAGCCATGCGTGCCAGACTACTAACAGGCAAGACTTCCGTGTCCTCACAAAGAAGATGACTGACCATGCTCTCCTCCTCCTCCTCTCTGTCCTCTGGCCATCCACGCTGAACAGACGGTATGACAGCTGTGCAGATAGCACCGTCTATAGTGCATGAAACTAGTTCCTGTCCTTCCTCCTCCTCCTCTTCCTCATTGTCACCCAATCCACGTTGGGATGAGATGAGGCTTGGCTGTGTGTAATCACCCTGTATGGTTAATTGCTCCATCTTATCGTGATCCGCCTGCAATGCATCATCTTTGATTGTGAGCAGAGAGCGTTTCAGAAGACAGAGAAGTGGGATGGTGAGGCTAATTATGGCGTCATCACCGCTCACCATCTTGGTGGAGTCCTCAAAGTTTTGGAGGATGGTACATATGTCTGACATCCACTTCCACTACTGAGGTCTTATGTGTGGAGTCTGAACTGAATACCGATAGCCTTTTTGATCCTTCCCAACATCTGCAATGTAGAATTCCAACGTGTGGGGACATCACACACCAGTCTGTGAGCCAGAAGCTGCAAACGCTGCTGAAACACTGCAAGGACGGCGGAAGCTGTAGCTGACTTTCTAAAATGGGCACACAGGCGGCATACTTTATCAAGCAGATCCGGCAGCTCCGGGTAAGATTTGAGTAACCGCTGAACAACGAGGTTAAGCACATTGGCCAGGCATTGTACGTGTGTGAGCTCGCCTCGCCTCAGAGCCGCCACCAGGTTCCGGTCATTGTCACACACGACCATGCCTGGCTGTAGGTTCAGCGGTTTGAGCCACAGATCTGCCTGCTCTTTCAGAGCTGTCCATAACTCTTCAGCATTGTGTGTTTTTTCACCTAAGCATATTAGCTTCAGCACAACCTGTTGCCGCTTGGCCGAGGCAGTGCTGCAGTGCTTCCAGCTTGTGACTGGTGTGGTCATTTCGGAGATGGAGGCTGAGGAGGAGGCTGAGGAGCATGAGGTTCAGGAGCTGTAGACCGTGGGGGCAACCCTGATTGACCTAGGGCCTGCAATCCTTGGCTTCGGGAGGACGTGTTCCGTCCCAAGGTCAGACTGGGTCCCGGCTTCCACTATGTTAACCCAGTGTGCCATCAGCGAGATGTACCGTCCCTGCCCACAAGCACTTGTCCACGTGTCCGTGGTTAGGTGGACTTTACCGGTAACTGCGTTGTTGAGGGCACGGCTAATGTTTTGGGACACGTGCTTGTGTAATGTGGGGACGGCACACTGGGAGAAATAGTGGCGGCTGGGGACAGAGTACCGAGGGACGGCCGCCGCCATCAGGTTGCGGAATGCTTCTGTCTCCACAAGCCTAAAAGGCAACATTTCGAGCCAAGCAGTCGTGAATTGTGAGAATTTAGTAGTGTGGCCTGTGGGACGTTGGCTGCATATTTGCGCTTGCATTCCAAGGACTGGAGTATGAATAACTGAACGCTGCGCTGGGACAAGCACATGGACGTGCTTCCTGATGCTGCTACTTGAGAGTGTGCAAATGTAGCACCCTGAGGATTCGGCTGCTACAGGGGTATTGCACCTCAACCCAGAGGTGTGATATTCCACTCCCGGGTAAGGATGGAGTGTGGACCTGAGCTCGGTAGGCTGCATGCACTACACACATCCCATTTCCGAGGAACAGACCAACGGTACTCCCACTTAGAAATGTGCAGGTACGACCGAGTCTGTTCCTGGCTGGAGTGGGAGGGGGGTGGTACATCCCAAGTAGTGTAGGGGCAGATAGGGGGAGCAGCCTGGGTAAAGTTAGGAGCTCATTGGGTGCTGGTCACCTGAGCTCACACATAGAGGGAGTATATAAGGTGGGCACCATCTAAGATCAGGGTCAGTCTGCTGTAGAGGAGGAGTGAGTCAGCCTTTTGCAAAGAGTCTGTTGGAGAGCAGAAGAGCAGAGCAGAGAAGCAGAGAAGCCTGAGCCAGAGTGAGAGAGGAGAAAAGAGAGAAAGACCCAGAGGGGGTGAAAGAAAAGGACTCTGAGAACCCAAAGTCCATCATCGGGTGAAGAGTTGGCAATAGGGTACCGGATCCCAAACTGGTGGGGGCAAAAGCACACCCTAGCCAGAGACCGGAGGCCGTGGGCAGGATCTGCCACGGCCACCCACCACATCCACCCTGAAGGCAAACCACATGTAGGGTCAGGGAACCCAAGGCCAAGGGTCTCCCAACAGAAGGCCCGAGGGAGCTGGACCTAGGTGGATCACTAGTGGGGACGGCCAGAAGAAAGGACAAGAAGGAGGGCTCAGGGACACGCTCCGGACTTGCTTGGGGGTTGGCTGAATCCAGGACCTGGTGGACGCAGCACGGCTCGGGTGGTCACTTGAAGCTGGAGTGACCGGAACATCAGCAGTAAGTAAATACCCTAAACTGCACAACCCGACTCTGTCTTTAATTACCATCTATGCTGCACCACCACAACCCCCATCCTCTGCACCTGACCCCCTGAGGCTATACCCCTCCCGTTGGGGGTTATACTATCAAAAGCTGCACCAACACCATCAGCCTCAGCGGACCCTGCTGCAGCGGCGGCCGTAGTGACCGCAATACAACGGGTGGCGTAGTCGACATAAAGAACTTTATAACATCTGTAGGACTGCCACATACTCTGAGCTTGACACCCTGGGCACGGACCGGGTCACTGCCACTCGGCGACTACAACTCCCATCTGATCCGGCTCCGGGTATTCCCCTAAAGAATATGGCCCAGGGGGCGCGTCAACTTTGGCATAGTCGGCAGGATTACGTACCCGCAACACCCGGGTACTGCGTGCCTGAAGAAAAGAACAAGTTTACCTCAAAAAGAAGTCTCCCGCCGGTTCCGGAGGGTCCCCGCCATCGGACTCCATCACAGGTCGTTTCCCGCCGGTTGTCCGCCATTACCAGCTTTTTCCCGCCATCTGCAGAGTTTCCCGCCACTGGGAAGCGGTTCCCGCCATTTCTGAAGATTTCCCGCCTTGTCAGAGCGGACGCCATTATGGGCGTGCCAGAGGATGGCAAGAGGCCGCCTCCCATCGTGGGCCAGGACCGAAAATGGCGCCAAAAGTGGAAACCGCCCCCACCAACAGAGACTGTGATGCTAGAGGTGTCTGTCAGCGTGAAAGAACTGCCCCTGGAGCTGACAATCACCAAGTGGCCCCGGGACCGCCCTCGAAGTGGGAGGACTGAGAAGAAGAGAGAAAAGATGGGTGTCGCTTGGAGCAGTCTGGAGCGAGCGCACCCGGAGGCAAGAAGCCTGGAGAAGAGTATCGGAGGAGCTTACCCGGAGATGGCGAGAAAGCAGAGCAGCACCGGCCCGCTGGCCAGGAGCCTGCTGGAAACAGTGGAAGGAGAGCAGAGCAGCACCGACCCGTTGGTCAGGAGCCTGCTGGAAACAACGACCCCACTAGGCCTAGTGGAGGTCCTAGCACAGCTCCCCCGAGACCGGGAGTGTGCACAGACCGCTCTGGAGGGCCTCGCAAGGAGGATGGCCCGGGTGCAGCGAGAGACGTTGGCGGAGTGGAGCCGTGAGATGGCCCAGCAGACTGAGACCCGTCAGCGGAGCACGCCACCCAAGACGAGGAGACAGACCGCCTCTGAGGATGGCGCAGGAGGACTGAAGGCCGGAGACGGCGCCGAGAAGGGAGCCGAACGAGTGGAGGCAGGTAAAGGGGATGTCTATACCCCAAACCGGGAAACCGCGTACCTGCCCCAGCTCCCCGTCGCAGAGCCGGAAGTATCCCCTGCCGTGCCCGTCGCTGCAACGTCACCGCCGCAGACTAGGCCTCAAACGGGAGCCGCGACCCCTGTGACGTCACACGCCTCGACCCCGAGCGTGACCAAGCAGGAAGTACCACCAGCCTGGTCGCAAGGCCTAGTACCCCCGGGCGCCGCAATACCAACAACGCCCCCTACCTCCGCGGAGCCACCGGCCTGGTCGCAGGGCCAAGTAGTTCAGGGCGCCGCCGTCCTTACGGTGCCCTTCACCTTCCAGATACCCCAGGCCTGGCCGCAAGGCCCGGGCAACCCGGGCGCTAACACCACCGCGCCCATAAAACCAAGAGTGCCGCATCTGGGAGAGGACCTGTTTAACCAACACACGTGCCCGGATGGGCAGCCTTTCATCTGGCCCCAGGAATATCATGAACTGGAACGGCAGAGGAAGGCTGGGGCCATGTGTGCACCCCTGATCCCGGCTCCAAAGCCCGTAAAGAGGATCTCGCCCCCGCTAGAAGAGGCCCAATTTGAGTGGGACCCCACCGGAGAAGATCTCATGGGGTTCACTCAAGAGACTCGGGCAGCCGCAGCGGAGCGTGCTGAGTGCTGCCGCCAACAGCTCGAGGTCTTCGAGAGGGAGCGGAGAGAGAGGCGGGTCCGGGAACAGCAAGCTCAAATAAAGAGCGCGGAGCAGAAGAGCCGGGCCAGGAGAGACCCCCGTGCAGCGCATAGTCCCCGCACCACCGGGACTGTGATCAAGTTTAATATGCAGCACTGGTGGGGCTTCATCCGAGACCACCACACCCCAGGCGACGTCTTTGTGACCAGGAGAGACGTTGAGTCCCACCTACCGGAGGGACACAGAGGTCGTGACCTTTACATCGGGGACGAGGTCACCTTCACCCGGCACAAGTGTGCCAAAGGACCCTACGCCCTCCATGTGCATCGCCTGACGGAGGAAGAGCTGCGGTGTGAGGAGGAAGAACAAGAGGACCCGGACGGGTCTGAATCTGAAGTTAAAGGTAACCACAAAGAAAGAGCAGGAGGACGTCGTCGTTAAGTACAGCGGAGTAGAAGCTGTATATGGTTGCCCGTTGGGGCACAGTGAACTGTTACTGCTGATAATATAGTCCCCGTTGGGACCAGCAAGTGTGAACTGTTTACCCGTTTTTCCCTTAAATCCCACTGACCGAGGACTGAGAGCGGTCATTCCTCCCTGATACCTGGCCGAGGACTGAGAGCGGCCATATTCCCTGTATATAGTTGCGCGTCCTAAAGCGCCCCCTACCGGTTTTATAGGAAAACCAATTTTTCAAGAAAAGACTGTCGCACTTTACCCGGTCACGCGTTGCACAGTGACCGGAGGAGGAGCTAGAAGCGAGGAAAAGTCTACAAGAATGTTTTATATGAAAAGTTTTATTGATATATATATATATAATGTTTTGTATGATGTTTTATATGTTTATGCAAAAATTTGTATGTTTTGTGGTGTTTTGTTCTTACAGCCCGAGGACGTGCTGTGATTTACCAGGGGGGAATGTAGAACCCTGAGGATTCGGCTGCTACAGGGGTATTGCACCTCAACCCAGAGGTGTGATATTCCACTCCCGGGTAAGGATGGAGTGTGGACCTGAGCTCGGTAGGCTGCATGCACTACACACATCCCATTTCCGAGGAACAGACCAACGGTACTCCCACTTAGAAATGTGCAGGTACGACCGAGTCTGTTCCTGGCTGGAGTGGGAGGGGGGTGGTACATCCCAAGTAGTGTAGGGGCAGATAGGGGGAGCAGCCTGGGTAAAGTTAGGAGCTCATTGGGTGCTGGTCACCTGAGCTCACACATAGAGGGAGTATATAAGGTGGGCACCATCTAAGATCAGGGTCAGTCTGCTGTAGAGGAGGAGTGAGTCAGCCTTTTGCAAAGAGTCTGTTGGAGAGCAGAAGAGCAGAGCAGAGAAGCAGAGAAGCCTGAGCCAGAGTGAGAGAGGAGAAAAGAGAGAAAGACCCAGAGGGGGTGAAAGAAAAGGACTCTGAGAACCCAAAGTCCATCATCGGGTGAAGAGTTGGCAATAGGGTACCGGATCCCAAACTGGTGGGGGCAAAAGCACACCCTAGCCAGAGACCGGAGGCCGTGGGCAGGATCTGCCACGGCCACCCACCACATCCACCCTGAAGGCAAACCACATGTAGGGTCAGGGAACCCAAGGCCAAGGGTCTCCCAACAGAAGGCCCGAGGGAGCTGGACCTAGGTGGATCACTAGTGGGGACGGCCAGAAGAAAGGACAAGAAGGAGGGCTCAGGGACACGCTCCGGACTTGCTTGGGGGTTGGCTGAATCCAGGACCTGGTGGACGCAGCACGGCTCGGGTGGTCACTTGAAGCTGGAGTGACCGGAACATCAGCAGTAAGTAAATACCCTAAACTGCACAACCCGACTCTGTCTTTAATTACCATCTATGCTGCACCACCACAACCCCCATCCTCTGCACCTGACCCCCTGAGGCTATACCCCTCCCGTTGGGGGTTATACTATCAAAAGCTGCACCAACACCATCAGCCTCAGCGGACCCTGCTGCAGCGGCGGCCGTAGTGACCGCAATACAACAGGTGGCGTAGTCGACATAAAGAGCTTTATAACATCTGTAGGACTGCCACATACTCTGAGCTTGACACCCTGGGCACGGACCGGGTCACTGCCACTCGGCGACTACAACTCCCATCTGATCCGGCTCCGGGTATTCCCCTAAAGAATATGGCCCAGGGGGCGCGTCACAATGATAGGTGCAGGGCAGGAGGCATCTTTGCATGCAGGGGATTGACTTGCATGCACAACAGCAGAAGAAGCAATGGTGCCACCTGTAGACACTGTTCCTGGACCCTGGTGTTCGGCCCACAAAGTCGAGTGCTTTGCTGCCATGTGCCTGATCATGCTGGTGGTGGTCAGGCTGGTCGTTTTGCCACCCCTGCTGATGCTGGTCTGGCTCGTGATGCAAATGGCCTTTTTGGAGTTATCGGCAGAGTCTTTAAAAAACAACCAGACTCGGGAAGACCTAACAGTTGTAGTGGCAACTTCCTTTGTGTTGGTGTTACGGGAAACGGTAGCCTGCCTTCTGTCTGCGGCCACCACACTGCTTCTTCCTGCCTGTTGGGGTGCTCTGCCTCCCTCCCCCTGTGTGCTGCTGTCCTTGCTCTGCATGTCCTCCTGCCAGGTTGGGTCAGTTACTATATCATCCACCACCTCGTCTCCCACTTCTGCACCCTGGTACTATTCCTGACTTTCTGCCAATTGTGTCTCATCATCGTCCACCTCTTGTGACAGTTTCCCACCGTCGCCTTCGTGTGACCGTGGCTGCTCAAATATTTGGGCATCGCTACACGTGATCTCCTCTTGCCCCGCTTCAAGTGGACAGGGCGAGAGGCCCGAATCTATAAATGGAAAAGTGAACAGCTCTTCAGATTGTCCAAGTGTGGGATCAGTTGTCTCTGGGTACTCGGCATGGTGGGAGGAAGGAGGATCAGGGTGAGGAATATGAGGTCCAGACTCATGGCTACTGAGACTTGACCGTGTGGAAGACAGGGTGGTGGTGGTGGTGGCTAAGTGACTGGAAGCATTATCCGCTATCCAACCAACAACCTTTTGACACTGATCTGGGTTCAAGAGTGGTGTGTAGTGTTGAGCCACCCCCTTAGTGTTCGAGTTCGGTTCGGTTCGTCGAACACCCGTGTGTTCGCCGAACTGTTCGTCGAACTGTTCGTCGAACACCTTCGAACACCGTTAAAACCAATGGCAGGCAAACAAAAACACATAGAAACACATAGAAAACACCTTCAAAGGTGTCCAAAAGCTGACAAACTGCTCAGAAGACATAACTAACACATGGAAAAGTGACAAGTACATATAGTCATGCGAAAATAAAAGAGGTGGAGGAGTAAAAGGAGGGGGAGACACAGATATCGGCATGTCATGCCCTTCTAAAATCCAAAAGGTGAGAAGCCGACACGGCCAGTCCGCTCCTGCCCGTGCCACCTCCGTGTCGCCGGGTTTGTGCCAGAGCCGCGGTGAACCCTGACGGCCAGCCCCCCTCTCCCAATACTGGTGCCTGTCCGCTGGTGGGTCGAGCGAGCCCCCCTGTGGTGGAGGCAGCTCTAAGCTTTTTAATTTAAATTGTCTCTCTAATTTGAATGAATACACTTTAAATCCATTTACAAGGATCTATTGGAGGGCAAGTCTCATGCCAGCAGCCGCGTAATTCCAGCTCCAGTAGCGTCCACTAAAGCTGCTGCAGTTAAAAAGCTTTTATAAGGATCGAGCTCGGCTGTCCACCGCAAGGCATCCTACTGCCAGTCCCAGCCCCTATGCCTTGGGGTGCTTCCTGATGCTCTTCACTAAGTATCCCATGGTCCCGAATCATTTCCTTTGAAAAAATTAAGTGTCTAAACTACAGGTGGTGTAGCTTGCTTAACAGCCGGGATAATCCGCTGACTAGCAGACACTGCTACTAGGCACAAAGTATTTCCTGGGCTAGATGCAGTTAAAAATTTGTAATTAGATACTCTCGTTGGATGCTGAGAAAGCATTCCATAGAGTCTCCTGGCACGCCATATATGATTCTCCTAAAAAGCTTGGGGTAGGGGTCTAGGGGACCCTTTTATAGCCAAAATCACGGCCCTGTATCGCAATACGTCACCTAGGCTGAAGATAAATGGAACTGTAGCACCCTGAGGGCTCGGTTGCTACAGACGTATTGCACCTCACCCAGAGGTGTGATATCTCACTCTCAGGTAAGGATGGAGTGTGGATCAGGACCCGACACCTGCATGCATTACACCACATTGCCGTGGGGCAGGGCGACCAATATGCCCCTGAGATGGGCACGACAGTCCCTGTCCCTGGCTGGAGTGGGGGGAGGGAACACTGAGGAAGGGGAACCCTGTAGTGCAGGAGCAGGGAGGAAGCAGTTCCTGGGTGCATTGAGAAGGGAGTATAAAAGATGGGCACCATCTTAGTTCAGTGCAGAGAAGTCTGAGCAGAAGTGGCAGGGAGCAGGGGCTCTGCATGAGCTCTGCTCCGGAGGCGGGCCTAGTAACAGAGGCCCAGGCATGGAAGAGGGAGAAGGAAGGAAGAGGAGCGGAGAAGGCTCCAGGAACGAGGAATGAAGGGATCCCAGGGGTGCGGACGGGCGAGTCGCCACCGCACGCCCGAATCCACCTGCGTGGAGGGGTCAGGCCAAAGGGGGAGACCGGTCCCCGAACTAGTGGAGGCAGGAAACGACCCTCAGCTAGAAACCGGAGGCTCTGACATTTTATGTGGCGCAGCCCCTCGCTACACCCGCTAGGAAGGCACCACATAGGGTCAGGGAAACTGGCGCCAAGTTTACCAAGAGGAGGCCCGAGGCAGCCGGACAGAAGTGTTGGTAAGAAAGGCCAGACAAAGGACACACAAAGGGGGTCCTGTGAAGTGCTCCAAAGTTATCTGGGAGTTGTCTGAGCCCCTCACCTGGTGAGCACAGTACGACATGGGCAGCCGTTACCTGCAGACATGGTCTGGATAATAAGAACTGTGAGTAAAGGCCCTGGACTGCATCACTGACTCCGTGTCGTTACTGCTGCTGCCCTGCACCATCACCCCCATCCTCCGCATACACTGCCCTGAGGCTATACTCCTCCCGTGGGGAGTTATGCTACGCTCTGCTGCACCCACAACACCAGCCTCAGCGGTCTGCCCTGTAGCAGCGGTTCACTCTGACCGCAATCCACGGGTGGCGTAGTCGGACATTTAAACATCAAAACCACATAAATAGTTCCGCCACTGGTTTGACCGCCCTGAGCCACGGAACCGGGTCGCCGCCACGAAGACTACAACCACCAGCATCCACCAAAAAGGGTCCGGCTCCGGGTGTCCCAAGGCCCAGGGGGTGCGTCAGAACATTTTCATCACCTTTCACAATCACCAATGGGACAAGGCAGGGATGTCCTCTGTCCCCTCTCTTATACATCCTAGTGACGGAGCACCTGCTCTCATCAATTCGCCATAACCCCAATATTAGGTGGATTGAGGTGGGAGGCACCGAGTACAAGTGCTCTCTATTTGCTGATGATGTCCTAGTATATATCACTCAATCACATATATCCATCCCTGCTGTTATGGCTGAAATAGATCACTTTGTTACATGGTAAAATTTTAAAATCAATGCAGCGAAGTCTGAGGCCCTCGATGTCTCCCTCCCCAAATCCATATAGGATTCCATCCAGTCCAACTTTCCCTTTGCCTGGCCCTCACAGGGTATCAAATACTTAGGAATTCCTATTCATAGAGACCTCTCCCATCTATGTTATCTTAATTTTGGGCCCTTTATTGAACAATTCCATACAGACCACGGTTGGCAAGTTAGAACTGTAAGATTCACTACGTGAACCACTGGTGTTTTGTGGAAAAGCACATGTACACTGCGTTCCAAATTATTATGCAAAAAGTGTTTAGGAGTGATAAGGGAAGAATTTGTTTGTTTGTCAGTTAAACTCATTGATGGTGATGTGTGTCAGGGCTCTTTATATCACTGTTAGCAATTGCAGACACCTGTGCTAATTAGTTTGGCAGGTGTGTCCAATGAAAGGCAAGACTACTTAAGAAGGCTCTCTCACATTATTAAGCAGCCTACATTTTCTGCCAAAATGGGAAAGAAAAAGGATGTGTCGGCTGCTGAGAAGCAACAAATTGTGGAGTGTTTAGGTCAAGGCATGACTACAATCAACATTGTGCGATGATCAGGATGAAGTGTCTTGGCAATCAAGAAGTATGTAGCTGATTCACAGTACACACGTGTGCGTGCTGATAAGGGCAAATTGAGGACTCTTTCCTACAGGCAATTACGTCAGGTTGAAAGAGCAGCGGCAAAAAAGCCTTGTCATAGCAGCAGACAAGTTTTTGAAGCTGCTTGTGCCTCCAACGTCCCCCGAACAACAAGATGCAGGGTCCTTCAGAGGTTTGCAGCTGTGCATACGCCATCCTGTCGACCTCCTCTATCCACTTCACACAAGCAGAAACGGCTCCAGTGGGCCAAACATTACATGAAGACTGATTTCAAAACAGTTTTGTTCACGGATGAGTGCCGTGCAGCGCTCGATGGTCCAGATGGATGGAGTGGAGGATGGCTGGTTGATGGACACCCCACGCAAACACGGCTACAGCGCCAACAAGGAGGAGGTGGAGTAATGTTTTGGGCTGGAATCATGGGGAGAGAGATTGTCGGCCCCTTTAGGATCCCTGAAGGCGCTAAAGATGAACTCCATAATGTATGTGGATTTTCTCAAACAGCACTTCCTGCCATGGTTCAAGAAGAAGAACCGTGTATTTCACAGCAAGATCATTTTTCTGCATGATAATGCACCATCTCATGCTGCACATAAAACATCTGCATCTCTGGCTGATATGGGCATAAAAGGGGACAAACTTATGGTGTGACCCCCATGCTCCCCTGACCTCTACCCCATTCAGAACCTTTGGAGCATCATTAAAAGGAGTGTCTATGATGGCGGGAGGCAGTTCGCATCTAAGCAACAGCTCTGGGAGGGTATTCTGTCCTCATGCAAAACAATTGAAGCAGAAACCATCCAAAACCTGACAAATTCAATGGACGAGAGAGTTCAGAAGCTCCTTTCGAACAAGGGGTCCTATGTGAAAATGTAACATCACCTAGAATAAAGTTTTGAGTTGAAAACTGTTTGATTTCAGTTTCTAACAACCTGCTAATGCTTATAATTTCAAAAATGACCATTTTTTTGGTCTTTATTAAAATGAAAAGGTTGATCGAAAAGTTTGGGGGATCTAAGAGTTTGGCAACCCAGTAGTCATGATTACTTCGAATTCTGACAATATGAGGGTCATGCTGCAGGTAGTGCAGCAAGAAGGCACTTATGTGTCTTGCGCATCTCGGAGCCCCAAAATTATTTTCCGGGCTAGATGCAGCTAAAAATTATTTTTAATTTTAAATCTGGTGGAGCTTATTATAGATGGCCTAATAGGATCAGTGCTGCACACTGCTACAAAGCCCAAATTATTTTCCAGTCAAGATACAGATAAACATGATTAGTAATTTGAAAGCTTAAAACGTTTGGTAGGGTGATTTTAACCAATCATCAAGCTTTTACTCTCCCCAGGATGACACAGGGGTAGAAAAGTCGTTTCGGATCCATGATTTGTTCATCTTTATGAACGTGAGTCTGTCTACATTATCAGTGGAGAGCCGCGTGCGCTTATCTGTCAGCACACCACCAGCAGCGCTGAACACACGTTCAGACAGAACGCTGGCTGCGGGGCATGACAAGATCTCCAAGGCGTAAGTGGCTAGCTCCGGCCATTTATCCAGATTGGAAGCCCAAAAAGAGCAAGGGTCCAGTGACACAGTCGTGGCTTCAATGTTTACTTGGAGATACTCCTGTACCATCGTCTCTAGGCGTTGACTATGTGTCAGACTTCTTGTCTCCTGTGGCCTTGCAAAGGATGGGCTAAAAAAGTGGTGAAATGATTCCGCAAAATTGATGTTACCAGCAGATACTGTGGTTCTGTTACGGTTTGAGTGCTGAACACTTGACGGTCCCACGGTTGGCAAGTTGGAACTGTGAGATTCACTACGTGCACCACTGGTATTTTGTGGAAAAGCACATGTAAGATTCTGCAACAGTCTCTGCTGATACTCCTGCATGCGTGCATCCCTTTCTATGGCAGGAATAATTTCTGCAAATTTACTTTTGTACCGTGGATCTAACAGTGTGGCAACCCAGTAGTCAGGATTATTTCTAATTCTCACAATTCGAGGGTCATGTTGCAGGTAGTGCAGCAAGAAGGCACTCATGTGTGTTGCGCATCCAGGAGCACCAAGTCCCTGTTGTGTTGGTGGCGAGGTAACAATCATGCTTCCTTCCTCTGTCCTCTCCCCCCAACCTCGCACATCAGAAATGTGATCAAGGTCTCCCTCATCTGATGAGTCTTCCATCAGTTCGTCCTCCACTTCTTCCTGGGCTCCTGCACCTTCCTCACTAGTTTGGCTGCTACCATGCGCCCTGGTAAAACCATCTCCCCCACCCTCACATGCCTGCCGCCTTGGTGCTGCCGACCGTCTGGACCTTGCAGATGTTAGCCCTTCCGCATACAACTCCTCCTCCTCTACTTCCTCCACCTCCTCTTGTGCCACCACCTGACTCCGAATTCTGTTTAACATGTGCTCCAGCATGTAAATCACCGGAATAGTCATGCTGATAATGGCATCGTCAGCACTAAACATCTTCGTCGCCATTTCAAAACTGTGCAGAAGGGTGCATAGGTCCCTGATCTGAGACCACTCCTCCAGCGTGATTTGCCCCACCTCTGAATCTCGTTGGCCCAGGCTATACGTCAGAACGTATTGCACCAGGGCTTGTCGGTGCTGCCACAGTCGCTGCAACATGTGCAGAGTTGAATTCCACCGGGTAGGCACATCGCATTTTAGCCGGTGAAGTGGCAGGCCCAACGACTTCTGTAGAGATGTAAGTCGCTGAGCTGCGGGATGCGAACGGCGGAAGTGAGCACACAGCGACCGTGCCCTCTGCAGAAGGCCATCTAGTCTGGGATAGTGGGCTAAAAATTGCTGGACAACCAGGTTCAACACGTGAGCCATACAAGGCACGTGTGTGACATTGCCCCGCGAAGGGCCGCACCCAGGTTTGCAGCATTGTCGCACACGGCCTTCCCTGGTTTCAGGTCCAGTGGAGACAACCATTCATGAAATTGGTTCTCCAGAGCTGACCACAACTCCTCAGCTGTGTGACTCACATTTCCCAGACATTTCAATGTAAAAACCGCCTGATGACGTTGAGCCCTACTGCCAGCATAGTAAGGAGGTGTGCAGGATCCCTTCTGCGCAGTTAGAAAGCTTGTGGCATGACCAGACAGGCTTTGGGTGCAGGTGGAAGACCGAGAGGAGGTTGAGGAGGCAGAAGCAGTGGAGGAACTTTGACATAAAGAGGATTGACGCACAACTCGTGGGGACGGCAAGACTTGGACAGCAGCCCCTTGTCCTGCTGTCACCATAGTTACCCAGTGCCCAGTCAGCGACATGTAACGCCCCTGTCCATGCCTACTCGTCCAAGTGTCTGTGGTGAAATGGACCCTGTCACACACAGAGTTTCTCAAAGAAGCGGTGATGTTGTGTGCGACATGCTGGTGGAGCGCAGGCACACCTTTCTTTGAGAAGTAGTGCCGACTGGGCATCTGGTACTGGGGCACTGCGACGGACATAAGGTCTCGAAAATCCTCTGTGTCCACCAGGCGGAAAGGCAGCATTTCTGTAGCCAAGAGCTTGCAGATGGTGAAATTCAACCTCTTAGCTTTCTCATGGCTAGGAGGAAATGGTCTTTTACTTGTCCACATCTGAGGGACCGAGGGCTGGCTATTGTGCTTAGACGGGGTTGATAAGGGTGTCCCCAGCAAACTGCCGGTCTGTGAGGAAGATGCAGGCGGACATGTTAGGTTGCCTTGATCCAAAGGTGGTGCTATCGATGTCGGACAGCGCTCAACACCAGCTGGTGTTCCCACCTCCAAAGAAAATGATGACCTGCCAATCACGCTGGCTGTTGCGGGTAAAGAGGTGGCAGGTCTGCGCCCCAAAACAGGTGTGACTGCTGTCCCCCCAGTCACAGAGGATGAAGAGGCCGCGGATGCACAAGATATGGCAGACGGTGGTTGGCCCGGCCGGCTAGGCCGCATTGTAGCACACTGAGCTTCCCACTGCAACTTATGCTTCATGTCCATGTGCCGGTTCATGCATGAAGTACTCAAACTATGTATTTTTTGGCCTCTACTTAGCTTTTGCTGACAAATGTTACAGATAACACGAGTTGGGTCATCTTTATCGATCTGAAAAAATGCCCAGGCTATGCAAGGCTTAGCACCCATGCGACCTGAAGAGCCACCACGACTTGTGGTGAGAGGCAGAGTTGTGTTTGAGGATGCAGTTGTTGACGTGCTTCCAGTACTACGTCTCTGTCCAGGAAGGCGCAACCTGACCTCGTCGTCACTAGCATCTTCCTCCACCTCCTCTGCTGACCTCATCTCTTGGCTGACTGTGGGTTGACAGTAAGTGGGATCTCCAACCTCATCATCATCACCCTGTGTGTTATCACACCCGTCGTCCTCAGAGCCAACCTGTTCCTGCCCTGACAAAAAACTAAAGTTGTCGCTCCAATGATGGATTTGAGTCTTATCATCGTCTTCCTTATTGTCTCCACCAACAGGAGTTACAGTTTGGGAATGAGGGTCTACATTATGGTCAGAACCTTCTGCGTCTGGTCCTGGATCCGACTCATAAAGATTCTGGGCATCAGTGCAGATCATTTCCTCGTCTGGATTCACAGAAGCGCTGGAGTCGACCTCTGATTCCCAGGCTATAGTATGAGTAAACAGCTCTGCAGACTCAACCATCTGTTCTACCTCATACTCAGACGGGCAGCTGGAGATTTGGGAGCTGTGAGGAAGCAAGTGCGATTTGGGTGACACCTTTGAGGACTGGAGTATTTGTGATGTTGAAGTTGATGTGGAGGAGAGCCCACTTAAAGGAGCACTTGATATCCGTTGAAGCACCTGCTGTTTTTGTGCCTCATCTGGAATTTGTAGCGATTGGCGTGGCCGTAAGAAAGGGATCTTATCACATTGTCCGCTAAAAGAAGTAGACATTTTAGTTTGGCTGGAAGATGGTCTTTCTTCTGCAGATGTTACTGTTGCTTTAACACCTACCCCACGGACACAACCTTTTTTCCCCTTCCCAACACGCCTATTCCCCTTTCCACTAGCAGCAGGCCTTTTTCCACTCATTTTGGTGGTTAACTAATTCACAACTCTGGAGTTGTTTGCACAAAAAAAAAATGGATGGTAACCGAGCAGAGCTGAGTGGCCAAACTGTGGTATTAGGCCAAAACTATTGGCTGGGTTAGATGCAGAAAAAAATTATATTCAATTTGCAACCTGATGGAGGTCAGTATAGATGGACTAATACAACAAGTCCCACACACAGCTAGAAGCCCAATATTTTTTCAGAGGTAGATGCAGAAAAAAATATATTCAGTTTGCAACCTGATGGAGGTCAGTATAGATGGACTAATACAACAAGTCCCACACACAGCTAGAAGCCCAATATTTTTTCAGAGGTAGATGCAGAAAAAAATATATTCAGTTTGCAACCTGATGGAGGTCAGTATAGGTGGACTAATAGAACAAGTCCCACACACTGCTAGAAGGCCAAATATTTTTTCAGAGCTAGATGCAGAAAAAAATTATATTCAGTTTGCAACCTGATGGAGGTCAGTATAGATGGATTAATAGAACAAGACCCACACACAGCTAGAAGCCCAATATTTTTTCAGAGCTAGATGCAGAAAAAAATTAGATTCAGTTTGCAACCTGATGGAGGTCAGTATAGATGGATTAATAGAACAAGACCCACACACAGCTAGAAGCCCAATATTTTTTCAGAGCTAGATGCAGAAAAAAATTAGATTCAGTTTGCAACCTGATGGAGGTCAGTATAGATGGATTAATAGAACAAGTCCCACACACAGCTAGAAGCCCAATATTTTTTTCAGAGCTAGATGCAGAAAAAATTAGATTCAGTTTGCAACCTGATGGAGGTCAGTATAGATGGACTAATAGAATGATGCTATGCCCAAAAGATTTTACTTCACTAGGTGCAGTAAAAAAATTGGTATTCTATACACAGGTGGTATATCTTGCAACACAGATAGGCTACTCCACTGACTAACACACTCTGCAATAGGCCAAAAAGGATTAGCTTTGCTAGATTCAGCCAAATGCTGTGAAAAAAACTTGCACAGCACTGGCACAGACCTGCCTGGCAAAAACTGATAGGAACTGATGTAACCTAGTCCTGAAAAGGACTCCAATTACAATTAGTCTTTACTCCCACAACCTATCTATTTAAGAGCACAGACCTGCCTGATAAAAGTCGTAGGAAATGCTGTAACCTAGTCCTTAAAAAGACTGCAATCACAACTATTCCCTACTCCCAAGCTATCTGTATATTTGTGCGAAAATTGGCTTGAAATTAACAAGGTATAGCGCACACAGCAACAGCGGTGCCGTCTAACACGCAGCTGCAGCAGTGAGAAAATGGTGGCGACGGGGAAAATGGCTTGGTCTTATAGGGCAAGGACATGTGACATACACTGCCAATGACTCATGCCCTTGTTTGTGTGAAAAAAAGCACTTCGCTCCGTGTGTGCGCTGCTGATAGGCTGACAGATTGCACCTCCCCACTGCAAATGCGGGAAAGAGAAAAAAAAATGGAGATCTTCATTGTTCCTGCAGAGATCCATCCCCTGCCCCTCCCCCCACCCCGCTGTACACTCAAACTGCGTATTAACATTAATTTTCATCATTACTGAGAAAAAATCCAGTTATGATTTTGGTGCACGAACAGTTATCGAACATAACCTCGAACAGCCGAATTTTTCTCAAATTGTTCGTGTTCGCCGAACGGCTCGAACACCGCCCAAAACAGCTCGAATTTGAGATTGGCGAACAGTTCGAGTAGAACAACGCTCATCTCTAGTGGTGTGCTGCGGTCCCCTAGAAATTGGGACAGGAAGGTTAGGCGAGAAGATGTGGGTGTTTGTTGTGGCACAATTTCGGCTTGCCCACGGCCTTGTCCTCGGCCTCTGCATGCACCATTACCATCACGTCCAGTTCCCCGTCCCTTGCCACGTGCCTTGCCCATTTTAAATGGAGGATAGTATCTTCCACGCTCACTACAAATTACTGAGTTTGAAGCGAAGTTATATGTGATCGGTGTGATGGAGAAAACAGAGTTTTAAATACCTGGCCTGTAGGTAAGTAGTGTGAACAGCAAACTGCTGTGAATTGCTTCACTGACACACTGAAAAAATGGAGGCCAGAAATGGCAGTATTTTCTGACAACGTATATGTGATCCGTGTGACGGAGAAAACACAGTTTTAAATAGCTGGATTTCTAGCGCTCTAATATGGAAAGGACCTGGCTGTATTCTGCAGTGCCAACAAGCAAATGGCGCAGAAAAAAGGTGTTCTCTGGATTGCTTTATAAGCAAATAATGAGGATTAAGATCCAAAGAAAAGTATTCCTGGCCCCTGAGACCTGGGCCTTTGTATAGAAATATCTAACAGCAGCAGAAGGCAGAATTGGAATGGAGCCTCTTGTGCTATATGCACTGCAGTCTGCTCTATACACTGCCTGCCGGCCTATATACACTGCCTGATATCTCTGCAGATGGATTAGTCCTCAGAAGGACTGTTTGTTGAGATGGATATGTGTAATGTGCGGTTTTTCGCCCTACACTACCTAATGCATGATCAAATCTCTCCCTATCGCAGCAGCAGCTCTCCCTACACTGTCTGATCCGGAGTGACTGTGATGAGCATGGCGGCGCCAGGTCAGATATAGATCTGATGACGCTGTGCGGCCAGCCAATCACTGTAATGCCCACAACCAACATGGCTATGGCATTACAGTGCATGGCAGGCAATCCCTGCATGTTCATTGGCTCTGTAAAGAGCGCCAAACATGTAGGGAGGGGACCTGACTTCCCGCCCGACCAACCCGGAAATACTCGGTGAGCGCAGAGCATCTCGAGCAGTGAGATACTCGGGCAAGCACCGAGCAGTAGCGAGCATGCTCGCTCATCACTAGTTGTCATTAAGATTTAAAAAGAGAAAACACAGAAATGTGACAGTAAATGGCTTCACCCAACCAATAACCATGAGTGGAGAAAAAGTGTTTTTGTTATCATTCATTTTCTCTGAAACAAGGCCAAGAAAGGAAAAATTCTGCCGGGGTATGTAAACTTTTGAGCAGAACTGTATATGCGCCAGCCCCAGTGTCTCCTATTCTATATACTCCAGGCCCAGTGTCTCCTATTCTATATACTCCAGCTTCTTCTGTGATGTATATGCTCTAGCCCCAATGTATCCTGTGATGAATATACGCCAGCCCCAGTGTCTCCTATTCTATATACTCCAGCCCCAGTGTCTCCTATTCTATATACTCCAGCTCCAGTGTCTTCTGTGACGTAGCTAATATAGCCCTAATGTCTCTTATGCAGAGGCGTCGCATGATAAAGCAGTGAGACACAAGCTCCCTGCCCTATCACTATCTCTTTCATATGCCACAGATCGCCATAGGCCTGCGGTTAACGAGATGTCAGCATACTCACGCAGGTGGCTCGGTGACATCATTGCATCGCTCTGCTCTGCAGTCCCGCCATGGAAGAGGAGGCAGAGGCCGTGATGTAGGGAATCAGGATTAAGTGAGATATTTTTTTAAATGATCGGGCAGTGGAGCCATCCTACTATATATCTGGAGTAGTGGGTCCATCATACTACATATGGAGTAGTGGGGCCATTATACTATATGTATGTGGGGCAGTGGGACCATCATAGTATATACAGGTGCATCTCACTAAATTAGAATATCTTCAAAAAGTTAATTTATTCCAGTTCTTCAATACTGTTTCAGTATGCTCCACAATCATGAGGAAGACTGCCGACTTGACAGATGTCCAGAAGGCAGTCATTGACACACTCCACAAGGTCCTAGAGTTCCAATTTTCATTTGGAAATCAAGGTCCCAGAGTCTGGAGGAAGAGTGGAGAGTCCACAATCCAAGCTGCTTGAGGTCTAGTGTGAAGGCTCCACAATCAGTGATGGTTTGGGGGGCCATGTCATCTGCTGGTGTAGGTCCACTGTGTTTTATCAAGACCAAAGTCAGCACAGCCGGCTACCAGGACATTTTACAGCACTTCATGCTTCCCTCTGCCGACAAGCTTTTTGGAGATGGAAATGTCATTCTCCAGCAGGACTTGGCCCCTGTCCACACGGCCAAAAGTACCAATACCTGGTTTACACACAACAGTATCACTGTGCTTGATTGGCAGCAAACTCGCCTGACCTTAACCCCATAGAGAATCTATTACAGAGAATCTATGGGGTATAGTCAAGAGGAAGATGAGAGACACCAGACCCAACAATGCAGATGAGCTGAAAGACAGCTTTTGTATTGAAGAACTGAAATAAATTAACTTTTTGATGATATTCTAATTTAGTGAGATGCACCTGTATATGGAGCAGTGGGACTATCATGCTATATATTTGGAGGAGTGGGGGCATCATACTAAATATAGAGCAGTGTGTGTGTGTCAACCCAGGCCTGGATGCCACAAACAATAATCTGTTTCTGAAAGCAGGAGGGAGGTCCCCTGGTTAGGGACAATTAGCATACAGCACCTCCTGTCCCAGGCCAGCAGGGGGAGCTGGTTGCCCCTATAAAAGCTGGAACTGGGGGCAGGGTTAGAGAGAACTGGAAGACCTAGCTCAGGAGTGAGACTAGTCCCAGAGAAGGAGGGACAGTTCAGCTGTAGCTGAGGAGTCCGTGAGGCAGAGGAGAAACTGCAAGCCAGGGACAGAGGCGACGAGAGCCGGTCCTGGCAGAGAACCAATCTACCGGACATTGGGGTCCGAGGCTGTCAGGGTTACAAGCCCAGCAGCAGAGAACCAACCTGCGAGGGATTTCAGGTCCCTTGGCTTAAGAAGCCTGGAGGCTCCGCCACACAGAGGGACCAGTACATCGAGGAGCAAGCAACAGGCACCCAAGGCCTGAGTCGCAAGCCATACAGGAGAGAAGTACACGGCCAGCTCAGGGACGTGGGCTATTACACCACGAAAAGGGGGATAGTCAGAAAGAGCATAGAGAGAACGGTAGGCCTACACACTCACCCTGACCAGTGGGGCTCGCCCGAATGCTCTCAGACACCCAGGCCCATTCCTAACCGGTACTGTTGGGTCATTAATAATATCTACAATAAAGACCCTGAACTGTTTGAAGCGGACTCTGAACTCTAACTAATGCGGTCTGCACTATCACCCCCAACATCCACCTACACTGCCCTGAGGCTACACTCTTCCCGTGGGGAGTTATCCTACCCCTGTGCTGCACACCAACACCAGCCTCAGCGGTCTGCCTTGCAGCGGCGGTTATCTCCAACCGCAATCCACGGGTGGCGTAGTCGGACATTCAAAACACTGATAAATAGACTGCCACCATTTGGTCTGACCACCCTGAGCCATGGGATCGGGTTGCCACTACTACCCCCATCAGCACCGTACACTAGAAGGCCCGGTTCCGGGTACCCCACGGCCCAGGGGTCGAGTCAGCTTTGGCGCAGTCGGCAGAATTGTGACCAACCAGCCACAAACGGGTATTGCGTGCCTGGAAAAGACTCTATACATATCTGAGTGAAGTTTCCCGCCATTTGGGGCCATTTCCCGCTAATCGGAGACGTTTCCCGCCATCGGGCGCCATCTTCGGGACGCCGCGCGGAAAGAAGAGGGGCGTGGACGTCCAAAAACGCGTGAGACCTAAAGCCCCGCCCTACGCTGAGACGCTGCTCAAGGTCCTGGATGGAGATCCAGCGGATGCCGACGTCATCACCGAGCAACGCAAGGTCCTCTCCCAGACTATCGCGAGCGGAGCCGCGGCCTACAGAAGAGGATCGCCAGAAGGTAGGCCACGGTTAATTAGGGGGGAGGAAGATGTCGGACGCGGAGGGATCCTTTACCACCAGCGTAGCCGCTGCAGCTGTGATGCCGTTTTCCATGCCCTATATCCATAGGCAGATTATAATGAGGGCAATCCGGGCGACCGCCCAGGGCCCCGAGCCTGCAGGGGGTCCGCGGCTCCAGGCGGGGTGTCTAATGCCGGATTGCCCTCATTATATGTGCGGGCCGCCGCGGCACATAGCGGTAGCAGTGGCGGGAGGGGGGGGCCTGGACCGCTCCCCCAGCTGCGGCCGCCGCTACTTCTTCATCGGCCGGGCCAGAGCTGCAGCAGTTAACTTCCCTGTGCTGGCCCGGCCGCGTCACTGCTAGGAGACATGGCCCTGTGCGCGGCTGTGTCTCCTAGCTGTGACGTCACACAGTGCGCCCCGGCCTGCTGTGCTGCACCGGAAAAGAGAGAGAGCAGGCAGGAGGAATTGAGCCGGGGGATGGTGAGTGTGTGTGTGTGTGGGCAGATGTGTGTGTGGGCAGGTGTGTGTGTGTTTGTGGGCAGGTGTCTGTGGGGGCAGGTGTCTGTGTGGGCAGGTGTGTGTGTGTGTGTATATGTGTGTGTGTCTGTGTGGGCAGGTGTGTGTATATGTGTGTGTGTGTGTGTGTGTGTGTGGGCAGGTGTCTGTGTGGGCAGGTGTCTGTGTGGGCAGGTGTGGGTGTGTGTGTGGGCAGGTGTGTGTGTGTGTGGGCAGGTGTGTGTGGGGGCAGGTGTGTGTATATGGGTGTGTGTGTGTGTTTGCGGGCAGGTGTCTGTGTGGGCAGATGTGTGTGTGGGCAGGTGTGTGTGTGTGTGTGGGCAGGTGTGCGTGTGTGGGAAGGTGTGTGTGTGTGTGTGGGCAGGTGTGTATGTGTGTGTGGGCAGGTGTTTGTGTGTGTGTGTGGACAGGTGTGTATGTGTGTGGGCAGGTGTGTGTGTGTGTGTGAGCAGGTGTGTGTGTGTGGGCAGGTGTGTTTGTGTCTGGGCAGGTGTGTTTGTGTGTGGGCAGGTGTGTGTGTGTGTGGGCAGGTGTGTGTGTGTGTGTGCACAGATGTGTATGTGTGTGGGCAGGTGTGTGTGTGTGTGTGTGTGTGTGGGCAGGTGTGTCTGTGTCTGTGTGGGCAGGTGTGTGTGTGTGTCTGTGTGGGCAGGTGTGTGTGTGTATATGTGTGTGTGTGTGTGGGCAGGTTAGAAAGTCTTGCCCTGTTGAACACTACACCTGACTTGAGGCCACCACCTCTTGGTTGTCCAATGTTCTTGCTTCTCTAGGGCTCTTCTCAGATATTCATTATACCAGCTCCCCAGAATACCAAAGTTAGGGTGGGTGACCGCGAGCCCTGGTGGTGGTCATAACTGCGGCCACCCAGGGGCAATACTCCATAACAACAATCCCCTGAGGTGGTGTAGGATGTAAGGACCTATTCACACTAAATTCAGCGCTGTATTCAGGTCTTTACACAAGGCTTACAACTGAATCCCTGAAATTCAGGATTGTGCTGTCTGAAATGAGACATCTGAAAGCAGAGGAAATGGAGCCTAAAGATTCAGACTTTAGCCTCGGTTTGCCTTTGTTCAAATCAATGGCTATGTCAAGGCACATCTGAATGCCATTTTTCAGGGATTTAGATAGAAGCCTGGAAAGAGGAGATGAATGCATTGCAAAATTCAGTGTGAATAGGCCCTTATATCTGGAGTCTTGATATTGATGCCACAAGCATTTTACTTGTTTTTAACTTAAAAAAAAAATACACACACACAAATTATACACACACACACACACACACTATACATACACACACAGTATACATACACACACATTATACACACACACACACACTATACATACACACACACAGATGTGTATGTGGGCAGGTGTGTGTGTGTGGGCAGGTGTGTGTGTGTGTGGGCAGGTGTGTGTGTGTGTGATGTCTGTCTGTTTGTGTGTGTGTGTGTGTGGGCAGATGTCATTGTGTGATGTCTGTTTGTATGTATTTTTGTGTTTCAAATGTGTTTATGCGTGTCTGTATATGTTTGTGTGTGTGTATGACTGCATGCGGCCTCCTGCTGAGTATAGTTGGCGCCGTGCGGCCTCCTGATGTCTCTGGGGGGGCTCCGTGCAGCCTCCCGCTGTGTATAGATGGCTACGTGCGGCCCCCCGCTGTTTATAGACGGCGCCGTGCGGCCCCCCGCTGTGTATAGATGGCTACGTGCGCCCCCCGCTGTGTATAGATGGCTACGTGCGGCCCCCCGCTGAGTATAGATGTCGCCGTGCGGCCTCCTGCTGTGTATAGATGGCTACGTGCGGTCTCCCGCTGAGTATAGATGGCGCTGTGCGGCCTCCTGCTGTCTCTGGGGGGAGCGGCATCTATACTCAGCAGGAGGCCGCACGTAGCCAGCTATACACGTATACTCAGCAGGAGGCCGCACGTAGCCATCTATACGGTGCCATCTATACACAGCGGGAGGCCGCACGGTTCCATCTATACACAGCGGGAGGCCGCACGGCGCCATCTATACACAGCGGGAGGCCGCACGGCGCCATCTATACACAGCGGGAGTCTCAGTGCTTTGCAAGAGCAGTCAATAAATTCTGCTTGACTAATTCTGAGCACCATAAAGTCTGGTTCGCTTCTAACCTGCTGTCTTCATTTACAGCTTGCTGAATTCTAACTCATTTACTGTCATTCGAGACGATGCCTTTGCTGGTCTCTTTCACCTTGAATACCTGTAAGTGCTCCACTTAATGTCATATTTTTGATTCTGTTCTTCTTCATCTTTTGGCATGTGCAATTGTATGAGCAAGTATTCATATGAATTTATGACCTACTTAAACCTTTGAGGACCTTAAATTTTATTCAATCAAATTTTTTTCCAGTTTAAAACTATGGGACATATATGTGCCTTGGTCCTCAAAGGGTTTTTAAAGGGGCTGCAAACATAAATATGAAAAAAATAATTCAATTAGTGCTTTTTGTGTTCATTTAATTTTTATTTGAAGTCCATTTTTTTATATACCTTGAAATTAAGCCCTACCCCATGGAATGAAGCCCTACTTACATGACATCTGAGAGCTACATGGATCCCGCTTGTGAGGTGCCTGTCCGTCACTACTATTCAGTTTTAGGGTCCACTCACTAAGCCATATATTCTCTCATGCAAGAGAATAGGGCCAATTATGCTAATGACACTGGGCTCAAACTCTGTCAGAGCTTCAACTGAGTGTGATCCGATTCTCTCGCAGCACAGATATGGAGAAGATGGTGAACTTAATTTCTCCATCTTCTCCATAGTCTCTGTGAGTGTTCATCGGACTGCACTTGGATGACATCCGAGTGCAGTCCAATGTTTTACGTGCACCCATAGACTTGTATGGGTGCACATGGTCCGAATATCGAATGAGATTATTTTCTCATGCCAATAATCGCACTGTCCCATAGTATAACATAGAGCCGAGTCCTATCCGATAAAACATCACATAGCATTCGGCCGTGTTATACGACAGTGTGAGCGAGCCCTTAGAGTCAAGGAATATTTACATGCAGATGATGATATTACTCTCCAAGTGTATATTTTTTTAGGCGAGTTCATAGTAAATGCTTTGCATTTTTGACATGTGATCAACTAAAGAACAAGAAAGATTTAGGACCTCCCCTATAGAGAAACGGAAAATAGTTTGGAGGACTTGCATGTCCTTTTTTATTTATTATGAGAAAATCATAAAAGATCCCGTTTTTTAACCATGCTGTGACTTTCTGCTGAGGGAGAGGGAGAGAGCTGCCCTATTCAGAGTCTGTAATAAGACCTGCTGACAAAAGTGTTGAAGATACAGTCTAATGTGAATTAACAATGAAAAAAAGTTAATTTAACAAATGGCTTGTATTTTTTTAATACAAACTTTTTTGTCTTTACAGCTCTTTTAAAGGGAATCTGTCATCAGGTTTTTGCCACCTAATCTGAGAGCAGCATAATGTAGGGTTAGAGGCACTGATTCCAGTAATGTGTCACTTACTGGGCTGCTTAGTGTTGTTTTGATAAAATCATTGATTTGTCAGAAGGTAATTATCACTAGATGACTAGTAAGTTCTGTAGGACCCCACCCCCATCACTGATCAGTAGATTTCTGTGTACACTGAGCATGGGCAGAAAGCTGCCAATCAGTGGTGTGGGTGGGGCTATACAGAGCGCAGCATTCAGAGAGCTGCTAGATCTGCAGCAGATAAAACGGTGATTTTCTCAAAATGACAACAAGCAGCTGAAAAAGTGACACATCGCTGGAATCAGGGTATCTGCCCCAATATTGTGCTGCTCTCAGATGAGGCAGCACAATTAATATTATGCCAAATTAATTTCCCATGAACTATCACATGATCTATCACAGGGGATCATGTGACATGTCACGTGATAAATCAGGTGTGTGGAGGGGGCCCGCGCCTTCTAAACTGCCCGGGGCCCTTGCTACTCTTAATCCATCCCTGCCTATATCCCCGGAGCGGCCTGGCTGCCCCAGTATGCCGGCGAGTCGCATACCTTGGGCAACTTTAAAGAAAGGCTGTATAGACTGTTCAAAGTTTATCCCCTGACAGAAGAACAGAAAGTAAGCATACTGATAGGGCAGTTAACTGGTGCGGCCCAGCGGGAGGTAAAGTCTTGGACAGCTGAGGAGAAAAGGACTGTAAGGGAGGTTCTGACCCGTCTACTGGACACCTTTGATACCCGTACCTCAGCAGAAATCAAAATGCGGTTCTATGGATGTAAGCAGCGAGCTCAAGATAGCATCCGAGATTATGCCCTAAATTTACAGGAAGCCTTAGGGGCAATTAAGCAAGCTGACCCTGGCAGCGTGCAGGATACAGATAAACTATTGACTGACCAGTTCATAGAAGGTCTGCTGTCCAGCGCCCACAGAACCCAGCTGCGCCTCATGGCCCTACAGAACCCCGATTTTACTTTTGCACAGTTCAAAGATAGGGCCATCCGGGTGCTCCGAGAACCTGCATCGGGTGGCGCTGTAGCTTCTCGGCGCCCTGCCATCCCTTACCACCAGGGGGCGGCGCCCTATCCCGAAGACCTTGTGGGGGCTGATGCGCAGGCCCTAAATCCATCCCCGCCTGCAAACCTGCACCATCAGGTCCAAGAACTAACAAAGAGTGTTGCTGCATTGACCAGGACCGTACAGTCGTTACAGATGGACCCGTCAGGACCAATCAAGCTGGCTTCCAGTCCGGAGGATGTCCCGTGGCGTCGACGGAGGAGGATCCCGTCGTTCAGAGGGAGGCCCGCCGATCATTACACTGAGGATGGACAGCCGATTTGTCGCCGTTGCAGCCAGCCGGGACACGTAGCCAGGTACTGTACTTTAAATGGGTCCGACCTGGGGCAAAGGGCCAACCCCCAGGCATAAGGTCATCAGGCCCATCTAATTGGCGTGATAAGTAGGTAGGGGTACGCCCGGTTTTACCCGTAGTGCTGGACGGTATCCCCATGAGTGCACTGCTGGACACCGGGTCCCAAGTGACTACCATCCCCTATGTACTTTTCAAGCAGTACTGGAGTGACACTGATATAATTCGTTATCCAGACGATGACTTGAGCATCATCGCCAGCAATGGTCAACCCGTGCCGCAGGTGGGGTTCAGAGAGATGACCATTAAGATTGGTAAAGTTGAACTGCCGGCACAGGGAGTGATCATTGTGGACATTGACCGTCGAGAAAGTCACCCTAAAATAACCTTGGGTACTAATGTGATTGAAAATTGTCTTTCAGAAGCAATTGTAATTTTGCAGCAGGTGGCGATGAATGCGAGCTCCAGCCAACAGAGGGTCCTCCAGAAGGAGATAAGAGCCCTGATGAGATGGCAACAGGTAGAACTGTCTGGTGGTGAGATCGGTAGCGTGAGGATGAGCGGCCCGTTCTCCATTGCCATGCCCCCCAAAAGTGAAATGATCTGGTGTCGGACTGCAATCGGGTTAAGAGGGAGAGACTACCAAGCCATGGTAGAACCCGTGTACTCAGACAGCAGGCCCACCATTTTGACAGCCCGGGGGGTGGTCGATGTCCGCCATGGAAGGGTGCCCGTCCGGATCTTAAACATTGGGGAAAGGGAAGTACACTTGACCCGGTACGCTACACTAGCCAAATTGTATACTGTTGAACACAATGCTGTCAGGGCCATGGAACCCTTGCCTCCATCTCCCCAGGCGGAGGGTAATGGTTCCCAGAAACCCAAGGAGTACTGGTGCCAGAAACTCCTTGTGGGTGCTGACTCCACTCCCTTGCACCAAAAACAAGGAGTCTACCGGGTGGTTCAAGAGTACGAGAGAATCTTTAGTAAGCACCCGCTAGACTTCGGCAGAGTGAAAGGGGTAGAACACCACATCCCCACGGGGAGCCACCCACCAATAAAAGAAAGATACAGACCTGTACCACCCCGCACACTATCAGAACGCAAAGGGCATGCTGAGAGAAATGAAGGAAGCCGGGGTCATTAGAGACAGTTGTAGCCCCTGGGCAGCCCCCTTGGTTCTGGTAAAAAAGAAAGACTGTACTATGAGAATGTGCGTGGACTATAGAGAAGTCAATCGTATCACCCATAAAGACGCATACCCGTTGCCTAGAATAGAGGAGTCTTTGGTCGCACTAAAATCAGCTAATTTCTTCTCTACTTTGGACCTTACTAGTGGGTACTGGCAGGTTCCTGTGGCAGAGGCTGATAAGGAGAAGACCGCCTTCACCACCCCGATGGGATTAAGTGAATTCAACTATATGCCATTCGGGTTCTGCAACGCACCCGGGACCTTCCAGAGGCTGATGGAATGCTGTCTAGGGCACCGAAACTTTGAGACGGTCCTACTTTACCTGGACGACGTGATTGTCTATTCGAAGACTTACGAGGACCATCTAAAGCACCTGGCCGAGGTTTTCGAGGCCCTGGCAGGCTTCGGCATGAAAGTGAAACCCTCCAAGTGCCATCTGTTAAAGCCGAAGGTACAGTACCTGGGACACGTGGTGAGTGCAGAAGGAGTAGCCCCCGACCCTGACAAAATCACGGCAATAAAGAACTGGCCAAGCCCCTCTAACATAAAAGAAGTGAGGCAGTTCCTCGGGTTGGTAGGCTACTACCGAAGGTTCATCCCAAGGTTCACCAAGATGGCAGCCCCTATGCAGGACCTCCTTATAGGACAATCTAAGACCAGAAGCCAAAAGCCACCCTTCAAGTGGGACAAGCCGGAAGAGGAGTCCTTCCGCCAGCTGAAGATGGCCCTCACGGGGGATGAGATCCTGGCCTACCCTGATTATGGCCAGCCTTTTATCCTCCACACAGACTCCAGTAATGTGGGGCTGGGAGCCGTACTGTCACAGAACCAACAGGGCAGAGAAAGGGTGATCGCGTACGCCAGCCGGAAGCTGAGGCCCACCGAGAGAAACCCGGAGAATTACAGCTCCTTTAAGCTGGAGTCCTTGGCAGTGGTTTGGGCCGTAACAGAACGTTTCAAGCATTACCTGGCCTCTGTGAAGTTCACTGTGTACACGGACAACAATCCGTAGACACATCTGGACAATGCGAGACTTGGTGCCCTAGAGCAGCGGTGGATGGCCCGGCTAGCAAACTATGACTTCACCATCAAGTACCGGGCAGGCCGAGCCAATGAAAAATGCAGATGCCCTATCGAGAATGCCCCACTTGCCCGATGAGGGAGAAGATCCAGACGAGTTGGAGGAAATAGAGCGCCCTGCATTCCACCGGTACGGGGCCACTCAGTACTCCCACCGTGTAAGAGACAAAGACTTGACCACTGTCAAGTTCAATCCCTTACCTCACCACGGCTGGGCTGAAACGCAAGATAGTGACCCTGCAATTCGCCTCGTGAACGACCTGTTGACCCAGGCAGACGCTAGCCCTGGCTCGGACGCTCCAGAGGAAGCCAAGCAGTTATGGAAGGAGAAAAGCAGGCTATTCCTCTACGAAGGTAAGCTGTACAGAAGGCTTGTCAACCACCGGACGCACGAGCTGACCTGGCAGGTAGTGGTCCCGAGACGAGATGCAGCAATGGTCCTGGAGGCCTACCATGACAGAGCGGGACACTTCGGGTGGAAGAAACTGGAGTTCCTACTGAGAGAGCGGTTCTACTGGGTCGGAATGAGAGGGGCCATAGAGAAGTGGTGCAGGGACTGCGGCCCATGTAACCTCAGAAGGAAGGACGGTACCAGCCAGAAGACGCCCTTGATGCCCATCGTCACCAGGCAGCCTCTTGAGCTGGTAGCTCTGGACCATGTGAAACTGTCTCCAAGCCGGTCGGGCTACGTCTATGCCCTGACAATAGTGGACCACTATTCCCGGTTCCTGGTGGTGTTTCCTGTTAAAGACTTGACAGCCCAAACAGCGGCCAGAGCCTTCCAACAACACTTCTGCCGTCCACACGGGTATCCGGAACAGGTCTTGACAGATCAAGGTCCAGCGTTTGAGGCTGAAATCTTCCAGGAGTTCTGCAACCTCTACGGCTGTAAGAAGATTCGGACAACGTCTTACCACCCACAAACCAACGGGCTGTGTGAGAAAATGAATAATATCGTCATTGATCTCCTCAAAACGTTGCCCCTGGAAGAACGCAGCCTGTGGCCGGAGAAGCTGCCAGACCTGATAGACTTATACAACCATATCCCGGTGAATGCTACAAATTGCACCCCGACTTACCTGATGAGGGCAAGACCAGGTAAGCTGCCGATAGACCTGGAGATGGGAGTCCTGACCCCCGAGGACACCTCCCCAGACGCGGACTGGGATACGGAACGGCGGCTACAGTACAAGAAGGTACAGGAGAGTGTGGAGAGGAGTCTGGCTCAAGCGAGAGAAAAGCAAGAGAGGCTCTTCAACCAACACGCCCCTGCTGGTCCCCTGGAACCTGGTGAGCAGGTCCTGAAGCGGAAGAGAAGGCTTCACAAGCTAGATGACCAGTGTGAGAGCGACCCATACACAGTACTGCAGTCCAACCACAACAACCCGAAGGTATGTGTAATTACCAATGATGGAGGAGAAACCACTAGCACCGTCTCCAGAGACCACCTAAAAAGGTGCCCCAAGCAACTACAGAGTGCAGGAGAAGATCAAGATGACCTTGAACCCGCAGAAGACAAGAAAGAAATGATCAGCACAGTTCTTGGAGAGTTCCCCCGGTCCTGGACTAGGATAAATGATGCAATAGTGGTACCCGTCCTACACTTCCTTCAACCAACCCAGCAGGAACCTACAGGAGAGCAGGAGGAATCAGAAGACCAAGCAGCCCTAGAGGCAGAAGAACCCATGCCAGCAGCCCAGGAGAGTCAACCCTCTGCTGACAGTGAGCCTGCCATACCTGCGGTAAGCCAAAGGACCCGCAGATAGCTGCCTACACTGCCTGTAAACCCAGCTAGTAGCTGTACCCTGAATGCTAGTGGGGAAAGTCAGGTTAGACCACCACCAGACAGTGGGTTACGCAGGTCAACCCGGAGCACTAGGGGGCAAATACCAGCTCGCTGGAAGATCTAAATGCTGTATATTGTAAATGTTTTATGTTTGTTGCCTGGTTGCTAATTATGTTTTTCCAGTCTTTCTAGTTCATGGACTAACAGGTTATGGACGCTGAATAACCGGAACTGTCTTGTAGATAGTTGCACTTGGTGCCCTCTTTCGAAGATGGCCACGGAAGAAAAATCTGTCCGGTGTGGCCTCCTTGTGGCCCAAAGTAGAGAGCTCAGCCTTGTCGCCACGCCCAAGGCCAGGAACTTGGGGTTTATGGAAACAGGTCCCCACACCGTGGAAAACTTCACCTTGTTGGGTGACATGGACACCCGGTCACGGAAGCGCCGTGACCTCAAGGACAAAATATACTTGTATATATGTTATGTTGTCATTTATACCCTGTATTTGTGTTTCCTGTTTAGTCCGGAGTACTAAATTTTACTAGGGGAGAATGTGTTACCCCAGGTCTGGATGCCACAAACAATAATCTGTGTCTGAGAGCAGGAGGGAGGTCCCCTGGTTAGGGACAATTAGCATACAGCACCTCCTGTCCCAGGCCAGCAGGGGGAGCTGGCTGCCCCTATAAAAGCTGGCACTGGGGGCAGGGTTAGAGAGAACTGGAAGACCTAGCTCAGGAGTGAGACTAGTCCCAGAGAAGGAGGGACAGTTCAGCTGTAGCTGAGGAGTCCGTGAGGCAGAGGAGAAACTGCAAGCCAGGGACAGAGAGCAGGTCCTGGAAGAGAACCAATCTACCGGGCATTGGGGTCCAGGGCTGTCAGGGTTACAAGCCCAGCAGCAGAGAACCAACCTGCGAGGGATTTCAGGTCCCTTGGCTTAAGAAGCCTGGAGGCTCCGCCACACAGAGGGACCAGTACAGCGAGGAGCAAGCAACAGGTACCCAAGGCCCTAGTCGCATGCCATACAGGCGAGAAGTACAAAGCCAGCTCAGGGACGTGGGCTATTACACCACGAAAAGGGGGATAGTCAGAAAGAGCATAGAGAGAACGGTAGGCCTACACACTCACCCTGACCAGTGGGGCTCGCCCGAATGCTCTCAGACACCCAGGCCCATTCCTAACCGGTACTGTTGGGTCATTAATAATATCTACAATAAAGACCCTGAACTGTTTGAAGCGGACTCTGAACTCTTACTATTGCGGCCTGCACTATCACCCCCAACATCCACCTACACTGCCCTGAGGCTACACTCTTCCCGTGGGGAGTTATCCTACACCTGTGCTGCACACCAACACCAGCCTCAGCAGTCTGCCTCGCAGCGGCGGTTATCCCTGACCGCAATCCACGGGTGGCGTAGTCGGACATTCAAAACACTGATAAATAGACTGCCACCATTTGGTCTGACCACCCTGTGCCACGGGATCGGGTTGCCACTACTACCCCCATCAGAAACCATACACTAGAAGGCCCGGTTCCGTGTACCCCACGGCCCAGGGGGCGAGTCATGTGCATCAAATTATACATACACATATGGGGCAGTGGGGCTTCATACTATATACAGGTGCTTCTCACAAAATTAGAATATCATCAAAAGTTAGTTTATTTCAGTTCTTCAATGCAAAAAGTGAAACTCCTATATTATATAGAGTCATTACACACAGAGTGATCTATTATATAGAGTCAGTACACAGAGGGATCTATTATATAGATTCATTACACACAGAGGGATCTATTATATAGAGTCATTACACAGAGGGATCTATTATATAGAGTCATTACACACAGAGGGATCTATTATATAGAATCATTACACACAGAGGGATCTATTATATAGAGTCATTACACACAGAGTGATCTATTATATAGAGTCATTACACACAGAGGGATCTATTATATAGAGTCATTACACACAGAGGGATCTATTTTAAGTGTTTATTTCTGTTAATGTTGATGATTATGGCTTACAGCCAATGAAAACACAAACGTCATTATCTCAGTAAATTAGAATACTTCATAACAACAGCTTGAAAAATGTTTTTAAAATCCGAAAAGTTGGCCTACTGAAATGTATGTTTAGTAAATGCCCCCATTACTTGTTCGGGCTCCTTGTGCATCAATTACTGCATCAATGCGGCAATGTGGCATGGAGGGATCAGCCTGTGGCACTGCTGAGGTGTTATGGAAGCCCAGGTGGCTTTGATAGCAGCCTTCAGCTCATCTGTATTGTGGGGTCTGGGGTCTCATCTTCCTCTTGACAATACCCCATAGATTCTCTATAATAGATTCTCTATGGGGTTAAGGTCAGGCGAGTTTGCTGCCAATCAAGCACAGTGATACTGTTGTGTGTAAACCAGGTATTGGTACTTTTGGCCGTGTGGACAGGGGCCAAGTCCTGCTGGAGAATGACATTTCCATCTCCATAAAGCTTGTGGGCAGAGGGAAGCATGAAGTGCTGTAAAATGTCCTGGTAGACGGCTGCGCTGACTTTGGTCTTGATAAAACACAGTGGACCTCCACCAGCAGATGACATGGCCCCCCAAACCATCACTGATTGTGGAGACTTCACACTAGACCTCCAGCAGCTTGGATTGTGGCCTCTCCACTCTTCCTCCAGACTCTGGGACCTTGATTTCCAAATGAAATGCAAAATTTACTTTTCATCTGAAAACAACACCTTGGGCCACTGAGCATCAGTCCAGGTCTTTTTCTCTTTGGTCCAGGTAAGACGCTTCTGGCGTTGTCTATTGGTCATGAGGGGCTTGACACAAGCAATGCGACACTTGTAGCCCATGTCCTGGATACGTCTGTGTGTGGTGGCTCTTGAAGCAATGACTCCAGCAGCAGTCCACTCCTTGTGAATCTCCCCCAAATTTTTGAATGGCCTTTTCTTAGCAATCCTTTCAAGGCTGCGGTTATCCCAGTTGCTTGTGCACCTTTTTCTACCACACTTTTTCCTTCCACGTCCATTAATATGCTCGGATACAGCACTCTGTGAACAGCTGCTTCTTTAGCAATGACCTTTTGTGGCTTACCCTCCTTGAGGAGTGTGTCAATGACTGCCTTCTGGACATCTGTCAAGTCAGCAGTCTTGCCCATGATTGTGGAGCCTACTGAAAATGACTAAGGGACCTTTTTAAATGCTTAAGAAGCCTTTGCAGGTGTTTCTTGTTAATTCTAATTTATTGAGATAATGACTTTTGTGTTTTCATAGGCTGTAAGCCATAATCATCAACATTAGCAGAAATAAACACTTAAAACAGATCACTCTGTTTGTAATGACTCTGTATAATATATGAGTTTCACTTTTTGGATTTAAGAACTGAAATAAATTCACTTTTTGATGATATTCTAATTTTCTGAGAAGCACCTGTATGTAGTAGTGCGGCAATTATACTATATACAGTCAGGAGTATAAGTACTTGATACACTGACAATTTCGAAAGTTTTTCCACCTACAAAGAATGAAGAGGTCTGTTTTATTCTACTTAACTGCTGCAACTTGGACCTTTAACAGGATTTATATTTGACCTATGAGAAAGCATACTATGTGTATTTGGCAGATTAACTCAGGCATGTTTATGATAAACTGAATACCTGGATTGGAGTCCTATTTGTATACAGAATATTGACTATTAATGCTGGCAGAGTAAGTGTTAGGCTATATTCACACTAGGTGTTTTTTTTCTGCAGCAAAACATAATCTCTTGGCAGGAAAGAAGTAGCGTCAAAAACGCAGGTTTTGGTGTGTTTTTTTGCAGTGGTTCTTGGTGCATTTTTGGTGCGTTTTTCAGGATCCCAAAGTTCAGCTTTGCTTCCACCATAGACACATGAAAACAGGTCACCATTGCAAGACATATGTTCATGAAAAAGTACACATTACAAATGTAACAGCGGGGCGGGTGAATTGGTCTGGAATGGTTTATCTAAGACCCTGGCAGTGCATTGAATTTGTAGGACACTATTTACTTTCACATTATGGTTTGCCATTGAGTTGCTCAGGCATTGTTCATTTTCACACCTCCCTGGGCCACACGTGTTGTTCAATCTCACACCTAGCTCAACCAATGTTTACTTTGTAGGCATCACTAATTTAATTAAACTGTAATAATCCAAGCTGCTATCTCAGGTGACCAAGACAAGATGGTTTAAACTTGGGAAAATCACAAGAATAAATGTGTGTCACATACTTGCTTTTTTCACTAAAAACGCAGCAAAATGTTCACACTAGGCTTTTTTTCAGCATTTTTTTCCACCACCCTTTTTTTTAATGGGTGAAAAACGCTGAAACAAGTGACATACTCTATTGCAAAAAGCCATGGAAAGCACAAAATACTGAGGACAAATAAGCAAGCTTTGTGCATGAGATTTCGGAAATCTCATAGACTTTGTTGGTACTGTAAAACGCAGCTGAAAATTTGCATAAAAAAGCCCTCTAAAAAAACGTCTAGTGTGAATATAGCCTTGTATAACAGTTCGCCAATGAGTTAGGATATATGACCACGATGCAGAAATGCTGCGGATTTTTCCTAAGCGTTTCTGCATCTCCCTGGGTTGTCAAGCGCTTTGCCAAGTGATTTTAGCATCACTTGGAAAAGTGCTTGACAACTTGGTCACACTATATAATTCCATGCAACCGGCATGGATTTATATAGTGTGACCAAGTTACAATGCTGCAAATGCAGCATCAATAATAAAAAAAAGAATAATAATGGTGAAAAATAAAAAAAAAACATTATACTCATCTTCCGATGGTCCTCGATCTCCTTCTCCGGTGCGTCCGGTGTCTTCGGCGGATCACGGTGCTGTAAAAGGACCTTCCATGACGTCATTTAGTCATGTGACAGGTCACGCGACCGCCGATGTCATCGGTCGCGTGACCTGTCACATGACTAAATGGCGTCATGGAAGGTCCTTTTACCACCGCGAGCAGCCGAAGAGCCAGCAGCACCGCCGGGAGCAGACAGGGGCCATCAGAAGGTAAGTATATGTTTATTTTTTATTTTAATTCTATTTTAACTACAGGTACTATGGTACCCGGGTCTGGAGGAGAGTCTCTTCATCTCCAGACCCGGGTACCATCCACGCATTGAGTCGCATAATATCCACATGTGTATGTGTAGTCATGCGGATGTTATGCGTTCCAATGCAAGTCAATGGCGGCTAAATCGCAGCGACTCCGCAAAATTAAAGGACGTGCTGCGGATTTTTCCGCAATGATAATCCGCAGCGGAAATCTCCGCGGCATGTGCACAGCACATGCGGATTATCATTGGGGACCATTGCAGACCTATCACCAAGCGTTTTTTAAGTGTTTCCGCGGCGGAAGTTACGCTGCAGAAACGCCTAAAAAACGCATAGTGGGCACACAGCCTTAAAAGTTCTATGGTGAAGAAAAACACGTGAGATAATAAATGCGAAATATACAATATTTCCCATAATATGACTGAGGATATCTTTAGGGTGTATTCACTGTTTTTCTTCTGCAGCAAAAATGCTGTGTTTTACAGTACCATCTTAGTGAATGACATTTCTGAAATCTCATTCACATGCTGTTTTTTTTGCATTTTTTTTAAATCTGCAGCTTGTCAAGTCTTTCAGAGGTTTTGCAGCATTTTTCACCCATTCAAATGAATGGAAAAAAAAACACAAGTAAAAACACCTGAATTTTAAGCAGCGTTTTTCCTGCCACCTTTGATTTTTGGGGTAGAAAAAAAATGCTGCCAAAATCCAACTTGTGAACACACCTTTATCCGGGTTGTGTTCTAATTGGATATAAAATAGAACGGCCATGATAACATGGGTAGTTAATTGTATGGTGTTTTCACTTTATATAATACCAGGCCGCATTCTATTTGCGCAGAGCTGCTCCGTGAAGATTCTATCACAAGATTCCGTGATGACATCACAGGTGATGGTGACATCACTGCTCACAGTCGCTATATATACAATGCACATAGGCTCACCCGTGCCTTTCTTGGCTCTATAGTGACTGATAGCACTTGCAGTTTTTCACTATGGCTGGAATTGTTTTGGACATTCCTCAGGTAAAAGCACTATTGTTGATCCTTATGATCAATCGTCCTAACAGTGTGCTTCTACCACCCGATGGCGTCCTCAGCTTCACTCACCGGCTGGTGATGGAGCTAGTAAAGGATTGCCTGACCAAACACCGACAACGTCGTCTAACGTCAGACTATCTGACGGATTTACTTCAGAACATCAGGACATTACTACACCAGGTAAGTGGCGGACACTCTGCACAGAACATCTCAATATTAACAGATAATAATGGAGGGATAGAAGCTTTTTCTTCTAATATATCGTATTTTGCAGACCATAAGATGCACCAAAAATTTTTGGGAGGTAAATAGGAAAAACATTTATTATAATAAAATGGGGGTCTGTCTTATAGTCCTGTCTTATAGTCCGAATTTTCGGTTGTTTACTGAGGGGGGTGGTGGCAGTGGAGCGAGGTCACAGGAGGCAGAGTCGCTGCTGCAGGAAGTTGGCAGTAGGAGTGGGGCACTGCTGCGGGCCCCAAGCTGGGAGGAGCGGGGTGTCCAGAAGGTGCGAGGCTGCGGGCCCTGGGCTTCAAGGAAATGTTAGCGGTAATTCAGGAGGGGAGGCCCTGCTCTGCTTATTGATTTCTCTGCAGTGGGCTTCAAGAAGTAGGCTGCTGGAGATGGCCAATACGCAGATTGAGATCTCAGCTCCTCATTGAGCCGAGATCTAAATCTGTACATGAACTGCCTCCAGTGGCCATTTGCCTGAAGCCCACCGCCAGAAATTCAATGGGCTGAGCGGGGACTCCCCTCCTAAATCACCGCTAACATTTCCTTGAAGCCCAGGGCCCGCAGCCTCGCACCTCATGGATACCCCGCTCCTCCCAGCTCGGGGCCCGCAGCAGCGCCCCACTTCTACTGCCGGCTTCCTACAGCAGTGACCCTACCTCCTGTGACCTCACTCCACCACAGCTACCCCCCTGGTAAGCTACATTCAGACAATTATTATTATTAATAATCTGTCTGATATATTGGGGTAGAGAGTTCCAGAGTAGGGGGGATGCACGGGAGAAATCTTGTATGCGATTGTGGGAAGAGGAGATAAGAGGGGAGTAGAGAAGAAGATCTTGTGAGGATCGGAGGTTGCGTGCAGGTAAGTACCGGGAGACTAGGTCACAGATATATGGAGGAGACAGGTTGTGGGTGGCTTTGTATGCCAAGGTTAGGGTCTTGAACTGGAGTCTCTGGGTAATGTGGAGCCAGTGAAGGGATTGGCGGAGCGAGGGGAAAAGCCAGGGAATAGCGGGGGGACAGGTGGATTAGTCAGACAGCAGAGTTTAGGATAGATTGGAGGGGTGCGAGAGTGTTAGAAGGGAGGTCAAAAATTTTGGAAAAAAAGGCATCTTATAGTCCAAAAAATACGGTAAAACACAACGAGTCTCCAAATACAGTATGTAGTCATTGTATCTGCAGACAGAGAACCGATGTCACATACAATTTACGCCTCCATTCTGACCTCTCTCATCTCAAAATTCTCCTTTCCATTTTTCCTTCTTTATAGGCTGAAGAAAGATCTCAGACTGAAGATTTGGCTGTCTTTAAAGAACTGGCCGAAAAAGTCCTGTCTATACTAGAACGCTCATTGGAACGCCCGGTAAGGATCAATATTAATAGACGTATCTTAATCCACCGTATCTGAGGAGACTTTCTGAGAAAAGGTCTGAAGATGGCGCGGGATTTGTATCGTTACAATTGGTGCATCTGTAAATGTTGGTTTAGTCCTTCATGATTTATGTATTTGGTGATTTAGTGAAATCTTCCACATATTAATTATATATATTATATCTATCAGGAAACAACAGGAGGCGACGCCAAATATGGGCAAAATGTGACCCCGAAAATCCCTGACCCTAATAGGAGTCAGCCGGAGCTGAACAGCGATCTGATTACAGGTGAGCGATCACCCGACCTTCTACAAGGAATGTCCAGATATTACAGAGGACGGAGGATAATGTTAGATTTACTCTCTACTCTGTGTAATGGGAACCTGGCAGCACATTGTTACATATAGAAGTAGTGGTGTGACGGTATAGGCCATTGTCCCCTAATAATAATTGTTTGTAGAAATCCAATGTGCCAGTCAGGAGAAATGTAAAGTAGACACCATATACAAATCAGAATGGAAGTGCGCTGGGGGCGTGAAAGAAGAAATCCAAGTGCAGTGACACGCCCCCAGTGCACTTCCAGGCTAATTTGCAAATCTCTCCTATGTTTCAGCTCTCTTACCATCACTCGTATGTGCAGCGTGGGTGGGGGGTTCCTCATTCATGTGATGGAGGGTCCATTCTGCAGTGCTATAGCAAGTAACATGAAATAAATTAAATTTAAATTGCATTACTGCTCTAGAAAATGGGAAAAAACTAAGATACTGAGCACATAATTTGGCCAATTCATGAATGCCCAGCAGCCAATGACAAGAGGATCTTGGAATCCTCTCCTAATGTGAATCCTCTCCTAGGCTGAAGCCTACATTTATATGGGTAGGTAGGATCCTGTTGTAATTAAAACCACCCCGGGCTGATGGGTGGAGATAGGTTCCCAGCAAAAAAGGTCGCCTTGCCGTGACTGCTGGGCATGCACCGAGCAAAAGAAGGTCGCCTTGCCGTGGCTGCTAGGCATGCACCCAGCAAAAGAAGGTCGCCTTGTCGTGACTGCTGGGCATGCACCCAGCAAAAGAAGGTCGCCTTGTCGTGAGTGCTGGGCATGCACCCAGCAAAAGAAGGTCGTCTTGCCGTGACTGCTGGGCATGCACCCAGCAAAAAAAAAGGTCACCTTGCCGTGGCTACTTGGCATGTACCCAGAAAAAGAAGGTCGCCTTGTCGTGGCTGCTGGCCATGCATGAATTGGCCAAATTATGCGCTAAGTATCTTCCTTTTATCCTATTTTCTACAGCAGTAATGCAATTCAAATTTCATTTATTTCATGTTTACATGCTATAGCGTTACAGAGTGCAACTTTGTTAGTTATGTATTTGGATGGCTACTCTTAGTATGCCCCTGTTCACACCCATTTTCTTTTCGGAAGTGATGGTCAGTCTTTTGTTATTTATGAAGGGGTCCCTCCATCATTTACATTACATTTATCTATGGAATCCCCGTATATTCTCATATTTAGAATCCCCATATAACGAGAATTAATCCCATTTACAGACATCTTGTCATTTCTCCGTTATATTGCTGTATTATCTATGTAGGAATAATATCCTCTAATACATTTCATTTCTTCATCATTATTTTAGAAACAACTGAGCTGTCGAATCCTAACAATGGAATTAGTGAGATCCCAGAGATCAAAGAATCCGTAAGTATCATAGAGGGGGATGCGTGTGTGTCATCAGATCATGGGGTGTGAATGACTCGTCCAGTATTATCCCCCATACAACCATGGGACGTCTCTATTCTAAGTGTAGATGACCCTATGGTGTTAATTACATTTGAATTACAGGGAATCTGTCACCAGGTTTATGCTATTTGGTCTGAGAGAAGCATGATGCAGGGACAGAGACCCTGATTCCATGTGTTGATTACTTTACTTGGTGGAGCAGTTGTGATAAAATCACTATTTTTTTCTGCTGCAGAGCTCTGAATGCTGAGTCTTGTATAACCCTGCCCACACCATTGATTGGCAGCTTTCTGTGTACACTGTGCATAGGCAGAAAGCTGCTAATCAGTGGTGGAGGCAGGGGTACAGAGCAATAGGACTACCTGGCTAGACAGATAGTCTTCTAGTGATAATCTATTGATTTTATTGAAACAGCCACACACAGCCTAGTAAGTAACACATCACTGGAATCAGGGTCTCTGCCCCTACATCATGGTGCTTTCAGAATACATAGCAAACACCTGGTGACAGATTACCTGTAAGTCCTCCTCTGTGTGATCTCCCACATTATCCAGAATGTTATAGTAATGTATGATGACCGTTGCAGGGCGGCTCCAGGATTTCGTGGGCCCTGGGCGAAAGAGTTTCAGTGGCCCCTTTAACACATACCACGATTCATGATGCACAGATACCGCAGATAAATATATATATATATATATATATATATATATATAGTACAAGCCCGAAGATTTCACTTCTTACATTACATGAGCGATATCTATTGTAAATTCCACAATAACTCAGAAAGCGGCGAATCCTCACAGCTCACAGTGCAGACCAGACAGTAATGTCCTCCACACAGTATAATGGCACCACATAGTCCTCTATACCGTATTATGAGCTCCATATATTGCTCCATATAGAATAATGGACCCCATAAAATGCTCCACGCAAGCTGTGCCCCCATATAATGCCCTATGCAGGCTGTGACCCCACACATAATGCCCCATGCAGGCTGTGCCCCCCACATAATGCCCCATGCAGGCTTTGACCCCCCACATAATGCTCCATGCAGGCTGTGACCCCCACATAATGCCCCATGCAGGCTTTGACCCCCCACATAATGCCCCATGCAGGCTGTGCCCCCCCACATAATGGCCCATGCAGGATGTCCCCCTCCCACATAATGGCCCATGCAGGATGTCACCCCCCATATAATTCCCCATGCAGAATGTCCCTCCCACATAATGGCCCATGCAGGCTGTGCCCCCCACATAATGCCACATGCAGGCTGTGCCCCCCCACATAATGGCCCATGCAGGATGTCACCCCCCATATAATTCCCCATGCAGGATGTCCCCTCCACATAATGCCCCATGCAGGATGTCCCACCCCACATAATGCCCCATGCAGGATGTCCCCCACACATAATGCCCCATGCAGGATATCCCCCCCACATAATGCCCCATGCAGGATGTCACCCCCCATATAATTCCCCATACAGGATGTCCCCCCCACATAATGCTCCATGCAGGATGTCCCACCCCACATAATGGCCCATACAGGATGTCACCCCCCATATAATGCCCCATGCAGGATGTCACCCCCCCATATAATGCCCCATGCAGGATGTCCCCCCAACACATACTGCCCCAAGTAGGATGTCACCTCTCACCCCATATATTGCCCCATGCAGGATGTCACCTCTCACCCCATATAATGCCCCATGCAGGATGTCACTTCTCCCCCCATATAATACCCCATGCAGGATGTCACTCCCCCCATATAATGCCCCATGCAGGATGTCACCCCCAATATAATGCCCCATGCAGAATGTCACCTCTCACCCCATATAAAGCCCTATGCTGGATATCACTTCCCCCCCATATAATGACCCATGCAGGATGTTACTTCTCCCCCTCATATAATACCCCATGCAGGATGTCACCCCCCTATATAATGTCCCATGCAGGATGTCCCCCCCATATAATGCCACATGTAGGATGTCACCTCTCACCCCATATAATGCCCCATGCAGGATGTCACTCCCCCCCATATAATGCCCCATGCAGGATGTCACTTCTCCCCCCTCATATAATACCCCACGCAGGATGTCCCTACCTCCCCCCCATATAATGCCCCATGCAGGATGTCACTTCTCCCCCCATATAATGCCCCATACCTCCATACATAAAAAAAAAAATCAAATGCTCACCTCACTGCTCACCAGCTGTGGAGAGGTAAGTATTGTGCCGGCCGTGGTCCTGGGCAAGCATTGGGGGGGGGAGCAAGGCCCACTAGCTGGCGCTGGCACCACTCTCCTCTGCTCACCGGTCCCATAGCGCTCCAGGGTGCCCGACAGCAAGTGGGCCCCTCGCCTACTCAGGGCCCCGGCACTTGCCTGGGTGTGCTGGGTGCTAGCGCCGGGTCTGCCCAGCGTCCGGTTTGTATCCTCCCAACATCATATCAGTGTAAATCATCTGGGACATAATATGGGGGGAGAAGTTTTTGCATCTGTAACTTTTTTCCTGCATCTTCGATAAATCAGTATTATTTCTTATTCTTTTATAGAGCGTGATCGATTCATTGGTTCCGGCGAGAAAGCCGCATATGAGCGACTATGAAACTTCCAAACTCATCAGCAGTGGAAATTTTGGGTGAGATTTCTGTTGCCATAATCCACATTTCCCAGGGTTCCCTATGACAATGCTTCTGCCCCTGCACTCTGCCATTCAGTGTTATCATAGGGAAATTATATGATCTGTAGCAAATCAAACTGTAAGGAAAGCGATTTAAATAATATAATTACATATAATATAATATATAATAATATAATATTATTACATTCGCCTGTGCTAGACCCTCATCTGTTCTTATGCTGCCTCCTCCACCTGAGCTTTTCTGCTCTCCACTCTGATCTTTGTTTTGATGGGGGGGCTCCATTATGAAGCTGATCAGAGAAGTTGGCTACACATGGTCACATGAAGGGTAACACCATATTGACGTCAATGACATCTACACCCTCCACCATGACCATGTGGGCCTAATCACTGGCCTCAGCAGCAGAAGAGAGCCCTGGAGCACATTCATTTTGGACCAATTTTATTTGCACTAAATTGTATTTGGTCAGTTATAGCGAATCTGCCCAAAGAGAATTTCGATAGATTCTCGTATCTATAATGTGACCTGGGTGATGGCTCCGGCAGAAGTGGCATTGTGGAGACCTCCAATAGGTGATCTATGTAGTGCTATTTTATGTATTTCTAGATGTGGATTTATAGTGGCGGCCAGACTTCTAGTATTAAACATATGCAAATTGTCTCTTCACAGAGGAAGCCAACTAGAACTCCACCTATAGGAAGTAGCAATCCTAAAAGTCAATATCGACCCTTTAACAAGCCTTGTCACATGACTTAGGATAATAGCCAAAACCAAAATCTTAATTTGCATGAACTGTGTTCTGGAGTACTGCCCCTCTTCAGTGCAAAGTGTGAGATATGGTTTGACTGGGTGAGAGGTGTCTGACCGGTATCCAAGGGGTTGACGTTTCTCCTTGCGGACATAAGGAGACTTTTAAGCCGCAATGCTCCTCTGGGAAATAGGATTGCTACTTCCTATAGGTGGCACTAGGGTGCTAGTTCTCTTCCTCTCTGAAAAGAGACAATTTGCATATTTCCCAGAAGAGCATTGCAGCTTAAAAGTCTCCTCACTTTGACATGCTTAACATGGCTTTTTCCGCAAGGAGAAACGTTACCGCTTGGATCCCGGTCAGATGCCTCTCACCCAGCCAAACCATATCTCACACTTTGCACTGATGAGTGCTTGTACCCCAAAACATAGTGTCCGAAAATTGAGATTTTGGTTATGGCTATTATTCCATGTCATGTGATAAGGCTCGTTAAAGGGTCGATATTGACTTTTAGGATTACTACTTCCTATAAGGGGCACTAGAGTTCTAGTTCTCTTCCTCTCTGAAGAGACAATTTGCATATTTCCCAGAGGATCATTGAGGCTTAAAAGTCTCCACACCTTGACAAGCTTAACATGTCACTCTCCGCAAGGAGAAATGTTACCCCTTGGATACCAGTATTAAACATATAATGATTTCTATAGATGGATTATTAATAAGGATTTATTATAACCGATGGATTCTCCTTCTCTCCAGGGCCGTCTACTTAGTGCATCATAAAGACTCACACCAGACCTTTGCTATGAAGAAAATGGCTAAGCGGAACCTAAATACTGCACAGAGATTGGAATGGGCCTTTCTGGAGAGGGACATCTTAACATTTGCTGATTGTCCCTTTGTGGTCTCCATGCTCTGCTCCTTTCCAACTAGATCTCACCTGTGTATGGTCATGGAGTATGTAGGAGGTAAGACACATCTATTGTATTATATTCAGCCAGGGCCGGCTCCAGGTTTTTCTGGGCCCCGGGCGAAAGAGTCTCAGTGGACCCTTTTAACACATACACGATTCATGATGCACAGATACGGCGGAGAAATATATATATATAGTACACAGGGCCCAGCCTGCCACCTCATCCTTCACATATGCAGACATGCGCATGCACACACGGTACGCAGACACATGCACGCACACACGGTACGCAGACATGCACACATGGTACGCAGACACACGCACACACACGGTACGCAGACACACGCACACACACGGTACGCAGACACACGCACACACACGGTACGCAGACATGCACACACGGTACGCAGACACACGCACGCACACACGGTACACAGATATGTACACATACAGACAAACACATATTTTTACACAAAATTCTTAAAGACATATATAAAACAGACAAATATATATACACAGTCATACACACTGACATTCACATAGATGCACTCATACAGACCCATTACAAGTATTTTTAATATGGGGATTGGGGAAGCCCCACTCACCTGTCCCCGGTCCAGTGTCCTGTCCAGCAGCTCCTCAGGTATGGGGCAGTGCAGGGCCCCCGGCGTGTCACAGACTTCATGGCCCTGGACTATCAGAGGGGCCCACTTGCGGTCGGGTCCTGGCCGCTCCCCCCCCCATCTGTGCAGGACCTCAGCTCCGACGGTGTTTGATGGCACTCCCCCAGACATGGCTGCGCGCTGTGCGCCTGTGTCTGCTAGTAATGACGCGGCAGGGGCGACACACAAGCAAAATTAAAGGTGCAGTGCCGTCGACCCTGCCGTGTCATTACAAGCAGACACAGCCTGACAGCGCGCGGCCATTTCTGGGACTGGGAGAGTGCCGGCAATCAAGCAGCGCCTGCGTCACTGAACAGGTGCCGAAGATGCGGCCATGGCCCCGACAGTGAGTGGGCGGGTGGGTGTGTGGGCCCGGCCCCGACAGTGAGTGGGCGGGTGGGTGTGTGGGCCCGGCCCCGACAGTGAGTGGGCGGGCGGGTGTGTGAGCCCGGCCCCGACAGTGAGTGGGCGGGCGGGTGTGTGGGCCCGGCCCCGACACTGAGTGGGTGGGTGAGTGGGCGGCTGGGCCCCTCTGATTTTCCAGGGCCCGGCACTTGCCCGGGTACGCCGGGTGCTGACGCCGGCCCTGTATTCAGCCCATGTCTGCTTTCATCTTATCACTGCTCATATCATTAGGACATTGTTGGTTACTTCCCCACAGAGCATTTACTATAGGTTATCTATTACCAAGATGCTCGTAAATTTATTGATCTTGGTGCAGGGGCGCTTTGGGGCTCATCAGTCGGAGGGGGTCTGTCGACGCTCGGCAGTGGGCAGCATCCCTCCACCTGTCATCACAATTTCAGCGGTATTTGCTTCTTCAAGGAGGTGGGGCTGGTGGGGGCAAAAATACTGAGTAGGTGGCTAGTAGGGGCCAAAATACTGAAAGGGGGCCGTATGACTAGATATGGGGGGACTGTGAATGCTGAGTGGAGGTCATCATATTAAGTGGGGTGCTGTGGGGGTCCTCACTCTATATGGAGGCCCCCATTCTGTGTGGGGACATCATACTGAGTGGGGAGTTATGCGGACCATTATATTGTGTGAGGGACTGTGGGAACCATTATCCTGAGTGGGAGGGTTGCTGTGGGTGCCATCACACCGAGTAGGGGGTTGTGGCTGGCCTCCTTCTAAGTGGTGGCCTCCTTAGGAGGATTCACTGTGGGGATACCAAACTCATTGAGTGTGGGTGTGGGCATTTTTGGGAGCATCATACTCTAAAATGGCCATAAAAGTTGTATTGCTGGTGAGAACACCAAGCTGCTTCAACAGGGATATAAATATATTTCTTTTTTATTTTTTAGGGTGGGGGGCAATTACAACTTTTGATACGGGGTCTTGTGATTTCTATGTACGCCACTATCTGTGTGATCTCCCCAGGATGTTTCCGCTCACTGCTCATTATACATCATGGTTATCTGCTCGTGGTATATCATGGTCATCTGCTGTATAAACCCCTCACCGGTCATATTTCCTTTCTTCTATAGGTGGAGACTGTGGGACCCTTCTAAGCACCAGGGGTCCTTTCTCTGTCCCCATGGCCCGCTTGTACTTTGCAGAGGCGGTACTTGCCGTGGAATACCTGCATAGTTACGGTGTGGTGCACAGAGACCTGAAGCCGGAAAAGTAAGTGCCCCCGTAGTATAATAAAGTGGGGAAAGTTGTCATTTATTATCATTCAGTCTGTGAGGCTAAAACCATCTTCTCTTTTGCAGCCTCCTGATTACATCTACTGGACATATTAAAGTTACCGATTTTGGGATTTCAAAACTTGGTCTAATGATACCGAAAACCAACACCTACAAGGAATTAGCAGTGGACATCTCCAGAGAGTTCCAGGACCGTGAGGTCAGCATCACCTACAAGAACTTAGCTTGTTATTTGCAAATCTCATCACACTATTGTCTCTTCTCTACGTTCTTCCTTTCTAGAGAACTTTTCCACTAATATTTTATCTTCTGCATTGTGTTTTAACGATGATATCTTGTCATAATAATTGTTTCATCGATTCTCATCTCTATGTTCTGTTGGTTTCCAGTTCTGTGGCACCCCATGTTACATAGCCCCAGAGATCATCCTGAAAGAAGGCTATGGAAGACCTGTTGACTGGTGGTCATTGGGGATCATCCTGTATAAATTCCTGCTGGGATGTGTACCATTTGATGCTGATTCCCTCACTGAGCTTTATAAAAGGGTTGTCATTGGTGAGTAGAATAATCCGATCATTGCGTTGATTGGTTACATTTGCTTAGTTATTTCCTTTGCTTTATGTTACAGTCCAGTAAAGAGGTTTTATTTTCTGTAATTTTCTATGTAACAGGAGAACTAATTTGGAATTGTGATCGCGCTCCACCCCTGGATGCTCAGAATCTCATCACTGAGCTGCTCAGAAGAAATCCTGTGCGTAGACTTGGGACAGGTAACAGATATACTAGTATTAATATTCCCTTATTAGACCAAGGACATATCGCTCATGTCCATGAAGATCAGCATTTCTCTATCAGCTCATCTACTGTATTTCTAGTTCTCCACACTAAGACTTTCAGTTTATTTCCTTCATGTCGGCTCAGTTTTGTCATTAGTTCAGATTACGATAAACTGTTCAGATATGGAGCCATCCCTGACTATGTCCGCATCACTTTTGTTTTTCTTTTTCTAGGAGGAGCATTTGAGATCAAGGTTCATCCATTCCTGAGTGACTTGGACTTTGACAACATTCTGAGCCAGGAGCTGGAGTATGTTCCTCAGCTTGTTTCAGACTCAGACACCAGCTTATTTATCAGTAAGTAGAAGGAGACGTCATCTAGACTAAGCGACTGTTTGTCTCATCTTCCCTAATATGTGATCATCTGTTCCCATTAATATTAGTGATAAATAGTGACTGTGTTATACTGACAACCTCTAATAATACTTCATTACCTATTTCTTGTAGATCATTCTGATATAAACAAACATCTGGTCTCAAAGGATGAGGAAGGCACAAGTGAGAACAATGAGAGCCTTGACTTCCAAAATTTTACGTCATCTTCTGAAAAGCTTTGTAAAGTAAGTATGTGATTAATAAATCCAAAATATGTAAAAAAAAAAATAAAAAAAACTCTAAAAGTACATAAAGAAAATATTTTATATCTTATTTTTATCCGTATTTAGCTCTGTACCATCGCTACCAGGATGGTGAACAATGAGGATCCCAATGCCCCTCCAGAGTATACACAAGAAACCAACACAAACATCTCAGAAATGTGAGTAGATTAGAAAGGGTCATTACTGGGAGTTCCAGGCTGATCTATGTACACAACACCAAATATAGGACATAAATAACAGAATATCAAATGCAGAATTCACCGCTTCATGGTTAACGGTCATTGTACTTTTGGCTTCAGAAAATGCAGAAGATAACAGCCCATAATTGTGGCATGTCATGCATTTTTAGCACTGCCTACTCTGTAGGAGAGCTGTAGTATTACTTGCCAGACATTCTTGGTAGTTGTGTTCTGATCCATGGAAGGTAGTTTGGAGCAGAAAACCTTCCCCACTATGACAGTCATATGTCCTATTAGGCCTTATAGTCAGTGTTCTTATAGTGAGACAACCCATTTTATACTGTGTTTACTTACGATTTACATGTTTTTCTTCTTCAAACAGGCAGAAAGAATCTGTTCCTGTATGTAATACAGACGATGCTGTTACCATCTTGCCACCCTCGTCCCCATTGCCAGGTATGTACATGTCTACAGCACCAACAATGTGAATGTTGACTTCAAGGCTCAAATATTTCCACATGGTTTTTCTGGTCTACTATGTTATCCATGTTTCATGGATCTCAGCTATGTTGACCATGGGTTCGTACTGTATCCCTATTTCCCTAATTTTGTACAGGAGTTTTTTTTCATGTATTCTGTTTATTACGTTGCATCATCTTTTAACCTAGTGAGATATAGCGACTGTGTTATACTGACACCCTCTAACAATCCTTCCTTACCTATGTCTTGTAGATCACTCTGATGAAAACAACCATCTGATCTCAGAGGATAAGGAGGGCACAAGTGAGGACGATGAGAACTTTATCTTCCGAATATTTGCATCATCATCTTCTGAGAGACTTTCTAAAGTAAGTATGTGATCGATAAATCCAAAATATGTACAAAAAAGGATCTACAAAATTAAAAAGTATATATATTTAATAACTTATTGTTATCCACATTTAGCACTCTACCACCACTAACGGGACGGTGAACAACGAGGATCCCAAGGCCCCTCCAGAGTGTACACCAGAATCCAACACAAAGATCTCAGAAATGTGAGTAGATTATGGGGTCATTACTGGGAGCTCCAGGCTGATATATGTGCACAACATCAAATATAGGACAAAAATACCATAATATCAAATGCAGCATCCATCGCCCCATGGTTATGGGTCATTGTGCTTTCAGCTTTCGGAATTGTTGGAGATAACAGCCCATAATTGTGGCCGGTCATGCACTTTTAGTGCTGCCCTCACTGTAGGAGAGATGTAGTATGAAATGCCGGCCATTCTTGGTAGTTGTTTTCATCTCAGCTCTCTATAAAAGATAGTCTTGAGCAGAAGACCTTCCCCACTATGACAGTCATATGTCCTACTAGGCCTTATAGTCGGTGTTCTACTAGTGAGACAACCCCTTTTATATGGAGTTTACATGAGATTTACATGTTTTTCTTCTTCAAACAGGCAGAAAGTATCTGTTCCTGTATGTAATACAGACGATGCTGTTACCATCTTGCCACCCTCGTCCCCATTGCCAGGTATGTACATGTCTACAGCACCAGCAATGTGAATGTTGACTTCAAGGCTCAAATATTCCCACATGGTTTTTATACAATACTATAGGTCTCTTATGTTATCCATATTATGACAAAGCAGATCCTATAAGAATATATTGTTATTGATTTTTTTAAAAAATTTTTCATCAGAATTTCCATCTCATGAAGAAAGAAAATCGGCAATAAATCTGAGTATGGAGCAACAAAACTCAGAAAATGGAAAAAATGGGAAAAAGAGACGAGGTAAGTGTGAGAATCAACTCCATGTTGTGTGATGTCAGTGAGAATAATTCATGTGGAGTAGATGTCATCTGTCAGTGATGGGATTGTCACATGTATGATTGCTGACAATGACCCCTGACCTCTGTATGATAATATTCCTCTGCCGTCTGGCCACAGTGACTGCACAGCATTATCATGTAATATGGAGTCCCATCACTTACATTATATTTATTTCTCTTCTCATAGGTTCCATCTTCCGCCGGATCTTATCATCCTGCCGGCGTGGATTATCCAGGGCTGCTCGCGCATTTGCATGCTGTCACTGTTGCCCTAAAACCATCTAAAAGACGGGACACCTAAGCATCCAGCGCCCTGAAGTCCAGCAGATCCACCATCACTGCTGGAGCTGTATAGAAGGACCTTCACCATCTACCTGTGGCCTTCTGACTGGTCAACCTGGACAAGTTTCAGTAACGCCTCTGTCATCGGGCTCCGCGGTATTCATACTGCTCGTCTGACTTGTCATTTACTGATCACCTGGTATCAGACCTCGGCTATCTTCCTGACTTTGATTTAGTCTATTGATAATGTTCACGATTTTATTCATCCCATTATTAATTAAAAAAAAGTAAAATTTGTTACTGTTGCTCTGATTCCTTTTTGTCTTGAATTCACAAATACTTGTAACTCACTAATTGCTCTTCTTCTCACAAAATGTATTTCTCATTATCCTTAATGCAGCAGTCAGTCTCATATTTCTGTCCAGCAGTTACACTGGTGCCTCCACCCTGTACCAGTCATTACACTCATCCACAAACCTCTCCACACTGCTGCACAGTCCTGCATCTCTACCATATCTACACTCCAATGAGCTAAGATTAACATCCTCTATAATCAGGACCTCCCACTCTCATGTCCAAGACATTTTCTGTGCTGCACCAGCTCTCAGGAGTGCACTACTGCAAGCAATCATGTTCATTCCCACTATCAGAGATTTTATGTGTGCAGTAGAAACAGATTATTTGTGGCAGGACTATCAAATCACCTCACTATTCTAAGTTTTTCCTACAGCACTCAGTAGCACTTAATATTTGTACATATACAGATAATGGTTGGTGACTGGTTCATGCAGCCTTAATTCCACAAAGATAGAAATAAAAGGTCAACATGTTTCATACATCCAAACCATCCTTAATCATGGCAGAAAAACATAATTTTAAGTTCCCACTATGAATATTTGGTGAGATATCACAGCTGTGTATTTTCACAGCACAAAGAACGCATCTTACAGATCAGCAAATCACAGTGTGCTGACGCTTAGTGTTGTAGTTTTGAACAACACCATTCATTTTATCATATAATGTGTTGAAAAATGAGAAAAAATGCCAGGTTTGGGTTCCTTCATTTTACAGTGTGTATTGTGTTGTAAAAACAAACTGACAAAATGATTCAGAGTCAGTAGTACGATTACTGTGATACCAAACTTATAAGGTTATATATATATATATATATATATATATATATATATATATATATATATATATATACAGTGTTTAGCATAAATCAGTACACCCAAATAGATTTGTCAGCAAATCTGTAGTTTCCTTTCAGAATCATCATTTTATATGGGATACCATACTACAAAATACTCTCGCAAATTTGAGCCATTGAATGCAAACAAGATTTGATATTTTGCAGACCCCAAAAAAAGTAATTTTCTTAACAAACTCATTCAAGATCATGTTTCAAAAATGAGAACATCCCAGTAACAGTCTTAAGAGAAAAGCTAAGTTTAGACAACAAAATTCTAATTAACAAGAACTGAACCACAGGTAAGTGTAATTATTCATTAAACAGATGTCCAGCAGACAGGTGTCTGTAAAAGGAAGTTACTTAATAAAGAAAACTCCTTCCCATTTCATGCTATCAGCAATGGCACCACATAGAAGGGAAATGTCACAAAACCTGAGAAAGAAAATAATTTCTATGCAATAAATGTGAAGTCTACAAGAAGATCAGCAAAACTTTACTTATCAGTCAGAATACTGTAGCAAAAGTGATGCAAAACTATAACAAAGATGGAACTGCAACCATCTTACAGAGACGTCCAGGCCGACTATGGAAGTTAACACCTAAACAAAAGCGTCCTCTGATGAGAAGGGTAAGTGGCACCACATAGAAGAGAAATGTCACAAGACATTTCTGAGAAAGAAAATAATTTCTTTACAAAAAATGTGAAGTCTACAAGAAGATCAGCAAAGCTTTTCTTATCAGTCAGATGGAAGTTAACATCTAAACAAAAGCATCTTCTGATGAGAAGATAATCGACAGGCAAATTCATTGCTATTAGCTGAAGAAGTAGAAAGCCAAACTAGGGTGAGTGTTTTCCATGACACGACACGGTGTACACTGCAAATGAATGGCATTCATGAGTGTCCTCCACAAAGGAAGCCTCTCTCCCTTAAAGCCCATGAACAATAAAAGTCCGTCTGCAATTTGCCAGGGTCCATGCTTAAAACTATGAGGACTACCGGGACTCTATACTGTGTATGTGCATCTTATGTGTATGTCCGTATTTTATGTTTGTGTGCACTATGTATATGCATACGTTAAAATGTGTATAGAGTATTAGCATGTGCAAATTTTATATGTGTGCCTAATATAAATATACATGGAAATGTATATGTAGGTGGTGCCTGATGGAGGGTGGAGGGCCCAGATCAGAAGTCCTGATTAAGGGCCCTTCACTGTCATTGTCTGCCCCTTATATAAACAGTAAAATCTCCTTTAATAACTGGACTTCCATTGGGGTGGACTTCTCATAGATGGCCAGTAGGCATACTATATTGTGAATCTGGGCATCTCTCACAGAAAATCTGATCTGGATATGAGGGTGGTCTTCTATAAGCGGTGATGTTTTGGAGAGATTTAGGGAAAAGTCCCAATGCTTATCCATCGATCTGGTAATTTGAGTAAAATATATGTGTTGATAACTGATCACAAAGTCACAAAATATGTAAGATTTGGCATAACCTGGTTCATTTTTCAAAAAGTTATGCTCAATTTTTTTAGCACCAAGTTTTGTTGCTTTTTTGTAGACTTACACTAACTTAGTATATTGTGTGAGAATTAAATGAATTATGAATTAGTTGGCGCATTTTACCACACTCTGGGGGTCCCTGACAGTCCTTCTTTATCTGCCCTGTAGTGATGCCAATGTAAACTTCCAAGTGACCGCGCAGTCAATCACTGTCACGAATGCAGGACAACCTATGATTAGCTAATTTTTGGGAAATCCTTATAACAAAAGGGGATTGAAAATATTTACAATTATTTTAAAAGCATTAAAAAAAAAACAGACCCAATAGTTATAATTAGTTTGTTGAAAGTAGTCTAATTAAAGGGAGCTGAAAGGATTAGAGATTATGAACCCGATTCACCAGTGTTTTGCCAGAAAACTGGCATAAAGCTCTTGAAAAGTTGCAAAGTTTTGTGACTTTTCCCATTTTCACATAATTTTAACTTCTTTAAAGCCCAAGACGTACTGATACGTATCTGCGCCCTGGGACTTAAGAGCCTGATATGTATTAGTACATCTTTGTGATCGCGCACACAGGCTGTGCGGGCGTGATCGCCGCCGGGTGTCAACTGATTGTCACAGCTGACACCCGGTGCTATGTTCTGGGAGAGGTCCCGCACATTAACCCCCGCAATGCTGGGATCGAAGTCGTTCGCAGCATTGCGGGGGCAAGGGGAGGTGATCGGGATAGTCACCTCTCCTGCCGGCGTCCAGCAATGTGTGCCGCGGCTTCCCGGATGTTGCCATGATGACCCAATTCACTGAGGGGTGCAGTTTTAAGAATGGTGTCACTTTTGGGTATTTTCAGTCATAAAGACCCCTCAAAGTGACTTTAAATGTGATGCGGTCCCTAATAAAATGGTTTTGTAAATTTTGTTGGAAAAATGAGAAATCGCTGGTCAATTTTAACCCTTATAGCTCCCTAATAAAAATAAATTTGGGTTCCAAAATTGTGCTGATGTAAAGTAGACATATGGGAAATGTTATTTATTAACTTTTTTTGTGTGACATATCTCTCCGATTTAGGGGCATAAAAATTCAAATTTTGAAAATTGAAAAATTTTCAAAATTTTCGCCAAATATCTGTTTTTTTCACAAATAAACACAAGTGATATCGAAGAAATTTTACCACAATTATAAAGTACATTATGTCATGAAAAAATATTCTCAGAACCAGGGGGATCCGTTGAAGCGGTCCAGAGTAATTACCTCATAAAGTGACAGTGGTCAGAATTGTAAAAATTGGCCTTCTCATTAACGTGCAAACCACTTTGGGTTGTAAAGGGGTTAAGGACTCTACCTGCATATACAGTCATGGCGGAAAGTGCTGGCACCCTTGAAATTGTTTCAGAAAATTACACATGTTTTATTACACGCATGTTTATTTCCTTTGTGTTTATTGGAACAACACAAAAAAACTGAGAAAAAAAAGGCAAATTGGACATAATTTCACACAAAACTCCAAAAATGGGCCGGAATACATATATATATTTTTAATGGGACAACACTGAAGATGCGACGCTTTGATACAATGTACAGTAGTCAGTGTACAGCTTGTTTAACTGTAAATTTGGTGTGCCTGCAAAATAACTCAACACACAGCCATTAATGTCTAAACCGCTGGCAACAAAAGTGAGTACACCCCTAAGTGTGTTCTCAGCTGATGTTATTTGTTGGTTTTTCTTTGCATCCCGAACAATTTTCTTGGCAGTTGTGGCTGAAATTTTTGTTGGTCTACCTGACTGTGGTTTGGTTTTTACAGAGCATCTGATTTTCCATTTGTTAATCACAGTTTGAACACTGCAGACTGGCATTATCAATTCCTGGGATATCTTTTTGTATCCCTTTCCTGTGTTATACTCTTTTTGCCTCCCTTTCCTGTGTTATACAGTTCAACTACCTTTTCCCGTAGATCCGTTGATAATTCTTTTGCTTTCCCCATCTCAAAATCCAGAAACGTCAGTGGCTGGATCCCAGAAACTCACTCAGCTTTATGCACACACACTGATTACAAGCAAACAGGTCATAGGTGAGGATGTTACCTTTAGTAGCCATTCAAACCCATTTGTGTCAAATTCTGTGCATGTTATCAGGCCAAAATCACCAGGGTATGTGAACTTTTTGATCAGGATTATTTGGATGTTTTTGGTTGTCATTAGTGATGAGCGAGCACTAAAATGCTCGAGTACTCGTTGCTCGGGTCGAGCAAATTGAAATACTCGGGTGCTCAACCCGAGCAATGAGCCCAATATAAGTCTAGGGGAAACTTGAGCATTTTTCAGGTGGCTCCCCACAGCGGTCTGCAGAGGGCCTAAAAATTGCCCAAATCGATGGGAACTGTGCTCAAATGACATGGGAACAGCATGGGGAAGACCCCTGGAAGCATCTCTGACTCCCAGATCACTGCTGTCAACAACGTCGTCAGAGTATTACGCCACTTTTACGGCGTAAGGAACATCCTTTCCAGGGTGATGACTTGTATATAAGGCAAAATAAATAAACAAAAACAAAAATACTTCTACACACCTTGGGCTATGTTCACACGTAGCATTTTTGACACGTTTTTGCACTTTTGCATTGCTTTCAACCAAGACAAATGCATTCACCAGGAAATGTCATTTTAACATTTTACAAACTTATCTGGCCATGTGGTGTGTGACACATCATCAGACACATGCATACAGTGCTGAAAAGACATGGGAACAGCAAGGGGAAGACCTCTGGAAACATCTCTGACTCCCAGGTCACTGCCTAAATGTGTGCCCATCATAAGTGATCCTTGGCACATGCGAAGATGCCTCCCGCCATGCACCTGTCGTTGCAGACTTGCAACAATCACCGTCCACGTCCTTGTCCCACTGCAGTGTTCAGTTGTCCCTACCCCATTCCTTGGAATGCAAGCACAAGAATGCCGGCAGCCACCCACCCACAGGCTGCAATACTATGCTGTCAAATTTTTGACAGCTGCTTGCACTTGAAATGTGGCCTTTTAGGCTCGTGGAGGCGGAAGCTTTTCATAACCTGATGCCGGCGGCGGCCGGGTGTCCATACTCGGTCCCCAGCCGCCACTATATTTTCCGGTATCGCCTCCGCCTTCCACAAGCACGGGTCCCATAACATTACCCGTGCCCTCCCCAGTGCACTTACTGGGAAGGACCGCCTAACCACAAACACGTGGACAGGTGAATGTGGCCAGGGACGGTACGGAGCCAGTCCACAACTTTTTTTGCTAAGAGTTGTATTTAGCTCGGTGAAAGGACTGGCATAGAGGGAAGCCGTATCTACCCTGCTTGTCATTTCTCCCAGAAAATCCTGTAATTGAGCTTGTTGCAGAAGCAATGGCAGCCCATCCAACATCAACACGCACTTGTCAATGGTGCTTTGACACACACACATCTTTCTTTGCGCATTTAATTTCTTGAATACAGAGTTGGAAAATGGCCTGATCCGTAATGCGTTTTGAGAAATAACATGCATAAGCATGGCCGATCCGCATTAAAAAAGCAGCCAGAGAGTGTCCAGGAACCTTCCCCCACACTTTTCTTAGCCAGGGCTGCTTTTCGGCAGGGTTGGACGGGCCCACCAGAGAACCGGAGACTCCTCCGGCGGGCCCTGGCTTCTCCTTCAGGAGAGTTCATAGTGCCGAGGTGAGGCCATGATGATGATAGAGGCCATCATCTGCTTAGTTTTCTGTTACTTGGAATGCAATTGCAAGTATGCAGCCAGCCACCCACCCACCCACAGGCCGCAACACTAAACTGACAGATTTCTGGGCAGCTCTTTGCATTTGAAATATGGCATTTTAAGCTTGTGGAGATGGAAGCTTTTCACAACCTCATGCAGGCGGCGGCCGGGTGTCCATACTCGGTCCCCAGCCGCCAGTATTTTTCCCGGTATCGCCTTCGCCTTCCACAAGCACGGGTCCCACAACATTACCCATGCCCTACCCAGTGCACTTACTAAGAAGGACTGCCTAACCACAAACACGTGGACAGGTGACTGTGGCCAGGGACGGTACGGAGCCAGTCCACAACTTTTTTTGATAAGAGCTGTATTTAGCTCAGTGAAAGGACTGGCATAGAGGGAAACCGTATCTACCCTGCGTGTCATTTCTCCCAGGAAGTCCTCTATTGCTGCTTGCACTTGAAATGTGGCCTGAACATTACTGCTGGTACTTTTCTGTGGGAATTTTCTTGCCTCCTACCAGCCTGGAATATTTCCAGCAAACTATGGTACAACACCATGGTATTAGCACTGCCCCCAGTACCAGTAGCGAAGCCATCCTCAATTTCCTTCTCTGGAATTTTATTTGGTAGACTGAGTGGCTGCCCAAATATATTTTCTCACAAAGGAGCTGATGATAGAGTGGCAGTAGGTTCAAGTTTCTCCAGCCTGTTAGATATTAGAGGGTGAACGGCAGCACATTGGATCAGTGGTTAGCACTGAAGTCTTGCAGCACTGGGATCCTGGGTTCAAATCCCAGCAAGGACAACATCTGCATGAAATTTGTATGTTCTCCCCATGTTTGCGTGTGTTTCCTCCTCAGTAAAAATAGAGTGTCCTGGAATCTTCCCACACACTTTTCTTAGCCAGGACTGCTTCTCGGCAGGGTTGGACAGTCCCACCAGAGAATTCTCTGGTGTGCCTTGGCTTCTACCTCAGGAGAGTTCATGATAGCGCTAACTTTGCAGCTGCTATGGGGCTCTTGAGCGGGTGAGAAAGGTTAGCCCTCAGAAACAAATCCTCTGGTGGGCACAATGTTTTTCAATCTGAAACAGCTTCTCAGTGGGAGTTGTATTTCACCACAGCCATATTCTTTAGCTCTGTGAAAGGACTGGCATAGAGGGAAACTGTATCTACCCCGGTTGTCATTTCTCCGTCACCAGGTTCCGCCCATTGTAACACACGACCATGCCTGGCTGTATGTTCAGCGGTGAGAGCCACAGATCAAGCTGCTGTGTTACAGCTTTCAACAACTATGCAGCGCTAGGCGGTTTGTCAATTAAGCATTAAGCATGTTATCTTCAGCACAGCCTGTTGCTGTTTGGTCAAGGCAGTGCTGCAGAGCTGTCAGCTTGTGACTGATGTGGTCATTTCGGAGATGGAGGAGGAGGTGCATGAGCTGAACAATGTGATTACATTGAGGTTAAATTGGTGATGCTGTTTTTTATACTAAAGAAAGATCCTATTGTTATGTTTTTTTATGTTTTTTTTTATGACAAATGTATTCACCGGGAAATGTCATTTTAACATTTTACAACCTCATCTGGCAATGTGGTGTCATCAGACACATCCTGTTTTATTTATGATGGAGGGACTCTGAAAGTCATAAAGCCTATTTTTATAGGGACATCAGACGGCCCTTACTATTCTTAAAAGGCCAGCAGTCGGCCCTAGCTATTGTTAGAGAGCCATCAGAGGGCTATGCTTTGTTGTTCCCATTATTAACAAGTGGGTCTCCTATACTGTTATTGCACATCCAGTGACTGCAAGGGTTGTCAAAAATTTGGACGCAACCTAATACCCCTTTGAAGAGACATAGAGGAGGGTCTCAGTAAAAAAAATGTTCCCATTATAAAGGAGCGGGTCTTCTATAGTGTTTATGCCCATGCTGTGACTGCAAGGGTGGCCAAAATTTTTGAAAAAAAACACTAACAATTTAAAGACACAAAGAGCATGGCCACAGCAACAAGGTACGACATGCTCCCATTTGAAAGGACAGGGTCTGCTATACAGTTATAGGGTATGCAGTGAGTCCAACAGCTGACCAATTTTAGGAAAAAACCCACTAAGAATTTAAAGACACATAGAGCAGGGCCACAGTAACGACAAATTCCCATTAGAAAGGAGAGGGTCTGCTATACAGTTATAGGGTATGCAGTGAGTCCAACGGCTGACAGATTTTAGGAAAAACCCCACTAAGAATTTAAGGACACACAGAGCAGGGCCACAGTAACAAGGTACGACATGTTCCCATTAGAAAGTAGAGGGTCTGCTATACAGTTATAGGGTATGCAGTGAATCCAACGGCTGACAAATTTTAATGAAAAACCCCAATAAGAATTTAAAGACACACAGAGCAGGGCCACAGTAACAAGATACAACATGCTCCCATTAGAAAGGACAGGGTCTGCTATACAGTTATAGGGTATGCAGTGAGTCCAACAGCTGACCAATTTTAGGAAGAAACCCACTAAGAATTTAAAGACACATAGAGCAGGGCCACAGTAACGACAAATTCCCATTAGAAATGATAGGGTCGGCTATACTGTTATAGGGTATGCAGTGAGTCCAACGGCTGACAGATTTTAGAAAAATCCCCACTAAGAATTTAAAGACACACAGAGCAGGGCCACAGTAACAAGATATGACATGTTCCCATTAGAAAGGAGAGGGTCTGCTATACAGTTATAGGGTATGCAGTGAGTCCAACGGCTGACCAAGTTTAGGAAAAAACCCACTAAGAATTTAAAGACACATAGACCAGGCCACAGTAATGACAAATTCCCATTAGAAAGGAGAGAGTCTCCCATAGTGTTGGACTATGCAGTGACTGCAAGGGCTGCCAAAAATTTGGAGGCACTTCAATGGCCCTTGGAAGAGACGTGGAGGAGCGCATCATAAAAACTTTTACCATTAGAAAGGAGCGGGCCTCCTATACTTGTAATGCCATGCACTAAGTGTATGGGCTGACAAACATTTACTCGTGGGGGGTATACATGAACATACTGTATAAAGATGTTTTTTTACGGGCATCATAAAAATGTAGCGCCCCGAGGGCTCGGCCGCTACAGGGGTATTGCACCTCTGCCAGAGGTGTGATATTCCACTCCCAGGTAAGGATGGAGTATGGACCAGGGTTCAGTTAGCACACTCACCCCATTTCCGAGGGACAGCTCAACGGTGCTCCCATTAGACAGAAATGCAGGCACAACAGACCATGTCCCTGGCTGGAGTGGGGAGGGGGTAGGAATACCCAGTGATGTAGGAGCAGATAGGGGTTGGTTCCTGAGCGTAGATAGGAGCCCATTGTTTGCTGGTCACCTGGGCTCATGTTCTAGAGGGAGGTATAAAAGGTGGGCACCATCTTAGAACAGTGTTCAGTCAGAGAGAAGAAGTGACGGAGTGGGGGCCTCTGCAAGGGGCTCTTCTCCGTAGGCGGGCCTAGCCTCTGAGGCCCAGCCAGCACAGAGAGAAGAGAAGAAGAGAAGTTCAGTGAGTGGAGTAAGAGAAGGAGTTCAGCCAGAGAGGGCTGACAGGGAGCTGTGGCTCAGTCTGGGCCCAGCTCCACGAGGCAGGCCTAGGGTGAAGGCCAGGAACAGAAAGGAACAAGAACAGAAAGGAACAAGAACAGAAAGGAACAGAAGAGAAAGAGAAAGAGAGAAACAGAAGGGCTCAGCAACAAGACGGCAGAAGGGACCCTAAGAACCCACGAGAATACAGGGTGAAGGGTTAGGCAGATTAAGGGTACCGGATCCCAAGTTGGTGGAGGAGAAACAGCCCTCAGCCAAAGTCCGGAGGACGTGATCATTTATTGGTGCGACACCTCATCAAACCTGCTAGGAAGGCACCATATAGGACAGCGGGGAACGGGAACCACGTTTACCCGCACAAGTCCGCGGCAGCTGGACAAAAGTGGGTCACTGGTGAGGAAGGCCAGAGAAAGGATTGAAGGGGGTCCTGTGCCATGCTCCTGAACTGCCTGGGGTTGACCGAGCCCCTCACCTTGTGGACGGCTCGGGCGGTCATTGCTGACAGAAGTGACCTGGAGTACATGAACTGTGAGTAAAAGACATTGGACTGCAGTACGTTGTCTGCGTACGCTTTCGCTCCTCCAGCACTAACGGCACTGGGACTCTCTGCACCATCACCCCCACCATCCACTACACTGCCCTGGGGCTGCACTCTTCCCGTGGGGAGTCACACTACCTCAGCTGCATACATCATCAGCCCCAGCGGTCTGCCTTGCAGCGGCGGTTCATAATAACCACCATCCACGGGTGGCGTAGTCAAACATCACTTAGGACTGCTAAAGGACTACCACTGGTCTGACCACCCTGAGCCACGGAACCGGGACGCCACTACTACCCCCACCGTCTCCCTATTGCCCGGCTCCGAGTGCCCCACGGCCCAGGGGCGAGTCAAACACCCTTTAAAAAAATTATGTGGGTGTTGCATCATGGACCACGGTCACCCTGGTGATATGGTGGTGGAGGATGAGGAGAAGGAGGAGGACAAGAGCAAATAGCCAAAATCAGGAAGCGTATACCCATGTGTGGGTGTGAAAAGGTGCATGGGAATACACCTCCCAAGAAAAGACACTGGATTTGAGTTTATGTTACGCTGCTATCATTCGGTGGTGTTGAGAAGTCTGGCCCAATCCAGCCCTTGTTCATTTTTATAAGAGTCAGCCTGTCAGCATTTTCAGTTGACAGGAGGATGCGCTTATCAGTTATAATTCCACCAGCGGCACTAAAAACCCGATCTGATAAAACGCTGGCGGCAGGGCAGGCCAGGACCTCCAAGGCATAGAGAGCCAGTTCATTCCACATATCTAGCTTGGATACCCAATATTTATAAGGCACAGAGGAATCACAGAGGACGTTGGTACGGTACGGCAAGGTACTCCCTCAGCATCTTCCCAAACTTTGCACTCCTTGTGAGAGTACCCTGCGCCTCAGGGCCTGTGCGATGGGAGGGTCTGAGAAAACTCTCCCAGAACTTTGACAGTGTTCCCCTGCCTCTGCTGGATTGAAGTTGTGTCTCTCTCGCCTGTACTCCTTGGTTGTCGAACGAAGTGTGCCCTCTGCCTCCAGCGTTTTCAGATGGGAATTTTTTAATAGTTCCGCAACAAGGGCCTTCTGGTACTGCCTCATTTTTGTACACCTGTCCGCCTCAGGAATAAGAGATATAAAGTTCTCCTTGTAGAGTGGGTCTAAAAGTGTCACCAACCAGTAATGACCTAAAATTTTGAGAATGCGAGGGTCATGGGAAAGGCAGCATAACATAAACTCAGCCATGCGTGCCAGACTACTAACAGGCAAGACTTCCGTGTCCTCACCAAGAGGATGACTGACCATGCTCTCCTCCTCCTCCTCTCTGTCCTCTGGCCATCCACGCTGAACAGACGGTATGACAGCTGGGATGAGATGAGGCTTGGCTGTGTGTAATCACCCTGTATGGTTAATTGCTCCATCTTATCGTGCTCCGCCTGCAATGCATCATCTTTGATTGTGAGCAGAGAGCGTTTCAGAAGACAGAGAAGCGGGATGGTGAGGCTAATTATGGCGTCATCGCCGCTCACCATCTTGGTGGAGTCCTCAAAGTTTTGGAGGATGGTACATATGTCTGACATCCACGTCCACTACTGAGGTCTTATGTGTGGAGTCTGAAATGAATACCGATAGCCTTTTTGATGCTGGTACTCAACAACTGCCCTCTTCTGCTCACAAATCCTTCCCAACATCTGCAATGTAGAGTTCCAACGTGTGGGGACATCACCAGTCTGTGAGCCAGAAGCTGCAAACGCTGCTGAAACACTGCAAGGGCGGCGGAAGCTGTAGCTGACTTTCTAAAATGGGCACACAGGCGGCATACTTTAACAAGCAGATCCAGCAGCTCCGGGTAGGATTTGAGTAACCGCTGAACCACGAGGTTAAGCACATGGGCCAGGCATGGTACGTGTGTGAGCTCGCCTCGCCTCAGAGCCGCCACCAGGTTCCGGCCATTGTCACACACGACCATGCCTGGCTGTAGGTTCAGCGGTTTGAGCCACAGATCTGCCTGCTCTTTCAGAGCTGTCCATAACTCTTCAGCATTGTGTGTTTTTTCACCTAAGCATATAAGCTTCAGCACAGCCTGTTGCCGCTTGGCCGAGGCAGTGCTGCAGTGCTTCCATCTTGTGACTGATGTGGAGATGGAGGCTGAGGAGGAGGAGGAGGCTGAGGAGCATGAGGTGCAGGAGCTGTAGACCGTGGGGGCAACCCTGATTGACCTAGGGCCTGCAATCCTTGGCGTCGGGAGGACGTGTTCCGTCCCAAGTTCCGACTGGGTCCCGGCTTCCACTATGTTAACCCAGTGTGCTATCAGCGAGATGTACTGTCCCTGCCCACAAGCACTTGTCCACGTGTCCGTGGTTAGGTGGACTTTACCGGTAACTGCGTTGTTGAGGTCACGGCTAATGTTTTGGGACACGTGCTTGTGTAATGTGGGGACGGCACACTGGGAGAAATAGTGGCGGCTGGGGACAGAGTACCGAGGGACGGCCGCCACCATCAGGTTGCGGAATGCTTCTGTCTCCACAAGCCTAAAAGGCAACATTTCGAGCCAAGCAGTCGTGAATTGTGAGAATTTAGTAGTGTGGCCTGTGGGACGTTGGCTGCATATTTGTGCTTGCATTCCAAGGACTGGAGTATGAACAACTGAACGCTGCGCTGGGACAAGGACATGGACATGCTTCCTGATGCTGCTACTTGAGAGTGTGCAATGACAGATGCAGGGCAGGAGGCATCTTTGCATGCACTATGGGCAGGGGATTGGCTTGCATGCACAACAGCAGAAGAAGCAATGGTGCCACCTGTAGACACTGTTCCTGGACCCTGGTGTTCGGCCCACAAAGTCGAGTGCTTTGCTGCCATGTGCCTGATCATGCTGGTGGTGGTCAGGCTGGTCGTTTTGACACCCCTGCTGATGCTGGTCTGGCTCGTGATGCAAATGGCCTTTTTGGAGCTATCGGCAGAGTCTTTAAAAAACAACCAGACTCGGGAAGACCTAACAGTTGTAGTGGCAACTTCCTTCGTGTTGGTGTTACGGGAAACGGTAGCCTGCCTTCTGTCTGCGGCCACCACACTGCTTCTTCCTGCCTGTTGGGGGTGCTCACCCTCCCCCTGTGTGCTGCTGTCCTTGCTCTGCATGTCCTCCTGCCAGGTTGGGTCAGTTACTATATCATCCACCACCTCGTCTCCCACTTCTGCACCCTGGTACTATTCCTGACTTTCTGCCAATTGTGTCTCATCATCGTCCACCTCTTGTGACAGTTTCCCACCGGTGCCTTCGTGTGACCGTGGCTGCTCAAATATTTGGGCATCGCTACACGTGATCTCCTCTTGCCCCGCTTCAAGTGGATCGGGCAAGAGGCCCGAATCTATAAATGGAAAAGTGAACAGCTCTTCAGATTGTCCAAGTGTGGGATCAGTTGTCACTGGGTACTCGGCATGGTGGGAGGAAGGAGGATCAGGGTGAGGAATATGCGGTCCAGACTCACGGCTACTGAGACTTGACCGTGTGGAAGACAGGGTGGTGGTGGTGGTGGCTAAGTGACTGGAAGCATTATCCGCTATCCAACCAACAACCTTTTGACACTGATCTGGGTTCAATAGTGGTGTGCTGCGGTCCCCTAGAAATTGGGACAGGAAGGTCAGGCGAGAAGATGTGGGTGTTTGTTGTGGCACAATTTCGGCTTGCCCACGGCCTTGTCCTCGGCCTCTGCATGTACCATTACCATCACGTCCAGTTCCCCGTCCCTTGCCACATGCCTTGCCCATTTTAAATGGAGGATAGCATCTTCCACGCTCACTACAAATGACTGAGTTTGAAGCGAAGTTATATGTGATCGGTGTGATGGAGAAAACAGAGTTTTAAATACCTGGCCTGTAGGTAAGTAGTGTGAACAGCAAACTGCTGTGAATTGCTTCACTGACACACTGAAAAAATGGAGGCCAGAAATGGCAGTATTTTCTAACAACGTATATGTGATCCGTGTGACGGAGAAAACACAGTTTTAAATAGCTGGATTTCTAGCGCTCTAATATGGAAAGGACCTGGCTGTACTCTGCAGTGCCAACAAGCAAATGGCGCAGAAAAACGGTGTTCTCTGGATTGCTTTATAAGCAAATAATGAGGATTAAGATCCAAAGAAAAGTATTCCTCGCCCCTGAGACCTGGGCCTTTGTATAGAAATATCTAACAGCAGCAGAAGGCAGAATTGGAATGGAGCCTCTTGTCCTATATGCACTGCAGTCTGCTATATACACTGCCTGCCTGCCTATATACACTGCCTGCCTGATATCTCTGCAGATGGATTAGTCCTCAGAAGGACTGTTTGTTGAGATGGATATGTGTAATGTGCGGTTTTTCTCCCTACACTACCTAATGCACGATCAAATCTCTCCCTAACGCAGCATCAGCTCTCCCTACACTGTCTGCTCCGGAGTGACTGTGATGAGCATGGCGGCGCCAGGTCAGATATACACCTGATGACACTGTGCGGCCAGCCAATCACTGTAATGCCCACAACCAACATGGCTATGGCATTACAGTGCATGGCAGGCAATCCCTGCATGTTCATTGGCTCTGTAAAGAGCGCCAAACATGCAGGGAGTGGACCCGACTTCCCGCCCGACCAACCCGGAAATACTCGGTGAGCGCAGAGCATCTCGAGCACTGAGATACTCGGGCAAGCACCGAGCAGTAGCGAGCATGCTCGCTCATCACTAGTTGTCATTAAGATTTAAAAAGAGAAAACACAGAAATGTGACAGTAAATGGCTTCACCCAACCAATAACCATGAGTGGAGAAAAAGTGTTTTTGTTATCATTCATTTTGTCTGAAACAAGGCCAAGAAAGCAAAAATTCTACCGGGGTATGTAAACTTTTGAGCAGAACTGTATATGCGCCAGCCCCAGTGTCTCCTATTCTATATACTCCAGCCCCAGTGTCTCCTATTCTATATACTCCAGCTTCTTCTGTGATGTATATGCTCTAGCCCCAATGTATCCTGTGATGAATATACGCCAGCCCCAGTGTCTCCTATTCTATATACTCCAGCCCCAGTGTCTCCTATTCTATATACTCCAGCTTCTTCTGTGATGTATATGCTCTAGCACCAATGTATCCTGTGATGAATATACGCCAGCCCCAGTGTCTCCTATTCTATATACGCCAGCCCCAGTGTCTCCTATTCTATATACTCCAGCTCCAGTGTCTTCTGTGACGTAGCTAATGTAGCCCTAATGTCTCTTATGCAGAGGCGTCGCATGATAAAGCAGTGAGACACAAGCTCCCTGCCCTATCACTATCTATTTCATATGCCACAGATCGCCATAGGCCTGCGGTTAACGAGATGTCAGCATACTCACGCAGGTGGCTCGGTGACATCATTGCATCGCTCTGCTCTGCTGTCCCGCCATGGAAGAGGAGACAGAGGCCGTGATGTAGGGAATCAGGATTAAGTGAGAATAAACTTTATTTTTTTAAATGATCGGGCAGTGGAGCCATCCTACTATATATCTGGAGTAGTGGGTCCATCATACTACATATGGAGTAGTGGGGCCATTATACTATATGTATGTGGGGCAGTGGCACCATCATAGTATATACAGGTGCATCTCACTAAATTACAATATCTTCAAAAAGTTAATTTATTCCAGTTCTTCAATACTGTTTCAGTATGCTCCACAATCATGAGGAAGACTGCTGACTTGACAGATGTCCAGAAGGCAGTCATTGACACACTCCACAAGGTCCTAGAGTTCCAATTTTCATTTGGAAATCAAGGTCCCAGAGTCTGGAGGAAGAGTGGAGAGTCCACAATCCAAGCTGCTTGAGGTCTAGTGTGAAGGCTCCACAATCAGTGATGGTTTGGGGGGCCATGTCATCTGCTGGTGTAGGTCCACTGTGTTTTATCAAGACCAAAGTCAGCACAGCCGGCTACCAGGACATTTCACAGCACTTCATGCTTCCCTCTGCCGACAAGCTTTTTGGAGATGGAAATGTCATTCTCCAGCAGGACTTGGCCCCTGTCCACACGGCCAAAAGTACCAATACCTGGTTTACACACAACAGTATCACTGTGCTTGATTGGCAGCAAACTCGCCTGAACTTAACCCCATAGAGAATCTATTATAGAGAATCTATGGGGTATTGTCAAGAGGAAGATGAGAGACACCAGACCCAACAATGCAGATGAGCTGAAAGACAGCTTTTTGTATTGAAGAACTGAAATAAATTAACTTTTTGATGATATTCTAATTTAGTGAGATGCACCTGTATATGGAGCAGTGGGACCATCCTGCTATATATATGGAGGAGTGGGGGCATCATACTAAATATAGAGCAGTGTGTGTGTGTCACCCCAGGCCTGGATGAAACAAACAATAATCTGTTTCTGAAAGCAGGAGGGAGGTCCCCTGGTTAGGGACAATTAGCATACAGCACCTCCTGTCCCAGGCCAGCAGGGGGAGCTGGCTGCCCATATAAAAGCTGGAACTGGGGGCAGGGTTAGAGAGAACTGGACGACCTAGCTCAGGAGTGAGACTAGTCCCAGAGAAGGAGGGACAGTTCAGCTGTAGCTGAGGAGTCCGTGAGGCAGAGGAGAAACTGCAAGCCAGGGACAGAGGCGACGAGAGCCGGTCCTGGCAGAGAACCAATCTACCGGACATTGGGGTCCGAGGCTGTCAGGGTTACAAGCCCAGCAGCAGAGAACCAACCTGCGAGGGATTTCAGGTCCCTTGGCCTAAGAAGCCTGGAGGCTCCGCCACACAGAGGGACCAGTACATCGAGGAGCAAGCAACAGGTACCCAAGACCTGAGTCGCAAGCCATACAGGAGAGAAGTACACGGCCAGCTCAGGGACGTGGGCTATTACACCACGAAAAGGGGGATAGTCAGAAACAGCATAGAGAGAACGGTAGGCCTACACACTCACCCTGACCAGTGGGGCTCGCCCGAATGCTCTCAGACACCCAGGCCCATTCCTAACCGGTACTGTTGGGTCATTAATAATATCTACAATAAAGACCCTGAACTGTTTGAAGCAGACTCTGAACTCTTACTATTGCGGCCTGCACTATCACCCCCAACATCCACCTACACTGGCCTGAGGCTACACTCTTCCCGTGGGGAGTTATCCTACCCCTGTGCTGCACACCAACACCAGCCTCAGCGGTCTGCCTTGCAGCGGCGGTTATCTCCAACCGCAATCCACAGGTGGCGTAGTCGGACATTGAAAACACTAATAAATAGATTGCCACCATTTGGTCTGACCACCCTGAGCCACGGGATCGGGTTGCCACTACTACCCCCATCAGCACCGTACACTGGAAGGCCCGGTTCCGTGTACCCCACGGCCCAGGGGCCGAGTCAGCTTTGGCGTAGTAGGCAGAATTGTGACCAACCCGCCACAAACGGGTATTGCGTGCCTGGAAAAGACTTTATACATATCTGAGTGAAGTTTCCTGCCATTCGGGGCCATTTCTCGCCAATCGGAGCCGTTTCCCGCCATCGAGCGCCATCTTCGGGACGCCGCGCGGGAAGAAGAGGGGCGTGGACGTCCAAAAACGCGCGAGACCTGAAGCCCCGCCCTACGCTGAGACGCTGCGCAAGGTCCTGGAAGGAGATCCAGCGGATGCCGACATCATCACCGAGCAACGCAAGGTCCTCACCCAGAGCATCGCGAGCGGAGCCGCGGCCTACAGAAGAGGATCGCCAGAAGGTAGGCCACGGTTAACTAGTGGGGAGGAAGATGTCGGACGCGGAGGGACCCTCTACCACCAGCGTAGCCGCTGCAGCTGTGATGCCGTTTTCCATGCCCTATATCCATAGGCGGATTATAATGAGGGCAATCCGGGCGACCGCCCAGGGCCCCGAGCCTGCAGGGGGCCCGCGGCTCCAGGTGGGGTGCCTAATGCCGGATTGCCCTCATTATATGTGCGGGCCGCCGCGGCACGTAGCGGTAGCATTGGCGGGAGGGGGGGGGCCCGGACCGCTCCCCCAGCAGCGGCCACTGCTACTTCTTCATTGGCCGGGCCAGCACTGCAGCAGTTAACTTCCCTGTGCTGGCCCGGCCGCGTCACTGCTAGGAGACATGGCCCTGTGCGCGGCTGTGTCTCCTAGCTGTGACGTCACGCAGTGCGCCCCGGCCTGCAGTGCTGCACCGGAAAAGAGAGAGAGCAGGCAGGAGGAATTGAGCCGAGGGATGGTGAGTGTGTGTGTGTGTGGGCAGGTGTGTGTGTGTTTGTGAGCAGGTGTCTGTGGGGGCAGGTGTCTGTGTGGGCAGGTGTGCGTGTGTGTGTATAAGTGTGTGTGTGTATATGTGTGTGTGTCTGTGTGGGCAGGTGTGTGTGTGTATATGTGTGTGTGTGTGTGTGTGTGTGGGCAGGTGTCTGTGTGGGCAGGTGTCTGTGTGGGCAGGTGTGGGTGTGTGTGTGGGAAGGTGTGTATGTGTGTGGGGGCAGGTGTGTGTGTGGGCAGGTGTGTGTATATGGGTGTGTGTGTGTTTGTGGGCAGGTGTCTGTGTGGGCAGGTGTGTGTGTGTGTGTGGGCAGGTGTGTGTGTGTGTGTGGGCAGGTGTGTGTGTGTGTGGGCAGGTGTGTGTGGGCAGGTGTGTGTGTGTGTGGGCAGGTGTTTGTATGTGTGTGTGGGCAGGTGTGTATGTGTGTGGGCAGGTGTGTGTGTGTGTGTGTGGGCAGGTGTGTGTGTGTGGGCAGGTGTGTTTGTGTGTGGGCAGGTGTGTGTGTGTGTGGGCAGGTGTGTGTGTGTGTGGGCAGGTGTGTATGTGTGTGGGCAGGTGTGTGTGTGTCTGTGTGGGCAGGTGTGTGTGTGTCTGTGTGGGCAGGTGTGTGTGTGTGTCTGTGTGGGCAGGTGTGTGTGTGTGTATATGTGTGTGTGTGTGTGTGTGGGCAGGTTAGAAAGTCTTGCCCTGTTGAACACTATACCTGACTTGAGGCCACCACCTCTTGGTTGTCCAATGTTCTTGCTTCTCTAGGGCTCTTCTCAGATATTCATTATACCAGCTCCCCAGAATACCAAAGTTAGGGTGGGTGACCGCGAGCCCTGGTGGTGGTCATAACTGCGGCCACCCAGGGGCAATACTCCATAACAACAATCCCCTGAGGTGGTGTAGGATGTAAGGACCTATTCACACTACATTCAGCGCTGCATTCAGGTCTTTACACAAGGCTTACAACTGAATCCCTGAAATTCAGGATTGTGCTGTCTGAAATGAGACATCTGAAAGCAGAGAAAATGGAGCCTAAAGATTCAGACTTTAGCCTCGGTTTGCCTTTGTTCAAATCAATGGCTATGTCAAGGCATATCTGAATGCCATTTTTAAGGGATTTAGATAGAAGCCTGGAAAGAGGAGATGAATGCATTGCAAAATTCAGTGTGAATAGGCCCTTATATCTGGAGTCTTGATATTGATGCCACAAGCATTTTACTTGTTTTTAACTTAAAAAAAAATACACACACACAAATTATACACACACACACACACACACTATACATACACACACACTATACATACACACACTATACATACACACACACAGATGTGTATGTGGGCAGGTGTGTGTATGTGACGCGCCCCCTGGGCCAGTGCTGTTAGGGATACCCGGAGCCGGATCAGATGGGGGTTGTAGTCTCCGAGTGGCTGTGACCCGGTCCGTGCCCAGGGTGTCAAACTCAGTGTGCGGCAGTCCTTATAGATGTTATTAGTGTCGACTACGCCACCCGTGGATTTGCGGTCAAAAGGCCGCCGCTGCAGCAGGGTCCGCTGAGGCTGTTGGTATGTGTGCAGCTTTGGTAGTATAACCCCCAACAGGAGGGGTATAGCCTCAGGGGGTCAGCCGTGGAGGATGGTGGTTGTGAAGGTGCAGCAATGAGACTCAGAGGCATAAAATGCAGTTCCAGGGTTTTACTTACTGGTGTTGCTCGGGTCACTGTGTACAGCAGTGACCACCCAAGCCGTGCTGCGTCCACCAGGTCCTGGACTCGGTCAACTCCCGGGCAATTCTTGAGTATGGTCCTGAGCTCCTTTCTGACTCTCCCTTCTTCTGGCCGTTCCCACCAGGGATCCACTTTTGGCCGGCTCCCTCGGGTCTCTTGGTGGTCAAGCCTCCTCTGGGCTCCCTGACCCTATGCTTGGTATGCCTTTCAAGTGGATTTGGTGAGGGTCGTGGCAGATCCTGCCCACGACCTCCGGTTCCTGGCTAAGGTGTGCTGTAGCCTCTGCCAGCTTGGGATCCGGTACCCTTTTGCCGACCCTTCACCCTTTTGTCCTTATTCTGGGATCTTGGGGTCCCCTCTGCGCCTCTGGGTCTCTCTTCCTTCTCCTCTGCTCTGCTTCTCAGGCTCTCAGACAGACTGTCTGACTGGCTGACTGACAACTGACTGACTCTGATCTAAGATGGTTCCCACCTTATATACTCCCTCTATGTGTGAGCTCAGGTGACCAGCACCCAATGAGCTCCTAGCTTTACCCAGGCTGCTCCCCCTATCTGCCCCTACACTACTGGGATGTTCCACCCCCCTCCCACTCCAGCCAGGAACAGACACTGTCGTAACTGCACATTTCTCTAGTGGGAGTACCATCGGTCTGTTCCCCGGAAATGGGATGTGTGTAGTGCATGCAGCTAACTGAGCTCAGTTCCACACTCCATCCTTACCCGGGAGTGGAATACCACACCTCTGGGTTGAGGTGCAATACCCCTGTAGCAGCCGAATCCTCAGGGTGCTACATATGTGGGCAGGTGTGTGTGTGTGTGGGCAGGTGTGTGTGTGTGTGATGTCTGTCTGTTTGTGTGTGTGTGTGTGTGTGGGCAGATGTCATTCTGTGATGTCTGTTTGTATGTATTTTTGTGTTTCAAATGTGTTTATGCGTGTCTGTATATGTATGTGTGTGTGTATGACTGCATGCGGCCTCCTGCTGAGTATAGTTGGCGCCGTGCGGCCTCCTGATGTCTCTGGGGGGGCTCCGTGCACCCTCCCGCTGTGTATAGATGGCTATGTGCGGCCCCCCGCTGTTTATAGACGGCGCCGTGCGGCCCCCGCTGTGTATAGATGGCTACGTGCGCCCCCCGCTGTGTATAGATGGCTACGTGCGGCCCCCCGCTGAGTATAGATGTCGCCGTGGGGCCTCCTGCTGTGTATAGATGGCCATGTGCGGTCTCCCGCTGAGTATAGATGGTGCTGTGCGGCCTCCTGCTGTCTCTGGGGGGAGCGCCGTGCGGCATCTATACTCAGCAGGAGGCCGCACGTAGCCATCTATACACGTATACTCAGCAGGAGGCCGCACGTAGCCATCTATACGGTGCCATCTATACACAGCGGGAGGCCGCACGGCGCCATCTATACACAGCGGGAGGCCGCACGGCGCCATCTATACACAGCGGGAGGCCGCACGGCGCCATCTATACACAGCGGGAGTCTCAGTGCTTTGCAAGAGCAGTCAATAAATTCTGCTTGACTAATTCTGAGCACCATAAAGTCTGGTTCGCTTCTAACCTGCTGTCTTCATTTTCAGCTTGCTGAATTCTAACTCATTTACTGTCATTCGAGACGATGCCTTTGCTGGTCTCTTTCACCTTGAATACCTGTAAGTGCTCCACTTAATGTCATATTTTTGATTCTGTTCTTCTTCATCTTTTGGCATGTGCAATTGTATGAGCAAGTATTCATATGAATTTATGACCTACTTAAACCTTTGAGGACCTTAAATTTTATTCAATCAAATTTTTTTCCAGTTTAAAACTATGGGACATATATGTGCCTTGGTCCTCAAAGGGTTTTTAAAGGGGCTGCAAACATAAATACGAAAAAAATAATTCAATTAGTGCATTTTGTGTTCATTTAATTTTTATTTGAAGTCCATTTTTTTATATACCTTGAAATTAAACCCTACTCCATGGAATGAAGCCCTACCTACATGACATCTGAGAGCTACATGGATCCCGCTTGTGAGGTGCCTGTCCGTCACTACTATTCAGTTTTAGGGTCCACTCACTAAGCCATATATTCTCTCATGCAAGAGAATAGGGCCAATTATGCTAATGACACTGGGCTCAAACTCTGTCTGAGCTTCAACTGAGTGTGATCCGATTCTCTCGCAGCACAGATATGGAGAAGATGGAGAACTTAATTTCTCCATCTTCTCCATAGTCTCTGTGAGTGTTCATCGGACTGCACTTGGACGACATCCGAGTGCAGTCCAATGTTTTACGTGCACCCATAGACTTGTATTGGTGCACATGGTCCGAATATCGAATGAGATTATTTTCTCATGCCAATAATCGCACTGTCCCATAGTATAACATAGAGCCGAGTCCTATCCGATAAAACATCACATAGCATTCGGCCGTGTTATACGACAGTGTGAGCGAGCCCTTAGAGTCAAGGAATATTTACATGCAGATGATGATATTACTCTCCAAGTGTATATTTTTTTAGGCGAGTTCATAGTAAATGCTTTGCATTTTTGACATGTGATCAACTAAAGAACAAGAAAGATTTAGGACCTCCCCTATAGAGAAACGGAAAATAGTTTGGAGGACTTGCATGTCCTTTTTTATTTATTATGAGAAAATCATAAAAGATCCCGTTTTTTAACCATGCTGTGACTTTCTGCTGAGGGAGAGGGAGAGAGCTGCCCTATTCAGAGTCTGTAATAAGACCTGCTGACAAAAGTGTTGAAGATACAGTCTAATGTGAATTAACAATGAAAAAAAGTTAATTTAACAAATGGCTTGTATTTTTTTTAATACAAACTTTTTTGTCTTTACAGCTCCTTTAAAGGGAATCTGTCATCAGGTTTTTGCCACCTAATCTGAGAGCAGCATAATGTAGGGCTAGAGGCACTGATTCCAGTAATGTGTCACTTACTGGGCTGCTTAGTGTTGTTTTGATAAAATCATTGATTTGTCAGAAGGTAATTATCACTAGATGACTAGTAAGTTCTGTAGGACCCCACCCCCATCACTGATCAGTAGATTTCTGTGTACACTGAGCATGGGCAGAAAGCTGCCAATCAGTGGTGTGGGTGGGGCTATACAGAGCGCAGCATTCAGAGAGCTGCTAGATCTGCAGCAGATAAAACGGTGATTTTCTCAAAATGACAACAAGCAGCTGAAAAAGTGACACATCGCTGGAATCAGGGTATCTGCCCCAATATTGTGCTGCTCTCAGATGAGGCAGCACAATTAATATTATGCCAAATTAATTTCCCGTGAACTATCACATGATCTATCACAGGGGATCATGTGACATGTCACGTGATAAATCAGGTGTGTGGAGGGGGCCCGCGCCTTCTAAACTGCCCGGGGCCCTTGCTACTCTTAATCCACCCCTGCCTATATCCCCGGAGCGGCCTGGCTGCCCCAGTATGCCGGCGAGTCGCATACCTTGGGCGACTTTAAAGAAAGGCTGTAGAGACTGTTCAAAGTTTATCCCTTGACAGAAGAACAGAAAGTAAGCATACTGATAGGGCAGTTAACTGGTGCGGCCCAGCGGGAGGTAAAGTCTTGGACAGCTGAGGAGAAAAGGACTGTAAGGGGGGTTCTGACCCGTCTACGGGACACCTTTGATACCCGTACCTCAGCAGAAATCAAAATGCGGTTCTATGGATGTAAGCAGCGAGCTCAAGATAGCATCCGAGATTATGCCCTAAATTTACAGGAAGCCTTGGGGGCAATTAAGCAAGCTGACCCTGGCAGCGTGCAGGATACAGATAAACTATTGACTGACCAGTTCATAGAAGGTCTGCTGTCCAGCGCCCACAGAACCCAGCTGCGCCTCATGGCCCTACAGAACCCCGATTTGACTTTTGCACAGTTCAAAGATAGGGCCATCCGGGTGCTCCGAGAACCTGCACCGCGTGGCGCTGTAGCTTCCCGGCGCCCTGCCATCCCTTACCACCAGGGGGCGGCGCCCTATCCCGAAGACCTTGTGGGGGCTGATGCGCAGGCCCTAAATCCATCCCCGCCTGCAAATCTGCACCATCAGGTCCAAGAACTAACAAAGAGTGTTGCTGCATTGACCAGGACCGTACAGTCGTTACAGATGGACCCGTCAGGACCAATCAAGCTGGCTTCCAGTCCGGAGGATGTCCCGTGGCGTCGACGGAGGAGGATCCCGTCGTTCAGAGGGAGGCCCGCCGATCATTACACTGAGGATGGACAGCCGATTTGCCGCCGTTGCAGCCAGCCGGGACACGTAGCCAGGTACTGTACTTTAAATGGGTTCGACCTGGGGCAAAGGGCCAACCCCCAGGCATAAGGTCATCAGGCCCATCTAATTGGCGTGATAAGTACGTAGGGGGACGCCCGGTTTTACCCGTAGTGCTGGACGGTATCCCCATGAGTGCACTGCTGGACACCGGGTCCCAAGTGACTACCATCCCCTATGTACTTTTCAAGCAGTACTGGAGTGACACTGATATAACTCGTTATCCAGACGATGACTTGAGCATCATCGCCAGCAATGGTCAACCCGTGCCGCAGGTGGGGTTCAGAGAGATGACCATTAAGATTGGTAAAGTTGAACTGCCGGCACAGGGAGTGATCATTGTGGACATTGACCGTCGAGAAAGTCACCCTAAAATAACCTTGGGTACTAATGTGATTGAAAATTGTCTTTCAGAAGCAATTGTAATTTTGCAGCAGGTGGCGATGAATGCGAGCTCCAGCCAACAGAGGGTCATCCAGAAGGAGATCAGAGCCCTGATGAGATGGCAACAGGTAGAACTGTCTGGTGGTGAGATCGGTAGCGTGAGGATGAGCGACCCGTTCCCCATTGCCATGCCCCCCAAAAGTGAAATGATCTGGTGTCGGACTGCAATCGGGTTAAGAGGGAGAGACTACCAAGCCATGGTAGAACCCGTGTACTCAGACAGCAGGCCCACCATTTTGACAGCCCGGGGGGTGGTCGATGTCCGCCATGGAAGGGTGCCCGTCCGGATCTTAAACATTGGGGAAAGGGAAGTACACTTGCCCCGGTACGCTACACTAGCCAAATTGTATACTGTTGAACACAATGCTGTCAGGGCCATGGAACCCTTGCCTCCATCTCCCCAGGCAAAGGGTAATGGTTCCCAGAAACCCAAGGAGGACTGGTGCCAGAAACTCCACGTGGGTGCTGACTCCACTCCCTTGCACCAAAAACAAGGAGTCTACCGGGTGGTTCAAGAGTACGAGAGAATCTTTAGTAAGCACCCGCTAGACTTCGGCAGAGTGAAAGGGGTAGAACACCACATCCCCACGGGAGCCACCCACCAATAAAAGAAAGATACAGACCTGTACCACCCCGCACACTATCAGAACGCAAAGGGCATGCTGAGAGAAATGAAGGAAGCTGGGGTCATTAGAGACAGTTGTAGCCCCTGGGCAGCCCCCTTGGTTCTGGTAAAAAAGAAAGACTGTACTATGAGAATGTGCGTGGACTATAGAGAAGTCAATCGTATCACCCATGAAAACGCATACCCGTTGCCTAGAATAGAGGAGACTTTGGTCGCACTAAAATCAGCTAATTTATTCTCTACTTTGGACCTTACTAGTGGGTACTGGCAGGTTCCTGTGGCAGAGGCTGATAAGGAGAAGACCGCCTTCACCACCCCGATGGGATTAAGTGAATTCAACTATATGCCGTTCGGGCTCTGCAACGCACCCGGGACCTTCCAGAGGCTGATGGAATGCTGTCTAGGGCACCGAAACTTTGAGACGGTCCTACTTTACCTGGACGACGTGATTGTCTATTCGAGGACTTACGAGGACCATCTAAAGCACCTGGCCGAGGTGTTCGAGGCCCTGGCAGGCTTTGGCATGAAAGTGAAACCCTCCAAGTGCCATCTGTTAAAGCCGAAGGTACAGTACTTAGGACACGTGGTGAATGCAGAAGGAGTAGCCCCCGACCCTGACAAAATCACGGCAATAAAGAACTGGCCAAGCCCCTCTAACATAAAAGAAGTGAGGCAGTTCCTCGGGTTGGTAGGCTACTACCGAAGGTTCATCCCCAGGTTCACCAAGATGGCAGCCCCTATGCAGGACCTCCTTATAGGACAATCTAAGACCAGAAGCCAAAAGCCACCCTTCAAGTGGGACAAGCCGGAAGAGGAGTACTTCCGCCAGCTGAAGATGGCCCTCACGGGGGATGAGATCCTGGCCTACCCTGATTATGGCCAGCCTTTTATCCTCCACACAGACGCCAGTAATGTGGGGCTGGGAGCCGTACTGTCACAGAATCAACAGGGCAGAGAAAGGGTGATCGCGTACGCCAGCCGGAAGCTGTGGCCCACCGAGAGAAACCCGGAGAATTACAGCTCCTTTAAGCTGGAGTCCTTGGCAGTGGTGTGGGCCATAACAGAACGTTTCAAGCATTACCTGGCCTCTGTGAAGTTCACTGTGTACACGGACAACAATCCGTAGACACATCTGGACAATGCGAGACTTGGTGCCCTAGAGCAGCGGTGGATGGCCCGGCTAGCAAACTATGACTTCACCATCAAGTACCGGGCAGGCCGAGCCAATGCCAATGCAGATGCCCTATCGAGAATGCCCCACTTGATCGATGAGGGAGAAGATCCAGATGAGTTGGAGGAAATAGAGCGCCCTGCATTCCACCGGTACAGGGCCACTCAGTACTCCCACCGTGTAAGAGACAAAGACTTGACCACTGTCATGTTCAATCCCTTACCTCACCACAGCTGGGCTGAAACGCAAGATAGTGACCCTGCAATTCGCCTGGTGAAAGACCTGTTGACCCAGGCAGACGCTAGCCCTGGCTCGGACGCTCCAGAGGAAGCCAAGCAGTTATGGAAGGAGAAAAGCAGGCTATTCCTCTACGAAGGTAAGCTGTGCAGAAGGCTTGTCAACCACCGGACGCACGAGCTGACCTGGCAGCTAGTGGTCCTGAGACGAGATGCAGCAATGGTCCTGGAGGCCTACCATGACAGAGCGGGACACTTCGGGTGGAAGAAACTGGAGTTCCTACTGAGAGAGCGGTTCTACTGGGTCGGAATGAGAGGGGCCATAGAGAAGTGGTGCAGGGACTGCGGCCCATGTAACCTCAGAAGGAAGGACGGTACCAGCCAGAAGACGCCCTTGATGCCCATCGTCACCAGGCAGCCTCTTGAGCTGGTAGCTCTGGACCATGTGAAACTGGCTCCAAGCCGGTCGGGCTACGTCTATGCCCTGACAATAGTGGACCACTATTCCCGGTTCCTGGTGGTGGTTCCTGTTAAAGACTTGACAGCCCAAACAGCGGCCAGAGCCTTCCAACAACACTTCTGCCATCCACACGGGTATCCGGAACAGGTCTTGACAGATCAAGGTCCAGCGTTTGAGGCTGAAATCTTCCAGGAGTTCTGCAACCTTTACGGCTGTAAGAAGATTCGGACAACGTCTTACCACCCACAAACCAACGGGCAGTGTGAGAAAATGAATAATATCGTCATTGATCTCCTCAAAACATTGCCCCTGGAAGAACGCAGCCTGTGGCCGGAGAAGCTGCCAGACCTGATAGACTTATACAACCATATCCCGGTGAATGCTACAAATTGCACCCCGGCTTACCTGATGAGGGCAAGACCAGGTAAGCTGCCGATAGACCTGGAGATGGGAGTCCTGACCCCCGAGGACACCTCCCCAGACGCGGACTGGGATACGGAACGGCGGCTACAGTACAAGAAGTTACAGGAGAGTGTGGAGAGGAGTCTGGCTCAAGCGAGAGAAAAGCAAGAGAGGCTCTTCAACCAACACGCCCCTGCTGGTCCCCTGGAACCTGGTGAGCAGGTCCTGAAGCGGAAGAGAAGGCTTCACAAGCTAGATGACCAGTGGGAGAGCGACCCGTACACAGTACTGCAGTCCAACCACAACAACCCGAAGGTATGTGTAATTACCAAGGATGGAGGAGAAACCACTAGCACCGTCTCCAGAGACCACCTAAAAAGGTGCCCCAAGCAACTACAGAGTGCAGGAGAAGATCAAGGTGACCTTGAACCCGCAGAAGACAAGAAAGAAATGATCAGCACAGTTCTTGGAGAGTTCCCCCGGTCCTGGACTCGGATAAATGATGCAATAGTGGTACACGTCCTACACTTCCTTCAACCAACCCAGCAGGAACCTACAGGAGAGCAGGAGGAATCAGAAGACCAAGCAGCCCTAGAGGCAGAAGAACCCATGCCAGCAGTCCAGGAGAGTCAACCCTCTGCAGACAGTGAGCCTGCCATACCTGCGGTAAGCCAAAGGACCCGCAGATAGCTGCCTGCACTGCCTGTAAACCCAGCTAGTAGCTGTACCCTGAATGCTAGTGGGGAAAGTCAGGTTAGACCACCACCAGACAGTGGGTTACGCAGGTCAACCCGGAGCACTAGGGGGCAAATACCAGCTCGCTGGAAGATCTAAATGCTGTATATTGTAAATGTTTTATGTTTGTTGCCTGGTTGCGAATTACGTTTTTCCAGTCTTTCTAGTTCATGGACTAACAGGTTATGGACGCTGAATAACCGGAACTGTCTTGTAGATAGTTGCACTTGGTGCCCTCTTTCAAAGATGGCCACGGAAGAAAAATCTGTCCAATGTGGCCTCCTTGTGGCCCAAAGTAGAGAGCTCAGCCTTGTCGCCACGCCCAAGGCCAGGAACTTGGGGTTTATGGAAACAGGTCCCCACACCGTGGAAAACTTCACCTTGTTGGGTGACATGGACACCCGGTCACGGAAGCGCCGTGACCTCAAGGACAAAATATACTTGTATATATGTTATGTTGTCATTTATACCCTGTATTTGTGTTTCCTGTTTAGTCCGGAGTACTAAATTTTACTAGGGGAAAATGTGTTACCCCAGGCCTGGATACCACAAACAATAATCTGTGTCTGAGAGCAGGAGGGAGGTCCCCTGGTTAGGGACAATTAGCATACAGCACCTCCTGTCCCAGGCCAGCAGGGGGAGCTGGCTGCCCCTATAAAAGCTGGAACTGGGGGCAGGGTTAGAGAGAACTGGAAGACCTAGCTCAGGAGTGAGACTAGTCCCAGAGAAGGAGGGACAGTTCAGCTGTAGCTGAGGAGTCCGTGAGGCAGAGGAGAAACTGCAAGCCAGGGACAGAGAGCAGGTCCTGGAAGAGAACCAATCTACCGGGCATTGGGGTCCGGGGCTGTCAGGGTTACAAGCCCAGCAGCAGAGAACCAACCTGCGAGGGATTTCAGGTCCCTTGGCCTAAGAAGCCTGGAGGCTCCGACACACAGAGGGACCAGTAAAGCGAGGAGCAAGCAACAGGTACCCAAGGCCCTAGTCGCATGCCATACAGGCGAGAAGTACACGGCCAGCTCAGGGACGTGGGCTATTACACCACGAAAAGGGGGATAGTCAGAAAGAGCATAGAGAGAACGGTAGGCCTACACACTCACCCTGACCAGTGGGGCTCGCCCGAATGCTCTCAGACACCCAGGCCCATTCCTAACCGGTACTGTTGGGTCATTAATAATATCTACAATAAAGACCCTGAACTGTTTGAAGCGGACTCTGAACTCTTACTATTGCGGCCTGCACTATCACCCCCAACATCCACCTACACTGCCCTGAGGCTACACTTTTCCCGTGGGGAGTTATCCTACACCTGTGCTGCACACCAACACCAGCCTCAGCAGTCTGCCTCGCAGCGGCGGTTATCCCTGACCGCAATCCACGGGTGGCGTAGTCGGACATTCAAAACACTGATAAATAGACTGCCACCATTTGGTCTGACCACCCTGAGCCAAGGGATCGGGTTGCCACTACTACCCCCATCAGCACCGTACACTAGAAGGCCCGGTTCCGTGTACCCCACGGCCCAGGGAGCGAGTCATGTGCATCAAATTATACATACACATATGGGGCAGTGGGGCTTCATACTATATACAGGTGCTTCTCACAAAATTAGAATATCATCAAAAGTTAGTTTATTTCAGTTCTTCAATGCAAAAAGTGAAACTCCTATATTATATAGAGTCATTACACACAGAGGGATCTATTATATAGAGTCATTACACAGAGGGATCTATTATATAGAGTCATTACACACAGAGGGATCTATTATATAGAGTCATTACACACAGAGGGATCTATTATATAGAGTCATTACACACAGAGTGATCTATCATATAGAGTCATTACACAGAGGGGTCTATTATATAGAGTCATTACACACAGAGGGATCTATTATATAAAGTCATTACACAGAGGGATCTATTATATAGAGTCATTACACACAGAGGGATCTATTATATAGAGTCATTACACACGGAGTGATCTATTATATAGAGTCATTACACACAGAGGGATCTATTATATAGAGTCATTACACACAGAGGGATCTCTTATATAGAGTCATTACACACAGAGGGATCTATTATATAGAGTCATTACACACAGAGTGATCTATTATATAGAGTCATTACACAGAGGGATCTATTATATAGAGTCATTACACACAGAGTGATCTATTATATAGAGTCATTACACACAGAGGGATCTATTATATAGAGTCATTACACAGAGGGATCTATTATATAGAGTCATTACACAGAGGGATCTATTATATAGAGTCATTACACACAGAGGGATCTATTATATAGAGTCATTACACACAGAGGGATCTATTATATAGAGTCATTACACACAGAGGGATCTATTATATAGAATCATTACACACAGAGGGATCTATTATATAGAGTCATTACACACAGAGTGATCTATTATATAGAGTCATTACACACAGAGGGATCTATTATATAGAGTCATTACACACAGAGGGATCTATTATATAGAGTCATTACACACTGAGGGATCTATTTTAAGTGTTTATTTCTGTTAATGTTGATGATTATGGCTTACAGCCAATGAAAACACAAACGTCATTATCTCAGTAAATTAGAATACTTCATAACAACAGCTTGAAAAATGTTTTTAAAATCCGAAAAGTTGGCCTACTGAAATGTATGTTTAGTAAATGCCCTCAATACTTGTTCAGGCTCCTTGTGCATCAATTACTGCATCAATGCGGCAATGTGGCATGGAGGGATCAGCCTGTGGCACTGCTGAGGTGTTATGGAAGCCCAGGTGGCTTTGATAGCAGCCTTCAGCTCATCTGTATTGTGGGGTCTGGGGTCTCATCTTCCTCTTGACAATACCGCATAGATTCTCTATAATAGATTCTCTATGGGGTTAAGGTCAGGCGAGTTTGCTGCCAATCAAGCACAGTGATACTGTTGTGTGTAAACCAGGTATTGGAACTTTTGGCAGTGTGGACAGGGGCCAAGTCCTGCTGGAGAATGACATTTCCATCTCCATAAAGCTTGTGGGCAGAGGGAAGCATGAAGTGCTGTAAAATGTCCTGGTAGACGGCTGCGCTGACTTTGGTCTTGATAAAACACAGTGGATCTCCACCAGCAGATGACATGGCCCCCCAAACCATCACTGATTGTGGAGACTTCACACTAGACCTCCAGCAGCTTGGATTGTGGCCTCTCCACTCTCCCTCCAGACTCTGGGACCTTGATTTCCAAATGAAATGCAAAATGTACTTTTCATCTGAAAACAACACCTTGGGCCACTGAGCATCAGTCCAGGTCTTTTTCTCTTTGGCCCAGGTAAGACACTTCTGGCGTTGTCTATTGGTCACGTCTGTGTGTGGTGGCTCTTGAAGCAATGACTCCAGCAGCAGTCCACTCCTTGTGAATCTCCCCCATATTTTTGAATGGCCTTTTCTTAGCAATCCTTTCAAGGCTGCGGTTATCCCAGTTGCTTGTGCACCTTTTTCTACCACACTTTTTCCTTCCACGTCCATTAATATGCTCGGATACAGCACTCTGTGAACAGCTGCTCCTTTAGCAATGACCTTTTGTGGCTTACTCTCCTTGAGGAGTGTGTCAATGACTGCCTTCTGGACATCTGTCAAGTCAGCAGTCTTGCCCATGATTGTGGAGCCTACTGAAACTGACTAAGGGACCTTTTTAAATGCTTAGGAAGCCTTTGCAGGTGTTTCTTGTTAATTCTAATTTACTGAGATAATGACTTTTGTGTTTTCATTGGCTGTAAGCCATAATCATCAACATTAGCAGAAATAAACACTTAAAACAGATCACTCTGTTTGTAATGACTCTGTATAATATATGAGTTTCACTTTTTGGATTTAAGAACTGAAATAAATTCACTTTTTGATGATATTCTAATTTTCTGAGAAGCACCTGTATGTAGTAGTGCGGCAATTATACTATATACAGTCAGGAGTATAAGTACTTGATACACTGACAATTTTGAAAGTTTTTCCACCTACAAAGAATGAAGAGGTCTGTTTTGTTCTACTTAACTGCTGCAACTTGGACCTTTAACAGGATTTATATTTCACCTATGAGAAAGCATACTATGTGTATTTGGCAGATTAACTCAGGCATGTTTATGATAAACTGAATACCTGGATTGGAGTCCTATTTGTATACAGAATATTGACTATTAATGCTGGCAGAGTAAGTCTTAGGCTATATTCACACTAGGTGTTTTTTTTCTGCAGCAAAACGTAATCTCTTGGCAGGAAAGAAGTATCGTCAAAAACGCAGGTTTTGGTGTGTTTTTTTGCAGTGGTTCTTGGTGCATTTTTGGTGCGTTTTTCAGGATCCCAAAGTTCAGCTTTGCTTCCACCATAGACACATGAAAACAGGTCACCATTGCAAGACATATGTTCATGAAAAAGTACACATTACAAATGTAACAGGTGGGGGTGAATTGGTCTGGAATGGTTTACCTAAGACCCTGGCAGTGCATTGAATTTGTAGGACACTATTTACTTTCACATTATGGTTTGCCATTGAGTTGCTGAGGCATTGTTCATTTTCACACCTCCCTGGGCCACACGTGTTGTTCAATCTCACACCTAGCTCAACCAATATTTACTTTGTAGGCATCACTAATTTAATTAAACTGTAATAATCCAAGCTGCTATCTCAGGTGACCAAGACAAGATGGTTTAAACTTGGGAAAATCACAAGAATAAATGTGTGTCATATACTTGCTTTTTTCACTAAAAACGCAGCAAAATGTTCACACTAGGCTTTTTTTCAGCATTTTTTTCCACCACCCTTTTTTTTAATGGGTGAAAAACGCTGAAACAAGTGACATACTCTATTGCAAAAAGCCATGGAAAGCACAAAATACTGAGGACAAATAAGCAAGCTTTGTGCATGAGATTTTGGAAATCTCATAGACTTTGTTGGTACTGTAAAACGCAGCTGAAAATTTGCATAAAAAAGCCCGCTAAAAAAACGTCTAGTGTGAATATAGCCTTGTATAACAGTTTGCCAATGAGTTAGGATATATGACCACGATGCAGAAATGCTGCGGATTTTTCCTAAGCGTTTCTGCATCTCCCTGGGTTGTCAAGCGCTTTGCCAAGTGATTTTAGCATCACTTGGAAAAGTGCTTGACAACTTGGTCACACTATATAATTCCATGCAACCGGCATGGATTTATATAGAGTGACCAAGTTACAATGCTGCAAATGCAGCATCAATAATAAAAAAAAAGAATAATAATGGTGAAAAATAAAAAAAAAATATTATACTCATCTTCCGATGGTCCTCGATCTCCTTCTCCGGAGCGTCCGGTGTCTTCGGCGGATCACGGTGCTGTAAAAGGACCTTCCATGACGTCATTTAGTCATGTGACAGGTCACGCGACCGCCGATGTCAGCGGTCGCGTGACCTGTCACATGACTAAATGGCGTCATGGAAGGTCCTTTTACCACCGCGAGCAGCCGAAGAGCCAGCAGCACCGCCGGGAGCAGACAGGGGCCATCAGAAGGTAAGTATATGTTTATTTTTTATTTTAATTCTATTTTAACTACAGGTACTATGGTACCCGGGTCTGGAGGAGAGTCTCTTCATCTCCAGACCCGGGTACCATCCACGCATTGAGTCGCATAATGTCCACATGTCTATTTGTAGTCATGCGGATGTTATGCGTTCCAATGCAAGTCAATGGCGGCTAAATCGCAGCGACTCTGCAAAATTAAAGGACGTGCTGCGGATTTTTCCGCAATGATAATCCGCAGCGGAAATCTCCGCGGCATGTGCACAGCACATGCGGATTATCATTGGGGACCATTGCAGACCTATCACCAAGCGTTTTTTAAGTGTTTCCGCGGCGGAAGTTACGCTGCAGAAACGCCTAAAAAACGCATAGTGGGCACACAGCCTTAAAAGTTCTATGGTGAAGAAAAACACGTGAGATAATAAATGCGAAATATACAATATTTCCCATAATATGACTGAGGATATCTTTAGGGTGTATTCACTGTTTTTTCTTCTGCAGCAAAAATGCTGTGTTTTACAGTACCATCTTAGTGAATGACATTTCTGAAATCTCATTCACATGCTGTTTTTTTTGCATTTTTTTTAAATCTGCAGCTTGTCAAGTCTTTCAGAGGTTTTGCAGCATTTTTCACCCATTCAAATGAATGGAAAAAAAAACACAAGTAAAAACACCTGAATTTTAAGCAGCGTTTTTCCTGCCACCTTTGATATTTGAGGTAGAAAAAAAATGCTGCCAAAATCCAACTTGTGAACACACCTTTATCCTGGTTGTGTTCTAATTGGATATAAAATAGAACGGCCATGATAACATGGGTAGTTAATTGTATGGTGTTTTCACTTTATATATTACCAGGCCGCTTTCTATTTGAGCAGAGCTGCTCCGTGAAGATTCTATCACAAGATTCCGTGATGACATCACAGGTGATGGTGACATCACTGCTCACAGGCGCTATATATACAATGCACATAGGCTCACCCGTGCCTTTCTTGGCTCTATAGTGACTGATAGCACTTGCAGTTTTTCACTATGGCTGGAATTGTTTTGGACATTCCTCAGGTAAAAGCACTATTGATGATCCTTATGATCAATCGTCCTAACAGTGTGCTTCTACCACCCGATGGCGTCCTCAGCTTCACTCACCGGCTGGTGATGGAGCTAGTAAAGGATTGCCTGACCAAACACCGACAACGTCGTCTAACGTCAGACTATCTGACGGATTTACTTCAGAACATCAGGACATTACTACACCAGGTAAGTGGCAGACACTCTGCACAGAACATCTCAATATTAATAGATAATAATGGAGGGATAGAAGCTTTTTCTTCTAATATATCGTATTTTGCAGACCATAAGACGCACCAAAAATTTTTGGGAGGTAAATAGGAAAAACATTTATTATAATAAAATGGGGGTCTGTCTTATAGTCCGAATTTTCGGTTGCTTACTGAGGGGGGTGGTGGCAGTGGAGCGAGGTCACAGGAGGCAGAGTCGCTGCTGCAGGAAGTCGGCAGTAGGAGTGGGGCGCTGCTGCGGGCCCCAAGCTGGGAGGAGCGGGGTGTCCAGAAGGTGCGAGGCTGCGGGCCCTGGGCTTCAAGGAAATGTTAGCGGTAATTCAGGAGGGGAGGCCCTGCTCTGCTTATTGATTTCTCTGCAGTGGGCTTCAAGAAGTAGGCTGCTGGAGATGGCCAATACGCAGATTGAGATCTCAGCTCGTCATTGAGCCGAGATCTAAATCTGCACATGCACTGCCTCCAGCGGCCATTTGCCTGAAGCCCACCACCAGAAAATCAATGGGCAGAGCGGGGACTCCCCTCCTAAATCACCGCTAACATTTCCTTGAAGCCCAGGGCCCGCAGCCTCGCACCTCCTGGATACCCCGCTCCTCCCAGCTCGGGGCCCGCAGCAGCGCCCCACTTCTACTGCCGGCTTCCTACAGCAGTGACCCTACCTCCTGTGACCTCACTCCACCACAGCCACCCCCCTGGTAAACTACATTCAGACAATTATTATTATTAATAATCTGTCTGATATGCTGGGGTGGAGAGTTCCAGAGTAGGGGGGATGCACGGGAGAAATCTTGTATGCGATTGTGGGAAGAGGAGATAAGAGGGGAGTAGAGAAAAAGATCTTGTGAGGATCGGAGGTTGCGTGCAGGTAAGTACCGGGAGACTAGGTCACAGATATATGGAGGAGACAGGTTGTGGGTGGCTTTGCATGCCAAGGTTAGGGTCTTGAACTGGAGTCTCTGGGTAATGTGGAGCCAGTGAAGGGATTGGCGGAGCGAGGGGAGAAGCCAAGGAATAGCGGGGGGACAGGTGGATTAGTCAGACAGCAGAGTTTAGGATAGATTGGAGGGGTGCGAGAGTGTTAGAAGGGAGGTCAAAAATTTTGGAAAAAAAGGCATCTTATAGTCCAAAAAATACGGTAAAACACAACGAGTCCCCAAATACAGTATGTAGTCATTGTATCTGCAGACAGAGAACCGATGTCACATACAATTTCCGCCTCCATTCTGACCGCTCTCATCTCAAAATTCTCCTTTCCATTTTTCCTTCTTTATAGGCTGAAGAAAGATCTCAGACTGAAGATTTGTCTGTCTTTAAAGAACTGGCCGAAAAAGTCCTGTCTATACTAGAACGCTCATTGGAACGCCCGGTAAGGATCAATATTAATAGACGTATCTTAATCCACCGTATCTGAGGAGACTTTCTGAGAAAAGGTCTGAAGATGGCGCGGGATTTGTATCGTTACAATTGGTGCATCTGTAAATGTTGGTTTAGTCCTTCATGATTTATGTATTTGGTGATTTAGTGAAATCTTCCACACATTAATTATATATATTATATCTATCAGGAAACAACAGGAGGCGACGCCAAATATGGGCAAAATGTGACCCCGAAAATCCCTGACCCTAATAGGAGTCATCTGGAGCTGAACAGCGATCCGATTACAGGTGAGCGATCACCCGACCTTCTACAAGGAATATCCAGATATTACAGAGGACGGAGGATGATGTTAGATTTACTCTCTACTCTGTGTAATGGGAACCTGGCAGCACATTGTTACATATAGAAGTAGTGGTGTGACGGTATAGGCCATTGTCCCCTAATAATAATTGTTTGTAGAAATCCAATGTGCCAGTCAGGAGAAATGTAAAGTAGACACCATATACAAATCAGAATGGAAGTGCGCTGGGGGCGTGAAAGAAGAAATCCAAGTGCAGTGACACGCCCCCAGTGCACTTCCAGGCTAATTTGCAAATCTTTCCTATGTTTCAGCTCTCTTACCATCACTCGTATGTGCAGCGTGGGTGGGGGCTTCCTCATTCATGTGATGGAGGGTCCATTCTGCAGTGCTATAGCAAGTAACATGAAATAAATTAAATTTAAATTGCATTACTGCTCTAGAAAATGGGAAAAAACTAAGATACTGAGCACATAGTTTGGCCAATTCATGAATGCCCAGCAGCCAATGACAAGGCGATCTTTTTGTTGGAATCCTCTCCTAATGTGAATCCTCTCCTAGGCTGAAGCCTACATTTATATGGATAGGTAGGATCCTGTTGTAATTAAAACCACCCCGGGCTGATGGGTGGAGATAGGTTCCTAGCAAAAAAGGTCGCCTTGCTGTGACTGCTAGGCATGCACCGAGCAAAAGAAGGTCGCCTTGCCGTGGCTGCTAGGCATGCACCCAGCAAAAGAAGGTCGCCTTGTCGTTACTGCTGGGCATGCACCCAGCAAAAGAAGGTCGCCTTGTCGTGACTGCTGGGCATGCACCCAGCAAAAGAAGGTCGTCTTGCCGTGACTGCTGGGCATGCACCCAGCAAAAAAAAAGGTCATTTTGCCGTGGCTACTTGGCATGCACCCATAAAAAGAAGGTCGCCTTGCCGTGGCTGCTGGCCATGCATGAATTGGCCAAATTATGTGCTAAGTATCTTCCTTTTATCCTATTTTCTACAGCAGTAATGCAATTCAAATTTCATTTATTTCATGTTTACATGCTATAGCGTTACAGAGTGCAACTTTGTTAGTTATGTATTTGGATGGCTACTCTTACTATGCACCTGTTCACACCCATTTTCTTTTCGGAAGTGATGGTCAGTCTTTTGTTATTTATAAAGGGGTTCCTCCATCATTTACATTACATTTATCTATGGATTCCCCGTATATTCTCATATTTAGAATCCCCATATAACGAGTATTAATCCCATTTACAGACATCTTGTCATTTCTCCGTTATATTGCTGTATTATCTATGTAGGAATAATATCCTCTAATACATTTCATTTCTTCATCATTATTTTAGAAACAACTGAGCTGTCGAATCCTAACAATGGAATCAGTGAGATCCCGGAGATCCAAGAATCCGTAAGTATCATAGAGGGGGATGCGTGTGTGTCATCAGATCATGGGGTGTGGATGACTCGTCCAGTATTATCCCCCATACAACCATGGGACGTCTCTATTCTAAGTGTAGATGACCCTATGGTGTTAATTACATTTGAATTACAGGGAATCTGTCACCAGGTTTATGCTATTTGGTCTGAGAGAAGCATGATGCAGGGACAGAGACCCTGATTCCATGTGTTGATTACTTTACTCGGTGGAGCAGTTGTGATAAAATCACTATTTTTTTCTGCTGCAGAGCTCTGAATGCTGAGTCTTGTATAACCCCGCCCACACCATTGATTGGCAGCTTTCTGTGTACACAGTGCATAGGCAGAAAGCTGCTAATCAGTGGTGGAGGCAGGGGTACACAGCAATAGGACTACCTGGCTAGACAGATAGTCTTCTAGTGATTATCTACTGATTTTATTGAAACAGCCACACACAGCCTAGTAAGTAACACATCACTGGAATCAGGGTCTCTGCCCCTACATCATGGTGCTTTCAGAATACATAGCAAACACCTGGTGACAGATTACCTGTAAGTCCTCCTCTGTGTGATCTCCCACATTATCCAGAATGTTATAGTAATGTATGATGACCGTTGCAGGGCGGCTCCAGGATTTCGTGGGCCCTGGGCGAAAGAGTCTCAGTGGCCCCTTTAACACATACCACGATTCATGATGCACAGATACCGCAGATGAATATATATATATATAGTACAAGCCCGAAGATTTCACTTCTTACATTACATGAGCGATATCTATTGTAAATTCCACAATAACTCAGAAAGCGGCGAATCCTCACAGCTCACAGTGCAGACCAGACAGTAATGTCCTCCACACAGTATAATGGCACCACATAGTCCTCTATACCGTATTATGAGCTCCATATATTGCTCCATATAGAATAATGGACCCCATAAAATGCTCCACGCAGGCTGTGCCCCCATATAATGCCCCATGCAGGCTGTGACCCCACACATAATGACCCATGCAGGCTGTGCCCCCCACATAATGCCCCATGCAGGCTTTGACCCCCCACATAATGCTCTATGCAGGCTGTGACCTCCACATAATGCCCCATGCAGGCTGTGCCCCCCACATAATGCCCCATGCAGGCTGTGCCCCCCCACATAATGGCCCATGCAGGATATCACCCCCTGTATAATTCCCCATGCAGGATGTCCCCTCCACATAATGCCCCATGCAGGATGTCCCACCCCACATAATGCCCCATGCAGGATATCCCCCACACATAATGCCCCATGCAGGATATCCCCCCCCACATAATGCCCCATGCAGGATGTCACCCCCCATATAATTCCCCATGCAGGATGTCCCCCCCACATAATGCTCCATGCAGGATGTCCCACCCCACATAATGGCCCATACAGGATGTCACCCCCCATATAATGCCCCATGCAGGATGTCACCCCCCCATATAATGCCCCATGCAGGATGTCCCCCCAACACATACTGCCCCATGTAGGATGTCACCTCTCACCCCATATATTGCCTCATGCAGGATGCCACCTCTCACCCCATATAATGCCCCATGCAGGATGTCACTTCTCCCCCCATATAATACCCCATGCAGGATGTCACTCCCCCCATATAATGCCCCATGCAGGATGTCACCCCCCATATAATCCCCCATGCAGAATGTCACCTTTCACCCCATATAAAGCCCTATGCTGGATGTCACCCCCCCCATATAATGACCCATGCAGGATGTCACTTCTCCCCTCATATAATACCCCATGCAGGATGTCACCCCCCTATATAATGCCCCATGCAGGATGTCCCCCCCATATAATGCCCCATGCAGGATGTCACTCCCCCCCATATAATGCCCCATGCAGGATGTCACTTCTCCCCCCCATATAATACCCCACACAGGATGTCCCTACCCCCCCCATATAATGCCCCATGCAGGATGTCACTTCTCCCCCCATATAATGCCCCATACCTCCATATATAAAAAAAAAAATCAAATGCTCACCTCACTGCTCACCAGCTGTGGAGAGGTAAGTATTGTGCCGGCCGTGGTCCAGGGCAAGCATTGGGGGGGGGAGCAAGGCCCACTAGCTGGCGCTGGCACCACTCTCCTCTGCTCACCGGTCCCATAGCGCGCCAGGGTGCCCGACAGCAAGTGGGTCCCTTGCCTACTCAGGGCCCCGGCACTTGCCTGGGTGTGCTAGGTGCTAGCGCCAGGTCTGTCCAGTGTCCGGTTTGTATCCTCCCAACATCATATCAGTGTAAATCATCTGGGACATAATATGGGGGGAGAAGTTTTTGCATCTGTAACTTTTTTCCTGCATCTTCAATAAATCAGTATTATTTCTTATTCTTTTATAGAGCGTGATGGATTCATTGGTTCCGGCGAGAAAGCCGCATATGAGCGACTATGAAACTTCCAAACTCATCAGCAGTGGAAATTTTGGGTGAGATTTCTGTTGCCATAATCCACATTTCTCAGGGTTCCCTATGACAATGCTTCTGCCCCTGCACTCTGCCATTCAGTGTTATCATAGGGAAATTATATGATCTGTAGCAAATCAAACTGTAAGGAAAGCGATTTAAATAATATAATTACATATAATATAATATTATTACATTCGCCTGTGCTAGACCCTCATCTGTTCTTATGCTGCCTCCTCCACCTGAGCTTTTCTGCTCTCCACTCTGATCTTTGTTTTGATGGGGGGGCTCCATTATGAAGCTGATCAGAGAAGTTGGCTACACATGGTCACATGAAGGGTGACACCATATTGACGTCAATGACATCTACACCCTTCACCATGACCATGTGGGCCCAATCACTGGCCTCAGCAGCAGAAGAGAGCCCTGGAGCACATTCATTTTGGACCAATTTTATTTGCAATAAATTATATTTGGTCAGTTATAGCGAATCTGCCCAAAGAGAATTTCGATAGATTCTCGTATCTATAATGTGACCTGGGTGATGGCTCCGGCAGAAGTGGCATTGTGGAGACCTCCCATAGGTGATCTATGTAGTGCTATTTTATGTATTTCTAGATGTGGATTTATAGTGGCGGCCAGACTTCTAGTATTAAACATATGCAAATTGTCTCTTCAGAGAGGAAGCAAACTAGAACTCCACCTATAGGAAGTAGCAATCCTAAAAGTCAATATCGACCCTTTAACAAGCCTTGTCACATGACTTAGGATAATAGCCAAAACCAAAATCTCAATTTGCAGGAACTGTGTTCTGGTGTACTGCCCGTTTTCAGTGCAAAGTGTGAGATATGGTTTGACTGGGTGAGAGGTGTCTGACCGGTATCCAAGGGGTTGACGTTTCTCCTTGCGGACATGAGGAGACTTTTAAGCCGCAATGCTCCTCTGGGAAATAGGATTGCTACTTCCTATAGGTGGCACTAGGGTGCTAGTTCTCTTCCTCTCTGAAAAGAGACAATTTGCATATTTCCCAGAAGAGCATTGCAGCTTAAAAGTCTCCTCACCTTGACATGCTTAACATGGCTTTTTCCGCAAGGAGAAACGTTACCGCTTGGATCCCGGTCAGATGCCTCTCACCCAGCCAAACCATATCTCACACTTTGCACTGAAGAGTGCTTGTACCCCAAAACATAGTGTCCGAAAATTGAGATTTTGGTTATGGCTATTATTCCATGTCATGTGATAAGGCTCGTTAAAGGGTCGATATTGACTTTTAGGATTACTACTTCCTATAGGTGGCACTAGAGTTCTAGTTCTCTTCCTCTCTGAAGAGACAATTTGCATATTTCCCAGAGGATCATTGAGGCTTAAAAGTCTCCTCACCTTGACAAGCTTAACATGTCACTCTCCGCAAGGAGAAATGTTACCCCTTGGATACCAGTATTAAACATATAATGATTTCTATAGATGGATTATTAATAAGGATTTATTATAACCGATGGATTCTCCTTCTCTCCAGGGCCGTCTACTTAGTGCATCATAAAGACTCACACCAGACCTTTGCTATGAAGAAAATGGCTAAGCGGAACCTAAATACTGCACAGAGATTGGAATGGGCCTTTCTGGAGAGGGACATCTTAACATTTGCTGATTGTCCCTTTGTGGTCTCCATGCTCTGCTCCTTTCCAACTAAATCTCACCTGTGTATGGTCATGGAGTATGTAGGAGGTAAGACACATCTATTGTATTATATTCAGCCCATGTCTGCTTTCATCTTATCACTGCTCATATCATTAGGACATTGTTGGTTACATCCCCACAGAGCATTTACTATAGGTTATCTATTACCAAGATGCTCGTAAATTCATTGATCTTGGTGCAGGGGCTCTATGGGGCTCATCAGTCGGAGGGGGTCTGTCGACGCTCAGCAGTGGGCAGCATCCCTCCACCTGTCATCACAATTTCAGCGGTATTTGCTTCTTCAAGTAGGTGGGGCTGGTGGGGGCAAAAATACTGAGTAGGTGGCTAGTAGGGGCCAAAATACTGAAAGGGGGCCGTATGACTAGATATGGGGGGACTGTGAATGCTGAGTGGAGGTCATCATATTAAGTGGGGTGCTGTGGGGGTCCTCACTCTATATGGAGGCCCCCATTCTGTGTGGGGACATCATACTGAGTGGGGAGTTATGCGGACCATTATATTGTGTGAGGGACTGTGGGAACCATTATCCTGAGTGGGAGGGTTGCTGTGGGTGCCATCACACCGAGTAGGGGGTTGTGGCTGGCCTCCTTCTAAGTGGTGGCCTCCTTAGGAGGATTCACTGTGGGGATACCATACTCATTGAGTGTGGGTGTGGGCATTTTTGGGAGCATCATACTCTAAAATGGCCATAAAAGTTATATTGCTGGTGAGAACACCAAGCTGCTTCAACAGGGATATAAATATATTTCTTTTTTATTTTTTAGGGTGGGGGGCAATTACAACTTTTGATATGGGGTCTTGTGATTTCTATGTGCGCCACTATCTGTGTGATCTCCCCAGGATGTTTCTGCTCACTGCTCATTATACATCATGGTTATCTGCTCGTGGTATATCATGGTTATCTTCTGTATAAACCCCTCACCGGTCATATTTCCTTTCTTCTATAGGTGGAGACTGTGGGACCCTTCTAAGCACCAGGGGTCCTTTCTCTGTCCCCATGGCCCGCTTGTACTTTGCAGAGGCGGTACTTGCCGTGGAATACCTGCATAGTTACGGTGTGGTGCACAGAGACCTGAAGCCGGAAAAGTAAGTGCCCCCGTAGTATAATAAAGTGGGGAAAGTTGTCATTTATTATCATTCAGTCTGTGAGGCTAAAACCATCTTCTCTTTTGCAGCCTCCTGATTACATCTACTGGACATATTAAAGTTACCGATTTTGGGATTTCAAAACTTGGTCTAATGATACCGAAAACCAACACCTACAAGGAATTAGCAGTGGACATCTCCAGAGAGTTCCAGGACCGTGAGGTCAGCATCACCTACAAGAACTTAGCTTGTTAATTGCAAATCTCATCACACTATTGTCTCTTCTCTACGTTCTTCCTTTCTAGAGAACTTTTTCACTAATATTTTATCTTCTGCATTGTGTTTTAACGATGATATCTTGTCATAATAATTGTTTCATCGATTCTCATCTCTATCTTCTGTTGGTTTCCAGTTCTGTGGCACCCCATGTTACATAGCCCCAGAGATCATCCTGAAAGAAGGCTATGGAAGACCTGTTGACTGGTGGTCATTGGGGATCATCCTGTATAAATTCCTGCTGGGATGTGTACCATTTGATGCTGATTCCCTCACTGAGCTTTATAAAAGGGTTGTCATTGGTGAGTAGAATAATCCGAACATTGCTTTGATTAGTTACATTTGTTTAGCTATTTCCTTTGCTTTATGTTACAGTCCAGTAAAGAGGTTTTATTTTCTGTAATTTTCTATGTAACAGGAGAACTAATTTGGAATTGTGATCGCGCTCCACCCCTGGATGCTCAGAATCTCATCACTGAGCTGCTCAGAAGAAATCCTGTGCGTAGACTTGGGACAGGTAACAGATATACTAGTATTAATATTCCCTTATTAGACCAAGGACATATCACTCATGTCCATGAAGATCAGCATTTCTCTATCAGCTCATCTACTCTATTTCTAGTTCTTCACACTAAGACTTTCAGTTTATTTCCTTCATGTCAGCTCAGTTTTGTCATTAGTTCAGATTACGATAAACTGTTCAGATATGGAGCCATCCCTGACTATGTCCGCATCACTTTTGTTTTTCTTTTTCTAGGAGGAGCATTTGAGATCAAGGTTCATCCATTCCTGAGTGACTTGGACTTTGACAACATTCTGAGCCAGGAGCTGGAGTATGTTCCTCAGCTTGTTTCAGATGCAGACACCAGCTTATTTATCAGTAAGTAGAAGGAGACGTCATCTAGACTAAGCGACTGTTTGTCTCATCTTCCCTAATATGTGATCATCTGTTCCCATTAATATTAGTGATAAATAGTGACTGTGTTATACTGACAACCTCTAATAATACTTCATTACCTATTTCTTGTAGATCATTCTGATATAAACAAACATCTGGTCTCAAAGGATGAGGAAGGCACAAGTGAGAACAATGAGAGCCTTGACTTCCAAAATTTTACGTCATCTTCTGAAAAGCTTTGTAAAGTAAGTATGTGATTAATAAATCCAAAATATGTAAAAAAAAAATTAAAAAACTCTAAAAGTACATAAAAAAAATATTTTATATCTTATTTTTATCCGTATTTAGCTCTGTATCATCGCTACCAGGATGGTGAACAATGAGGATCCCAATGCCCCTCCAGAGTATACACCAGAAACCAACACAAACATCTCAGAAATGTGAGTAGATTATAAAGGGTCATTACTTCATTACTGGGAGTTCCAGGCTGATCTATGTACACAACACCAAATATAGGACATAAATATCAGAATATCAAATGCAGCATTCACCGCTTCATGGTTAACGGTCATTGTACTTTTGGCTTCAGAAAATGCAGAAGATAACAGCCCATAATTGTGGCAGGTCATGCATTTTTAGCACTGCCTACTCTGTAGGAGAGCTGCAGTATTACTTGCCAGACATTCTTGGTAGTTGTGTTCTGATCCATGGAAGGTAGTTTGGAGCAGAAAACCTTCCCCACTATGACAGTCATATGTCCTATTAGACCTTATAGTCAGTGTTCTTATAGTGAGACAACCCATTTTATACTGTGTTTACTTACGATTTACATGTTTTTCTTCTTCAAACAGGCAGAAAGAATCTGTTCCTGTATGTAATACAGATGGTGCTGTTACCATTTTGCCACCCTCGTCCCCATTGCCAGGTATGTACATGTCTACAGCACCAACAATGTGAATGTTGACTTCAAGGCTCAAATATTTCCACATGGTTTTTCTGGTCTACTATGTTATCCATGTTTCATGGATCTCAGCTATGTTGACTATGGGTTCGCACTGTATCCCTATTTCCCTAATTTTGTACAGGAGTTTTTTTTCATGTATTCTGTATATTACGTTGCATCATCTATTAACCTAGTGAGATATAGCGACTGTGTTATACTGACACCCTCTAACAATCCTTCCTTACCTATGTCTTGTAGATCACTCTGATGAAAACAACCATCTGGTCTCAGAGGATAAGGAGGGCACAAGTGAGGACGATGAGAACTTTATCTTCCGAATATTTGCATCATCATCTTCTGAGAGGCTTTCTAAAGTAAGTATGTGATCGATAAATCCAAAATATGTACAAAAAAGGATCTATAAAATTAAAAAGTATGTATATTTAATAACTTATTGTTATCCACATTTAGCACTCTACCACCACTAACGGGATGGTGAACAACGAGGATCCCAAGGCCCCTCCAGAGTGTACACCAGAATCCAACACAAACATCTCAGAAATGTGAGTAGATTATGGGGTCATTACTGGGAGCTCCAGGCTGATATATGTGCACAACACCAAATATAGGACATAAATACCATAATATCAAATGCAGCATCCACTGCCCCATGGTTATGGGTCATTGTGCTTTCAGCTTTCGGAATTGTTGGATATAACAGCCCATAATTGTGGCCGGTCATGCACTTTTAGTGCTGCCCTCACTGTAGGAGAGATGTAGTATGAAATGCCGGCCATTCTTGGTAGTTGTTTTCCTCTCAGCTCTCTATAAAAGGTAGTCTTGAGCAGAAGACCTTCCCCACTATGACAGTCATATGTCCTACTAGGCCTTATAGTCGGTGTTCTTCTAGTGAGACAACCCCTTTTATACGGAGTTTACTTGAGATTTACATGTTTTTCTTCTTCAAACAGGCAGAAAGTATCTGTTCCTGTATGTAATACAGACGATGCTGTTACCATCTTGCCACCCTCGTCCCCATTGCCAGGTATGTACATGTCTACAGCACCAACAATGTGAATGTTGACTTCAAGGCTCACATATTCCCACATGGTTTTATACAATACTATAGGTCTCTTATGTTATCCATATTATGACAAAGCAGATCCTATAAGAATATATTGTTTCTGATTTTTTTTTTAAATTTTTCATCAGAATTTCCATCAGAAAGTGGAAAAAATGGGAAAAAGAGACGAGGTAAGTGTGAGAATCAACTCCATGTTGTGTGATGTCAGTGAGAATAATTCATGTGGAGTAGATGTCATCTGTTAGTGATGGGATTGTCACATGTATGATTGCTGACAATGACCCCTGACCTCTGTATGATAATATTCCTCTGCCGTCCGGCCACAGTGACTGCACAGCATTATCATGTAATATGGAGTCCCATCACTTACATTATATTTATTTCTCTTGTCATAGGTTCCATCTTCCGCCGGATCTTATCATCCTGCCGGCGTGGATTATCCAGGGCTGCTCGCGCATTTGCATGCTGTCACTGTTGCCCTAAAACCATCTAAAAGACGGGACACCTAAGCATCTAGCGCCCTGAAGTCCAGCAGATCCACCATCACTGCTGGAGCTGTATAGAAGGACCTTCACCATCTACCTGTGGCCTTCTGACTGGTCAACCTGGACAAGTTTCAGTAACGCCTCTGTCATCGGGCTCCGCGGTATTCATACTGCTCGTCTGACTTGTCATTTATTGATCACCTGGTATCTGACCTCGGCTATCTTCCTGACTTTGATTTAGTCTTTTGATAATGTTCACGATTTTATTCATCCCCTTATTAATTAAAAAAAAGTAAAATCTGTTACTGTTGCTCTGATTCCTTTTTGTCTTGAATTCACAAATACTTGTAACTCACTAATTGCTCTTCTTCTCACTAAATGTATTTCTCATTATCCTTAATGCAGCAGTCAGTCTCATATTTCTGTCCAGCAGTTACACTGGTGCCTCCACCCTGTACCAGTCATTACACTCATCCACAAACCTCTGCACCCTGCTGCACAGTCCTGCATCTCTACCATATCTACACTCCAATGAGCTAAGATTAACATCCTCCATAATCAGGACCTCCCACTCTCATGTCCAAGACATTTTCTCTGCTGCACCAGCTCTCAGGAGTGCACTACTGCAAGCAATCATGTTCATTCCCACTATCAGAGATTTTAAGTGTGCAGTAGAAACAGATTATTTGTGGCAGGACTATCAAATCACCTCACTATTCTAAGTTTTTCCTACAGCACTCAGTAGCACTTAATATTTGTACATATACAGATAATGGTTGGTGACTGGTTCATGCAGCCTTAATTCCACAAAGATAGAAATAAAAGGTCAACATGTTTCATACATCCAAACCATCCTTAATCATGGCAGAAAAACATAATTTTAAGTTCCCACTATGAATATTTGGTGAGATATCACAGCTGTGTATTTTCACAGCACAAAGAACGCATCTTACAGATCAGCAAATCACAGTGTGCTGACGCTTAGTGTTGTAGTTTTGAACAACACCATTCATTTTATCATATAATGTGTTGAAAAATGAGAAAAAATGCCAGGTTTGGGTTCCTTCATTTTACAGTGTGTATTGTGTTGTAAAAACAAACTGACAAAATGATTCAGAGTCAGTAGTATGATTACTGTGATACCAAACTTATAAGGTTTATATATATATATATATATATATATATATATATATATATATATATATATATATATATACAGTGTTTAGCATAAATCAGTACACCCAAATAGATGTGTCAGCAAACCTGTAGTTTCCTTTCAGAATCATCATTTTATATGGGATGCCATACTACAAAATACTCTCGCAAATTTGAGCCATTGAATGCAAACAAGATTTGGCATTTTGCAGACCCCAAAAAAGTAATTTTTTTAACAAACTCATTCAAGATCATGTTTCAAAAATGAGAACATCCCAGTAACAGTCTTAAGAGAAAAGCTAAGTTTAGACAACAAAATTCTAATTAACAAGAACTGAACCACAGGTAAGTGTAATTATTCATTAAACAGATGTCCAGCAGACAGGTGTCTGTAAAAGGAAGTTACTTAATAAAGAAAACTCCTTCCCATTTCATGCTATCAGCAATGGCACCACATAGAAGGGAAATGTCACAAAACCTGGGAAAGAAAATAATTTCTTTGCAATAAATGTGAAGTCTACAAGAAGATCAGCAAAACTTTACTTATCAGTCAGAATACTGTAGCAAAAGTGATACAAAACTATAACAAAGATGGAACTGCAACCATCTTACAGAGACGTCCAGGCCGACTATGGAAGTTAACACCTAAACAAAAGCGTCCTCTGATGAGAAGGGTAAGTGGCACCACATAGAAGAGAAATGTCACAAGACATTTCTGAGAAAGAAAATAATTTCTTTACAAAAAATGTGAAGTCTACAAGAAGATCAGCAAAGCTTTTCTTATCAGTCAGATGGAAGTTAACATCTAAACAAAAGCATCTTCTGATGAGAAGAAAATCGACAGGCAAATTCATTGCTATTAGCTGAAGAAGTAGAAAGCCAAACTAGGGTGAGTGTTTTCCATGACACGACACGGTGTACACTGCAAATGAATGGCATTCATGAGTGTCCTCCACAAAGGAAGCCTCTCTCCCTTAAAGCCCATGAACAATAAAAGTCCGTCTACAATTTGCCAGGGTCCATGCTTAAAACTATGAGGACTACCGGGACTCTATACTGTGTATGTGCATCTTATGTGTACAGTGCTGGCCACAAGTATTGGCACACCTGCAATTCTGTCAGATAATACTCAGTTTCTTCCTGAAAATGATTGCAATCACAAATTCTTTGGTATTATTCTCTTCATTTAATTTGTCTTCAATGAAAAAAACACAAAAAGAATTGTCCTAAAGCCAAATTGGATATAATTCCACACCAAACCTAAAAAAGGGGGTGGACAAAAGTATTCGCACCCTTTGAAAAATCATGTGATTCTTCTCTAATTCGTGTAATTAACAGCACCTGTAACTTACCTGTGGCACCTAACAGGTGTTGGCAATAACTAAATCACACTTGCAGCCAGTTAACATGGATTAAAGTTGACTCAACCTCTGTCCTGTGTCCTTGTGTGTACCACATTGAGCATGGAGAAAAGAAAGAAGACCAAAGAACTGTCTGAGGACTTGAGAAACCAAATTGTGAGGAAGCATGAGCAATCTCAAGGCTACAAGTCCATCTCCAAAGACCTGAATGTTCCTGTGTCTTCCGTGCGCAGTGTCATCAAGAAGTTTAAAGCCCATGGCACTGTGGCTAACCTCCCTAGATGTGGACGGAAAAGAAAAATTGAAGAGAGATTTCAACGCAAGATTGTGCGGATGGTGGATAAGAACCTCGACTAAAATCCAAACAAGTTCAAGCTGACCTGCAGTCCGAGGGTACAGCAGTGTCAACCCGTACTATCCGTCGACGTCTGAATGAAAAGGGACTGTATGGTAGGATACCCAGGAAGACCCCACTTCTTACCCCGAGACATAAAAAAGCCAGGCTGGAGTTTGCCAAAACTTACCTGAGAAAGCCTAAGACATTTTGGAAGAATGTTCTCTGGTCAGATGAGACAAAAGTAGAACTTTTTGGGAAAAAGCATCAACATACAGTGTACAGGAAAAAAAAAAAGAGGCATTCAAAGAAAAGAACACGGTCCCTACAGTCAAACATGGCGGAGATTCCTGATGTTTAGGGGTTGCTTTGCTGCCTCTGGCACTGGACTGCTTGACCGTGTGCATGGCATTATGAAGTCTGAAGACTACCAACAAACTTTGCAGCATAATGTAGGGCCCAGTGTGAGAAAGCTGGGTCTCCCTCAGAGGTCATGGGTCTTCCAGCAGGACAATGACCCAAAACACCCTTCCAAAAGCACTATAAAATGGTTTCAGAGAAAGCACTGGAGACTTCTAAGGTGGCCAGCAATGAGTCCAGACCTAAATCCCATAGAACACCTGTGGAGAGATCTCAAAATGGCAGTTTGGAGAAGGCACCCTTCAAATATCAGGGACCTTGAGCAGGAGCAGTTTGCCAAAGAAGAATGGTCTACAATTCCAGCAGAGCATTGTAAGAAACTCATTGATGGTTACCGGAAGCGGTTGTTCGCAGTTATTTTGGCTAAAGGTTGTGCAACCAAGTATTAGGCTGAGGGTGCCAATACTTTTGTCTGGCCCTTTTTTGGAATTTTGTGTGAAATGATCAATGATTTGATTTTTGCTTCATTCCCTTTTGTGTTTTTTCCTTGCAAGAAAATTAAATGAAGATAAAAATACCAAAGAATTTGTGATTGCAATCATTTTCAGGAAGAAACTGAGTATTATCTGACAGAATTGCACGGGTGCCAATACTTTTGGCCAGCACTGTATGTCCGTATTTTATGTTTGTGTGCACTATGTATATGCATACGTTAAAATGTGTATAGAGTATTAGCATGTGCAAATTTTATATGTGTGCCTAATATAAATATACATGGAAATGTATATGTAGGTGGTGCCTGATGGAGGGTGGGGGGCCCAGATCAGAAGTCCTGATTAAGGGCCCTTCACTGTCACTGTCTGCCCCTTATATAAACAGTAAAATCTCCTTTAATAACTGGACTTCCATTGGGGTGGACTTCTCATAGATGGCCAGTATGCATACTATATTGTGAATCTGGGCATCTCTCACAGAAAATCTGATCTGGATATGAGGGTGGTCTTCTATAAGCGGTGATGTTTTGGAGAGATTTAGGGAAAAGTCCCAATTCTTATCCATCGATCTGGTAATTTGAGTAAAATATTTGTGTTGATAACTGATCACAAAGTCACAAAATATGTAAGATTTGGCATAACCTGGTTCATTTTTCAAAAAGTTATGCTCAATTTTTTTAGCACCAAGTTTTGTTGCTTTTTTGTAGACTTACACTAACTTAGTATATTGTGTGAGAATTAAATGAATTATGAATTAGTTGGCGCATTTTACCACACTCTGGGGGTCCCTGACAGTCCTTCTTTATCTGCCCTGTAGTGATGCCAATGTAAACTTCCAAGTGACCGCGCAGTCAATCACTGTCACGAATGCAGGACAACCTATGATTAGCTAATTTTTGGGAAATCCTTATAACAAAAGGGGATTGAAAATATTTACAATTATTTTAAAAGCATTAAAAAAAAAACAGACCCAATAGTTATAATTAGTTTGTTGAAAGTAGTCTAATTAAAGGGAGCTGAAAGGATTAGAGATTATGAACCCGATTCACCAGTGTTTTTGCCAGAAAACTGGCATAAAGCTCTTGAAAAGTTGCAAAGTTTTGTGACTTTTCCCATTTTCACATAATTTTAACTTCTTTAAAGCCCAAGACGTACTGATACGTACTGCGCCCTGGGACTTAAGAGCCTGATACGTATTAGTACATCTTTGCGATCGCGCCCGCACACAGGCTGTGCGGGCGTGATCGCCGCCGGGTGTCAACTGATTGTCACAGCTGACACCCGGTGCTATGTGCTGGGAGAGGTCCCGCACATTAACCCCCGCAATGCTGCGATCGAAGTCGTTCGCAGCATTGCGGGGGCAAGGGGAGGTGATCGGGATAGTCACCTCTCCTGCCGGCGTCCAGCAATGTGTGCCGCGGCTTCCCGGATGTTGCCATGATGACCCGATTCACTGAGGGGTGCAGTTTTAAGAATGGTGTCACTTTTGGGTATTTTCAGTCATAAAGACCCCTCAAAGTGACTTCAAATGTGATGTGGTCCCTAATAAAATGGTTTTGTAAATTTTGTTGGAAAAATGAGAAATCGCTGGTCAATTTTAACCCTTATAGCTCCCTAATAAAAATAAATTTGGGTTCCAAAATTGTGCTGATGTAAAGTAGACATATGGGAAATGTTATTTATTAACTTTTTTTGTGTGACATATCTCTCCGATTTAGGGGCATAAAATTCAAATTTTGAAAATTGCAAAATTTTCAAAATTTTCGCCAAATATCTGTTTTTTTCACAAATAAACACAAGTGATATCGAAGAAATTTTACCACAATCATAAAGTACAATATGTCATGAAAAAATATTCTCAGAACCAGGGGGATCCGTTGAAGCGTTCCAGAGTAATTACCTCATAAAGTGACAGTGGTCAGAATTGTAAAAATTGGCCTGGTCATTAACGTGCAAACCACTTTGGGTTGTAAAGGGGTTAAGGACTCTACCTGCATATACAGTCATGGCGGAAAGTGCTGGCACCCTTGAAATTGTTTCAGAAAATTACACATGTTTTATTACACGCATGTTTATTTCCTTTGTGTTTATTGGAACAACACAAAAAAACTGAGAAAAAAAAGGCAAATTGGACATAATTTCACACAAAACTCCAAAAATGGGCCGGAATACATATATATATTTTTGATGGGACAACACTGAAGATGCGACACTTTGATACAATGTACAGTAGTCAGTGTACAGCTTGTTTAACTGTAAATTTGGTGTGCCTGCAAAATAACTCAACACACAGCCATTAATGTCTAAACCGCTGGCAACAAAAGTGAGTACACCCCTAAGTGTGTTCTCAGCTGATGTTATTTGTTGGTTTTTCTTTGCATCCCGAATAATTTTCTTGGCAGTTGTGGCTGAAATTTTTGTTGGTCTACCTGACTGTGGTTTGGTTTTTACAGAGCATCTGATTTTCCATTTGTTAATCACAGTTTGAACACTGCAGACTGGCATTATCAATTCCTGGGATATCTTTTTGTATCCCTTGTCTGTGTTATACTCTTTTTGCCTCCCTTTCCTGTGTTATACAGTTCAACTACCTTTTCCCGTAGATCCGTTGATAATTCTTTTGCTTTCCCCATCTCAAAATCCAGAAACGTCAGTGGCTGGATCCCAGAAACTCACTTAGCTTTATGCACACACACTGATTACAAGCAAACAGGTCATAGGTGAGGATGCTACCTTTAGTAGCCATTCAAACCCATTTGTGTCAAATTCTGTGCATGTTATCAGGCCAAAATCACCAGGGTATGTGAACTTTTTGATCAGGATTATTTGGATGTTTTTGGTTGTCATTAGTGATGAGCGAGCACTAAAATGCTCGAGTACTCGTTGCTCGTGTCGAGCAAATTGAAATACTCGGGTGCTCAACCCGAGCAATGAGCCCAATATAAGTCTAGGGGAAACTTGAGCATTTTTCAGGTGGCTCCCCACGGCGGTCTGCACAGGGCCTAGAAATTGCCCAAATCGATGGGAACTGTGCTCAAATGACATGGGAACAGCATGGGGAAGACCCCTGGAAGCATCTCTGACTCCCAGATAACTGCTGTCAACAACGTCGTCAGAGTATTACGCCACTTTTACGGCGTAAGGAACATCCTTTCCAGGGTAATGACTTGTATATAAGGCAAAATAAATAAACAAAAACAAAAATACTCCTACACACCTTGGGCTATGTCCACACGTAGCATTTTTGACATGTTTTTGCACTTTTGCATTGCTTTCAACCAAGACAAATGCATTCACCAGGAAATGTCATTTTAACATTTTACAACCTTATCTGGCCATGTGGTGTGTGACACATCATCAGACACATGCATGCAGTGCTGAAAAGACATGGGAACAGCAAGGGGAAGACCTCTGGAAACATCTCTGACTCCCAGGTCACTGCCTAAATGTGTGCCCATCATAAGTGATCCTTGGCACATGCGAAGATGCCTCCCGCCATGCACCTGTAGTTGCAGACTTGCAACAATCACCGTCCACGTCCTTGTCCCACTGCAGTGTTCAGTTGTCCCTACCCCATTCCTTGGAATGCAAGCGCAAAAATGCCGGCAGCCACCCACCCACAGGCTGCAATACTATACTGCCAAATTTTTGACAGCTGCTTGCACTTGAAATGTGGCCTTTTAGGCTCGTGGAGGCGGAAGCTTTTCATAACCTCATGCCGGCAGCGGCCGGGTGTCCATACTCGGTCCCCAGCCGCCACTATATTTCCCGGTATCGCCTCCGCCTTCCACAAGCACGGGTCCCATAACATTACCCGTGCCCTCCCCAGTGCACTTACTGTGAAGGACCGCCTAACCACAAACACGTGGACAGGTGAATGTGGCCAGGGACGGTATGGAGCCAGTCCACAACTTTTTTTGCTAAGAGTTGTATTTAGCTCGGTGAAAGGACTGGCATAGAGGGAAACCGTATCTACTCTGCGTGTCATTTCGCCCAGAAAATCCTGTAATTGAGCTTGTTGCAGAAGCAATGGCAGCCCATCCAACATCAACTCGCACTTGTCAATGGTGCTTTGACACACACACATCTTTCTTTGCGCATTTAATTTCTTGAATACAGAGTTGGACAATGGCCTGATCCGTAATGCGTTTTGAGAAATAACATGCATAAGCATGGCCGATCCGCATTAAAAAAGCAGCCATAGAGTGTCCAGGAACCTTCCCCCACACTTTTCTTAGCCATGGCTGCTTTTTGGCAGGGTTGGACGGGCCCACCAGAGAATCGGAGACTCCTCCGGCGGGCCCTGGCTTCTCCTTCAGGAGAGTTCATAGTGCCGAGGTGAGGCCATGATGATGATAGAGGCCATCATCTGCTTAGTTTTCTGTTACTTGGAATGCAATTGCAAGTATGCAGCCAGCCACCCACCCACCCACAGGCCGCAACACTAAACTGACAGATTTCTGGGCAGCTCTTTGCACTTGAAATATGTCATTTTAAGCTTGTGGAGGTGGAAGCTTTTCACAACCTCATGCAGGCGGCGGCCGGGTGTCCATACTCGGTCCCCAGCCGCCAGTATTTTTCCCGGTATCGCCTCCGCCTTCCACAAGCACGGGTCCCACAACATTACCCATGCCCTACCCAGTGCACTTACTAAGAAGGACTGCCTAACCACAAACACGTGGACAGGTGAATGTGGCCAGGGACGGTACGGAGCCAGTCCACAACTTTTTTTGATAAGAGTTGTATTTAGCTCAGTGAAAGGACTGGCATAGAGGGGAACCGTATCTACCCTGCGTGTCATTTCTCCCAGGAAGTCCTCTAAAGCTGCTTGCACTTGAAATGTGGCCTGAACATTACTGCTGGTACTTTTCTGTGGGAATTTTCTTGCCTCCTACCAGCCTGGAATATTTCCAGCAAACTATGGTACAACACCATGGTATTAGCACTGCCCCCAGTACCAGTAGCGAAGCCATCCTCAATTTCCTTCTCTGGAATTTTATTTGGTAGACTGAGTGGCTGCCCAAATACATTTTCTCACAAAGGAGCTGATGATAGAGTGGCAGTAGGTTCAAGTTTCTCCAGCCTGTTAGATATTAGAGGGTGAACGGCAGCACATTGGATCAGTGCTTAGCACTGAAGTCTTGCAGCGCTGGGATCCTGGGTTCAAATCCCAGCAAGGACAACATCTGCAAGAAATTTGTATGTTCTCCCCATGTTTGCGTGTGTTTCCTCCTCAGTAAAAATAGAGTGTCCTGGAATCTTCCCACACACTTTTCTTAGCCAGGACTGCTTCTCGGCAGCGTTGGACAGTCCCACCAGAGAATTCTCTGGTGTGCCTTGGCTTCTACCTCAGGAGAGTTCATGATAGCGCTAACTTTGCAGCTGCTATGGGGCTCTTGAGTGGGTGAGAAAGGTTAGCCCTCAGAAACAAATCCTCTGGTGGGCACAATGTTTTTCAATCTGAAACAGCTTCTCAGTGGGAGTTGTATTTCACCACAGCCATATTCTTTAGCTCTGTGAAAGGACTGGCATAGAGGGAAACCTTATCTACCCCGGTTGTCATTTCTCCGTCACCAGGTTCCGTCCATTGTAACATACGACCATGCCTGGCTGTATGTTCAGCGGTGAGAGCCACAGATCAAGCTGCTGTGTTACAGCTTTCAACAACTCTGCAGCGCTGGGCGGTTTGTCAATTAAGCATTAAGCATGTTATCTTCAGCACAGCCTGTTGCTGTTTGGCCAAGGCAGTGCTGCAGTGCTGTCAGCTTGTGACTGATGTGGTCATTTCGGAGATGGAGGAGGAGGTGCATGAGCTGAACAATGTGATTACATTGAGGTTAAATTGGTGATGCTGTTTTTTATACTAAAGAAAGATCCTATTGTTATGTTTTTTTATGTTATTTTTTATGAAAAATGCATTCACCGGGAAATGTCATTTTAACATTTTACAACCTCATCTGGCAATGTGGTGTCATCAGACACATCCTGTTTTATTTATGATGGAGGGACTCTGAAAGTCATAAAGCCTAATTTTATAGGGCCATCAGACGGCCCTTACTATTCTTAAAAGGCCAGCAGTCGGCCCTAGCTATTGTTAGAGAGCCATCAGAGGGCTATGCTTTGTTGTTCCCATTATTAACAAGTGGGTCTCCTATACTGTTATTGCGCATCCAGTGACTGCAAGGGTTGTCAAAAATTTGGACGCAACCTAATACCCCTTTGAAGAGACATAGAGGAGGGTCTCAGTAAAAAAAGTGTTCCCATTATAAAGGAGCGGGTCTTCTATAGTGGTAATGCCCATGCTTTGACTGCAAGGGTGGCCAAAATTTTTGAAAAAAAACACTAACAATTTAAAGACACAAAGAGTATGGCCACAGTAACAACGTACGACATGTTCCCGTTAGAAAGGACAGGGTCTGCTATACAGTTATAGGGTATGCAGTGAATCCAACGGCTGACAAATTTTAATGAAAAACCCCAATAAGAATTTAAAGACACACAGAGCAGGGCCACAGTAACAAGGTACGACATGCTCCCATTAGAAAGGACAGGGTCTGCTATACAGTTATAGGGTATGCAGTGAGTCCAACGGCTGACCAATTTTAGGAAAAAACCCACTAAGAATTTAAAGACACATAGAGCAGGGCCACAGTAACGACAAATTCCCATTAGAAATGATAGGGTCAGCTATACTGTTATAGGGTATGCAATGAGTCCAACGGCTGACAGATTTTAGGAAAATCCCCACTAAGAATTTAAAGACACACAGAGCAGGGCCACAGTAACAAGATATGACATGTTCCCATTAGAAAGGAGAGGGTCTGCTATACAGTTATAGGGTATGCAGTGAGTCCAACGGCTGACCAAGTTTAGGAAAAAATCCACTAAGAATTTAAAGACACATAGACCAGGCCACAGTAATGACAAATTGCCATTAGAAAGGAGAGAGTCTCCCATAGTGTTGGACTATGCAGTGACTGCAAGGGCTGCCAAAAATTTGGAGGCACTTCAATGGCCCTTGGAAGAGACGTGGAGGAGCACATCATAAATTTTTTTTACCATTAGAATGGAGCGGGCCTCCTATACTTGTAATGCCATGCACTAAGTGTATGGGCTGACAAACATTTACTCCTGGGGGGTATACATGAACATACTGTATAAAAAAATTTTTTTACGGGCATCATAAAAATGTAGCGCCCCGAGGGCTCGGCCGCTACAGGGGTATTGCACCTCTGCCAGATGTGTGATATTCCACTCTCGGGTAAGGATGGAGTATGGACCAGGGTTCAGTTAGCTGCATACAGCACACTCACCCCATTTCCGAGGGACAGCTCAACGGTGCTCCCATTAGACAGAAATGCAGGCACGACAGACCATGTCCCTGGCTGGAGTGGGGAGGGGGTAGGAATACCCAGTGATGTAGGAGCAGATAGGGGTTGGTTCCTGAGCGTAGATAGGAGCCCATTGTTTGCTGGTCACCTGGGCTCATGTTCTAGAGGGAGGTATAAAAGGTGGGCACCATCTTAGAACAGTGTTCAGTCAGATAGAAGAAGTGACAGAGTGGGGTCTCTGCAAGGGGCTCTGCTCCGTAGGCGGGCCTAGCCTCTGAGGCCCAGCCAGCACAGAGAGAAGAGAAGAAGAGAAGTTCAGTGAGTGGAGTAAGAGAAGGAGTTCAGCCAGAAAGGGCTGACAGGGAGCTGTGGCTCAGTCTGGGCCCAGCACCACGAGGCAGGCCTAGGGTGAAGGCCAGGAACAGAAAGGAACAAGAACAGAAAGGAACAAGAACAGAAAGGAACAGAAGAGAAAGAGAAAGAGAGAAACAGAAGGGCTCAGGAACAAGACGGCAGAAGGGACCCTAAGAACCCACGAGAATACAGGGTGAAGGGTCAGGCAGATTAAGGATACCGGACCCTCAGCCAAAGACCAGAGGTCGTGATCATTTATTGGTGCGACACCTCATCAAACCTGCTAGGAAGGCACCATATAGGACAGCGGGGAACGGGAACCACGTTTACCCGCACAAGTCCGGACAAAAGTGGGTCACTGGTGAGGCAGGCCAGAGAAAGGATTGAAGGGGTCCTGTGACTTGCTCCTGAACTGCCTGGGGTTGACCGAGCCCCTCACCTGGTGGACGCAGCACGGCTCGGGCGGTCATTGCTGACAGAAGTGACCCGGAGTACATGAACTGTGAGTAAAAGACATTGGACTGCAGTACGTTGTCTGTGTACTCTTTCGCTCCTCCAGCACTAACGGCACTGGGACTCTCTGCACCATCACCCCCACCATCCACTACACTTCCCTGGGGCTGCACTCTTCCCGTGGGGAGTCACACTACCTCAGCTGCATACATCATCAGCCCCAGCGGTCTGCCTTGCAGCGGCGGTTCATAATAACCGCAATCCACGGGTGGCATAGTCGGACATCACTTAGGACTGCTAAAGGACTACCACTGGTCTGACCACCCTGAGCCACGGAACCGGGTCGCCACTACTACCCCCACCGTCTCCCTATTGCCCGGCTCCGAGTGCCCCACGGCCCAGGGGCGAGTCAAACACCCTTTAAAAAAATTATGTGGGTGTTGCATCATGGACCATGGTCACCCTGGTGATATGGTGGTGGAGGATGAGGAGAAGGAGGAGGACAAGAGCAAATAGCCAAAATCAGGAAGCGTATACCCATGTGTGGGTGTGAAAAGGTGCATGGGAATACACCTCCCAAGAAAAGACACTGGATTTGAGTTTATGTTACGCTGCTATCATTCGGTGGTGTTGAGAAGTCTGGCCCAATCCAGCCCTTGTCAGCATTTTCAGTTGACAGAAGGATGCGCTTATCAGTTATAATTCCACCAGCGGCACTAAAAACCCGATCTGATAAAACGCTGGCGGCAGGGCAGGCCAGGACCTCCAAGGCAAAGAGAGCCAGTTCATTCCACATATCTAGCTTGGATACCCAATATTTATAAGGTACAGAGGAATCACGAAGGACGTTGGTACGGTACGGCAAGGTACTCCCTCAGCATCTTCCCAAACTTTGCACTCCTTGTGAGAGTACCCTGCGTCTCAGGGCCTGTGCGATGGGAGGGTCTGAGAAAACTCTCCCAGAACTTTGACAGTGTTCCCCTGCCTCTGCTGGATTGAAGTTGTGTCTCTCTTGCCTGTACTGCTTGGTTGTCGAACGAAGTGTGCCCTCTGCCTCCAGCGTTTTCAGATGGGAATTTTTTTAATAGTTCCGCAACAAGGGCCTTCTGGTACTGCCTCATTTTTGTACACCTGTCCGCCTCAGGAATAAGAGATATAAAGTTCTCCTTGTAGAGTGGGTCTAGAAGTGTCACCAACCAGTAATGACCTAAAGTTTTGAGAATGCGAAGGTCATGGGAAAGGCAGCATAACATAAACTCAGCCATGCGTGCCAGACTACTAACAGGCAAGACTTCCGTGTCCTCACCAAGAGGATGACTGACCATGCTCTCCTCCTCCTCCTCTCTGTCCTCTGGCCATCCACGCTGAACAGACAGTATGACAGCTGTGCAGATAGCACCGTCTATAGTGCATGAAACTAGTTCCTGTCCTTCCTCCTCCTCCTCTTCCTCATTGTCACCCAATCCACGTTGGGATGAGATGAGGCTTGGCTGTGTGTAATCACCCTGTATGGTTAATTGCTCCATCTTATCGTGCTCCGCCTGCAATGCATCATCTTTGATTGTGAGCAGAGAGCGTTTCAGAAGACAGAGAAGCGGGATGGTGACGCTAATTATGGCGTCATCGCCGCTCACCATCTTGGTGGAGTCCTCAAAGTTTTGGAGGATGGTACATATGTCTGACATCCATGTCCACTACTGAGGTCTTATGTGTGGAGTCTGAACTGAATACCGATAGCCTTTTTGATGCTGGTACTCAACAACTGCCCTCTTCTGCTCACAAATCCTTCCCATCATCTGCAATGTAGAGTTCCAACGTGTGGGGACATCACACACCAGTCTGTGAGCCAGAAGCTGCAAACGCTGCTGAAACACTGCAAGGACGGCGGAAGCTGTAGCTGACTTTCTAAAATGGGCACACAGGCGGCATACTTTAACAAGCAGATCCGGCAGCTCCGGGTAGGATTTGAGTAACCGCTGAACCACGAGGTTAAGCACATGGGCCAGGCATGGTACGTGTGTGAGCTCGCCTCGCCTCAGAGCCGCCACCAGGTTCCGGCCATTGTCACACACGACCATGCCTGGCTGTAGGTTCAGTGGTTTGAGCCACAGATCTGCCTGCTCTTTCAGAGCTGTCCATAACTCTTCAGCATTGTGTGTTTTTTCACCTAAGCATATTAGCTTCAGCACAGCCTGTTGCCGCTTGGCCGAGGCAGTGCTGCAGTGCTTCCAGCTTGTGACTGATGTGGTCATTTCGGAGATGGAGGCTGAGGAGGAGGAGGAGGCTGAGGAGCATGAGGTTCAGGAGCTGTAGACCGTGGAGGCAACCCTGATTGACCTAGGGCCTGCAATCCTTGGCGTCGGGAGGACGTGTTCCGTCCCAAGGTCCGACTGGGTCCCGGCTTCCACTATGTTAACGCAGTGTGCCATCAGCGAGATGTACCGTCCCTGCCCACAAGCACTTGTCCACGTGTCCGTGGTTAGGTGGACTTTACCGGTAACTGCGTTGTTGAGGGCACGGCTAATGTTTTGGGACACGTGCTTGTGTAATGTGGGGACGGCACACTGGGAGAAATAGTGGCGGCTGGGGACAGAGTACCGAGGGACGGCCGCCGCCATCAGGTTGCGGAATGCTTCTGTCTCCACAAGCCTAAAAGGCAACATTTCGAGCCAAGCAGTCGTGAATTGTGAGAATTTAGTAGTGTGGCCTGTGGGACGTTGGCTGCATATTTGTGCTTGCATTCCAAGGACTGGAGTATGAACAACTGAACGCTGCGCTGGGACAAGGACATGGACATGCTTCCTGATGCTGCTACTTGAGAGTGTGCAATGACAGGTGCAGGGCAGGAGGCATCTTTGCAAGCACTATGGACAGGGGATTGACTTGCATGCACAACAGCAGAAGAAGCAATGGTGCCACCTGTAGACACTGTTCCTCGACCCTGGTGTTCGGCCCACAAAGTCGAGTGCTTTGCTGCCATGTGCCTGATCATGCTGGTGGTGGTCAGGCTGGTCTTTTTGCCACCCCTGCTGATGCTGGTCTGGCTCGTGATGCAAATGGCCTTTTTGGAGTTATCGGCAGAGTCTTTAAAAAACAACCAGACTCGGGAAGACCTAACAGTTGTAGTGGCAACTTCCTTCGTGTTGGTGTTACGGGAAACGGTAGCCTGCCTTCTGTCTGCGGCCACCACACTGCTTCTTCCTGCCTGTTGGGGTGCTCTGCCTCCCTCCCCCTGTGTGCTGCTGTCCTTGCTCTGCATGTCCTCCTGCCAGGTTAGGTCAGTTACTATATCATCCACCACCTCGTCTCCCACTTCTGCGCCCTGGTACTATTCCTGACTTTCTGCCAATTGTGTCTCATCATCGTCCACCTCTTGTGACAGTTTCCCACCGTCGCCTTCGTGTGACCGTGGCTGCTCAAATATTTGGGCATCGCTACACGTGATCTCCTCTTGCCCCGCTTCAAGTGGACCGGGCAAGAGGCCCGAATCTATAAATGGAAAAGTGAACAGCTCTTCAGATTGTCCAAGTGTGGGATCAGTTGTCTCTGGGTACTCGGCATGGTGGGAGGAAGGAGGATCAGGGTGAGGAATATGAGGTCCAGACTCATGGCTACTGAGACTTGACCGTGTGGAAGACAGGGTGGTGGTGGTGGTGGCTAGGTGACTGGAAGCATTATCCGCTATCCAACCAACAACCTTTTGACACTGATCTGGGTTCAATAGTGGTGTGCTGCGGTCCCCTAGAAATTGGGACAGGAAGGTCAGGCGAGAAGATGTGGGTGTTTGTTGTGGCACAATTTCGGCTTGCCCACGGCCTTGTCCTCGGCCTCTGCATGCACCATTACCATCACGTCCAGTTCCCCGTCCCTTGCCACGTGCCTTGCCCATTTTAAATGGAGGATAGTATCTTCCACTCTCACTACAAATGACTGAGTTTGAAGCGAAGTTATATGTGATCGGTGTGATGGAGAAAACAGAGTTTTAAATACCTGGCCTGTAGGTAAGTAGTGTGAACAGCAAACTGCTGTGAATTGCTTCACTGACACACTGAAAAAATGGAGGCCAGAAATGGCAGTATTTTCTGACAACGTATATGTGATCCGTGTGACGGAGAAAACACAGTTTTAAATAGCTGGATTTCTAGCGCTCTAATATGGAAAGGACCTGGCTGTATTCTGCAGTGCCAACAAGCAAATGGCGCAGAAAAACGGTGTTCTCTGGATTGCTTTATAAGCAAATAATGAGGATTAAGATCCAAAGAAAAGTATTCCTGGCCCCTGAGACCTGGGCCTTTGTATAGAAATATCTAACAGCAGCAGAAGGCAGAATTGGAATGGAGCCTCTTGTGCTATATGCACTGCAGTCTGCTATATACACTGCCTGCCTGCCTATATACACTGCCTGCCTGATATCTCTGCAGATGGATTAGTCCTCAGAAGGACTGTTTGTTGAGATGGATATGTGTAATGTGCGGTTTTTCTCCCTACACTACCTAATACACAATCAAATCTCTCCCAAACGCAGCAGCAGCTCTCCCTACACTGTCTGATCCGGAGTGACTGTGATGAGCATGGCGGCGCCAGGTCTGATATACACCTGATGACGCTGTGCGGCCAGCCAACCACTGTAATGCCCACAACCAACATGGCTATGGCATTACAGTGCATGGAAGGCAATCCCTGCATGTTCATTGGCTCTGTAAAGAGCGCCAAACATGCAGGGAGGGGACCCGACTTCCCGTCCGACCAACCCGGAAATACTCGGTGAGCGCAGAGCATCTCGAGCAGGTCCATTCCTAACCGGTACTGTTGGGTCATTAATAATATCTACAATAAAGACCCTGAACTGTTTGAAGCGGACTCTGAACTCTTACTATTGCGGCCTGCACTATCACCCCCAACATCCACCTACACTGCCCTGAGGCTACACTCTTCCCGTGGGGAGTTATCCTACCCCTGTGCTGCACACCAACACCAGCCTCAGCGGTCTGCCTTGCAGCGGCGGTTATCTCCAACCGCAATCCACGGGTGGCGTAG